>NC_045635.1:62212187-62536830 GCF_009829155.1 Mustela erminea | reverse complement strand
TTCTCAAGTGCACACGGAACCTTCTCCAGAATAGACAACATACTGGGTCACAAATCAGGACTCAACCTATACCAAAAGACTGAGATTATTCCCTGCATATTCTCAGATCACAATGCTTTGAACCTGGAGCTCAGTCACAAGGAAAAGTTCAGAAGGAACTCAAACACCTGGAAGCTAAAGACTACCTTGCTTAAGAATGCTTGGATCAACCAGGAGATCAAAGAGGAACTGAAAGAATTCATGGAAAAAAAATGAGAATGAAGACACTTCTGTCCAAAACCTATGGGATACAGCAAAGGCAGTTTTAAGGGGGAAATACATAGCCATCCAAGCCTCCCTCAAAAAAACTAGAAAAATTCAGAATACACCACCTGTCTCTAAACCTTAAGGAACTGGAGGATCAACAACAAATCAAACCAACTCCAAACATAATAATGGAAATCATCAAGATTAAAGCTGAGATCAATGAGGTAGAAACCAGAGATACAGTAGAACGTATCAATGAAACTAGAAGCTGGTTTTTTGAAAGAATCAATAATATCGAAAAACCATTGGCAACACTAATCCAAAAGAAAAGAGAGAAAGCCCAAATTCATATAATTTTGAATGAAAAGGGAGAGATCACAACGAACACCAAGGAAGGAGAAAAAATCATCAGAAGTTATTATCAACAGTTATATGCCAATAAGCTTAGCAATCTAGATGAAATGGATGCATTCCTGGAAAAATATAAACTCCCAAAATTGAACTAGGATAAAACCGACAACCTGAATAGACTGATATCTAATAACGAGATTGAAGCAGTGATCAAAAACCTCCCAAAAAACAAGAGCCCAGGACCTGACGGATTCCCTGGGGAATTCTATCAAACTTTCAAAGAAGAAATAACACCTATTCTCCTGAAGCTGTTTCAAAAAATTGAAGCTGAAGGAAAACTTCCAGACTCTTTCTATGAAGCCAGCATTACCCTGATCCCCAAACCAGGCAAAGATCCTACCAAAAAGGAGAATTTCAGACCAATATCACTGATGAATATGGATGCTAAGATTCTCAACAAGATCCTAGCCAAGAGGATCCAACAGCACATTAAAAAGATTATCCACCATGATCAGGTGGGATTCATCCCTAGGCTACAAGGATGGTTCAACATTCACAAATCAATCAATGTGATACAACAAATTAATATGAGAAGAGAGAAGAATCACAAGGTCCTCTCAATTGATGCAGAAAAAGCATTTGACAAAATCCAGCATCCGTTCCTGATTAAAACACTTCAAAGTATAGGGATGGAGGGAACATTCCTGAACTTCATTAAATCTATCTATGAAAGACCCACAGCAAATATCATCCTCAATGGGAAAAAGCTTGCAGCCTTCCCGTTGAGATCAGGAACAAGACACGGATGCCCACTCTCACCACTCTTGTTCAACATAGTATTAGAAGTCCTAGCAACAGCAATCCAACAACAAAGAGAAATAAAAGGTATCCAAATTGGTAATGAAGAAGTCAAACTCTCTCTCTTCACAGATGACATGGTTCTTTATATGGAAAACCCAAAAGACTCCACCCCCAAACTACTAGAACTCCTACAGCAATTCAGCAATGTGGCAGGATACAAAGTCAATGTGCAGAAATCAGTGGCTATCTTATACACTAAAAATGAAAATACAGAAAGGGAAATTAGCGAATCGATTCCATTTACTATAGCACCAAGAACAGTAAGATACCTGGGAATAAACCTAACCAAAGAGGTAAAGGATCTGTACTTGAGGAACTACAGAACACTCATGAAAGAAATTGAAGAAGACACAAAAAGATGGAAGACCATTCCATGCTCTTGGATCGGAAGAATAAACATTGTTAAAATGTCTATACTGCCTAGAGCAGTCTATACTTTTAATGCCATTCCGATCAAAACTCCCCCGGTATTCTTCAAAGAGGAGGAGCAAATAATCCAAAAATTTGTATGGAATCAGAAGAGACCCTGAATTGCTAAGGAAATGTTCAAAAACAAAAATAAAGCTGGGGGCATCATGTTACCTGATTTCAAGCTTTATTACAAAGCTGTGATCACCAAGACAGCATGGTACTGGCATAAAAACAGACACATAGACCAGTGGAACAGAGTAGAGAGCCCAGATATGGACCCTCAACAATATGGTCAAATAATCTTCGACAAAACAGGAAAAAATATGCAGTGGAAAGAAGACAGTCTCTTCAATAAATGGTGTTGGGAAAACTGGACAGCTATAAGTAAGAATGAAACTCGACCATTCTCTTACACCGTACAAAATGATAAACTCAAAATGGATAAAAGACCTCAACGTGAGACAGGAATCCATCAGAATCCTAGAGGAGAACATAGGCAGTAATCTCTTCAATATCATCCACAGCAACTTCTTTTAAGATATGTCTCCAAAGGCAAAGGAAACAAAAGTGAAAATAAACTTTTGGGACTTCATCAAAATCAAAAGCTTCTGCACAGCAAAGGAAACAGTCAAAAAAACAAAGAGGCAACCCACGGAATGGGAGAAGATATTTGCAAATAACAGTACAGACAAAAGGTTGATATCCAGGATCTATAATGAACTCCTCAAACTCAACACACACGAAACAAGCAAACATATCAAAAAATGGGCAGAAGATATGAACAGACACTTCTCCAATGAAGACATACAAATGGCTATCAGACACATGAAAAAATGTTCGTCATCACTAGCCCTCAGGGAGATTCAAATTAAAACCACATTGAGATATCACCTTACATCAGTTAGAATGGCCAAAATTAACAAAACAGGAAACAACATGTGTTGGAGAGGATGTGGAGAGAAAGGGGAACCCTCTTCCACTGTTGGTGGAAATGCAAGTTGGTGCAGCCTCTTTGGAGAACAGTGTGGAGATTCCTCAAGAAATTAAAAATAGAACTTCCCTATGACCCTGCCATTGCACTCCTGGGTATTTACCCCAAAGATACAGATGTCGTGAAAAGAAGGGCCATCTGTACCCCAATGTTTATAGCAGCAATGGCCACGGTCGCCAAACTATGGAAAGAACCAAGATGCCCTTCAACGGACGAATGGATAAGGAAGATGTGGTCCATATACACTATGGAGTATGATGCCTCCATCAGAAAAGATGAATACCCAACTTTTGTAGCAACATGGACTGGACTGCAAGAGATTATGCTGAGTGAAATAAGTCAAGCAGAGAGAGTCAATTATCATATCATAGATCATATTATCATATTATTGGATATAATCTCCAATTATCATATCATTTCACTTATTTGTGGAGCATAACAAATATAATGGAGGAGAACTGGTCTTAGAGAGGAGAAGGGAGTTGGGGTAAATTGGAAGGGGAGGTGAATCATGAGAGACTATGGACTCTGAAAAACAACTGAGGGCTTTGAAGTGGCCGGAGGGTGGGAGGTTGGATTACCAGGTGGTGGGTTTTATAGAGGGCACAGATTGAATGGAGCACTGGGTGTGGTGAAAAAATAATGAATACTGTTTCTCTGAAAATAAATAAATTAATTTAAAAAAACATATTTATAGTATTTAATTATATTATAATTAAATATATTCTTAAATATATATTATATATTAAACATATTACATATAAATATATAATATATAATTTATATATAATTATATATAAATTAAATATATCATTTAATTATATTTATATATTTCTTACACCCCACTTTATGCTTTTGGTATTATTGATCTTTAAAAATTAAATGAGCTTTGATAATGGATCTATTTTTTACTTCTCTATTAAAACCAAATACTCCTGTCATAACATTGTTGATTTTTTCCTTTTATGAAATTGTTATCTTTAATTAAAACTGTTTTAAACATTTAAGATATTACAGATTAGGGGCGCCTGGGTGGCTCAGTGGGTTAAGCCGCTGCCTTCGGCTCAGGTCATGATCTCAGGGTCCTGGGATCGAGTCCCGCATCAGGCTCTCTGCTTGGCAGGGAGCCTGCTTCCCTCTCTCTCTCTCTCTCTGCCTGCCTCTCCATCTACTTGTGATTTCTCTCTGTCAAACAAATAAATAAAATCTTTAAAATAAAATAAAATAAAATAAAATAAAATATTACAGATTAGACTACAGATTAAAAAGAAAAAAGATTTTAAAGAAATGATTAGAGGAACTGAGCACAGAGATAGAAAGCCATTTATACAACATTTCATAGCAAGTTAGAAGCAGTCTCCTGACACTTGACTCAATGTTAATCACACAGTTTGTGATGGTTCTTCTGATTCTTTTTATACGGTCCATAAGTTAACCTAAGAATCTTTTTTTAAAGTATTTTCTTTTTTTTCGATTTTATTTATTTATTTGACAGATAGAGATCACAAGTAGGCAGAGAGGCAGGCAGAGAGAGAGAGAGAGGAGGAAGCAGGCTCTTTGCTGAACAGAGAGCCCAATTCTGGGCTCGATCCCAGGACCCAGGGATCATGACCTGAGCCGAAGGCAGAGGTTTTAACCCACTGAGCCACCCAGGCACCCCTGTTTTCTTACTTTTTTTTTTTTAGTACCAGAAAAGTATTTATTACTTTTATAGCCTTTATTTTTTTTTTAATTTCTTTTCAGTGTTCCAGAATTCATTGTTTATGCACCACACCCAGTGCTTCATGCAATACATGCCCTCCTTAATACCCACCACCCGGCTCCCCCAACCTCCCACCCTCCGCTCCTCCAAAACCCTCAGACTGATTTTCAGAATCCACAGTCTCTCATGGTTCATCTCCCCTCCAGTTTTCCCCAACTCACTTCTCCTCTTCAACTCCCCATGTCCTCCATGTTATTCCTTATGCTCCACAAATAAGTGAAACCATATGATAATTGACTCTCTCTGCTTGACTTATTTCACTCAGCATAATCTCTTCCTGTCCCATCCATGTTGACACAAAAGTTGGGTATTCATCCTTTCTGCTGGAGGTGTAATATTCCATTGTCTATATGGACCATATCTTCTTTATCCATTTGTCTGTTGAAGGACATCTTGGCTCTTTCCATAGTTTGGAGAATGTGGCCATTGTTGCTGTGAACATTGGGGTACAGATGGCCCTTCTTTTCACTACATCTGTATCTTTGGGGTAAATACCCAGTAGTGCAATTGTGGGGTCAAAGGGAAGCTCTGCCCATTTTTAGAAATGATAATCTATTTTATGTATGTTGAGTTTGAGAAATTCTTTATAGATCCTGGATATCAGCCTTTTGTCTGTACTGTCATTTGCAAATATCTTCTCCCATTCCGTGGGTTGCCTCTTTGTTTTGTTGACTGTTCCCTTTGCTGTGCAGTAGCTTTTGATCCTGATGAAGTCCCAAAAATTCATTTTTGCTTTTGTTTCCTTTGCATTTGGAGACATATCTTGGAAGAACTTGCTGTGGCTGATATCGAAGAGGTTACTGCCTATGTTCTCCTCTAAGTTTCTGATGGATTCCTGCCTCACATTGAGGTCTTTCATGCATTTCGAGTTTATCTTTGTATATGGTGTAAGAGAATGGTCAAGTTTCATTCTTCTACATATAGCTGTCTGATTTTCCCAGTACCACTTACTGAAGAGACTGTCTTTTTCCACTGTATATTCTTTCCTGCTTTGTTTTTATGCCAGTACCATGCTGTCTTGGTGATCACAGTGTTAGGTCCATAATCAAAGGAGCGAGACTGATACAAAGTGAAAGTCAAGCAGAGCTTTATTTCCCAGCAAGTGTCAAGAATCAAACCAACCGTTTGGGGCTGATTCTTACAGAGAGGGTACCCCTCCCTGCCTTACAGACTAACTTTTATAGAACAAAGGCCATTTGGTTGAGCCTGGCCACACACAGGTGGCCAATGAGATTGTAACACACAGAGAAAGCTGCACAGTCATGCTAGGTCACACACGGATGGCCAATTGAATTACAATTCACCCCATAGAAGCTTCTTGAAGTAGCCTATCACCTTGGTCAAAGTGGCGCCCAAAAGGCGGGGCCCACACTCCTTGGTAGTTAGGGAGACAGTATGCACGCCTCACTGATTGGATGTCTCCACCTGACCCGCCCTTGTATTTGGGCTTTGTTACCTGGGACTGGTTTCCCGGACTTGCTTTTAAGTAAGTTCCCTGCGGGGTGGTCAGGGTCAGTTTAAGTTTTACTGCATAAACAACAAAATCACTGTTTAACCAGATGGAATCGCTCCTGCAAAATAGGCCCTTAAAACAGCTTTGTGGTAAAGCTTATAATCCGGCAACATGATGCTGCCAGTTTTGTTTTTCTTTTTCAACATTTCCTTAGCAATTCAGGGTCTCTTCTGATTCCATACAAATTTTAGGATTGTTTGCTCCAGCTCTTTGAAAATTGCTGGTGGAATTTTGATCAGAATGGCCTTGAAAATATAGATTGCTCTAGGCAGTGTAGGCATTTTAACAATGTTTATTCTTCTGATACATGAGCATGGCATGGTCATCCATCTTTTTGTGTCTTCTTCAGTTTCTTTCATGAGTGTTCTGTAGTTCCTTGAGTATAGATCCTTTACCTCTTTGGTTAGGTTTATTCCCAGGTATCATATGGTTCTTGGTGCTATAGTAAATGGAATCGATTCTCTAACTTTCCTTTCTGTATTTTCATTGTTAGTGTATAAGAAAGCAACTTATTTCTGTATATTGATTTTGTATCCTGCCACATTACTGAATGCTATATGAGTTCTAGTAGTTGAGGGTGGAGTCTTTTGTGTTTTCCATATAAAGTACCATGTCATCTGGAAAGAGAGAGAGTTTGACTTCCTCATTGTCCATTTGAATACCTTTTACTTCTGTTTGTAACTTCTGTTTGTTGTCTGATTGCTGTTTCTATAATCTAAGAATCTTTGTGAGAAGAGTAAACGAACCTATACTTAGGCTCTAACAGCAGGCTGGATGCCCATGGCAATGTACTGCTGATGGTAAGATTTTGACAGATGGTTTTCTCAATTCCTTTCCAAACTTCAGCTAGATAATAAATGAATCATGTCTTTCTCACTACACTGATAGGATTGCTGCTCTTTCCACTGGCCTCCCTGTGCCCAGTCTAGGTTTATTAGGGGAAAGAAAAAGGAACACTTAGAGATTTGTGCCTGGGACTTGGTCTCTTAACTTGTTTCTGGGTCAGAGGGAAATAGAACACATTCTGGTTAAGAAGAGCTCTTTGATATACAGGTTTCATCATAAAAAAACCATATCCTGAGGCCTGTAGTTGTGAGAAAAGGCAAGGAAGTACAAACTCGGGTCAGTTTCAAGGCACCAAATTCAATTTAATTCAATTCAAAACAGTCTCTTCAATATTCCAGGCACTGTGATACTTCATTGGATACAACAATCAATAAAGACATTGTTTCTGTCTTAAAGAAACTTACAGCCTGGTAAAGTTCACTGCCATGAACACAAATTTGTATGATGCAAGTAAATTTGAAATAGTGCTATTTAAAAAAAATCCTAGGTAGTGTTCTGTGCCAATAGAAAAGGAAAAACAGTTACTTTCTAGTGAGGCACACAGGATAAGCGTCATAAAAATCATTATATTTGAGTTAAACTCTGAAGATTAGGAATTTAATGAGTAGAATACAAGTGCAAAAGCGAGAACAAAGGCCAGAACGTGTGAAAAGTACTGACTTATTTCCCAACAAGAATTACAGAATTGGAGGATGAGTAGAGGAATCTTATGGAAGATGAATCAGAAGGCCAGATTGTGTAAAACTTGAAAAGTCATTTTGAGTGTTTGGACTTAAATATGGAGGCATATTTTTGAGAAAAGAATGATGTGACTCAAACTGTTTAAAAAGAGTAATTCTGACAGCAATGTAGAGCTTATAGCAAAAGGTAATCCTATAAACTGGAGAGGCTATTACAGTAGTTCATATGAGAGATGGTAATGATCTTCACTAGGATGATGGCAAAGGAGATGGAAGAAATAAGCTAGATCAAAAAGATACTCTGGGGGTACCTGGGTGGCTCAGTTGGTTATGTTGCTAACTCATGATTTCAGCCCAGGTCATGATCTCATGGGTTGTGAGATTGAGCCCCACAGGGAGCTCTGCACTCAGTGGGGAGTCGGCTTGAAATTCTCTCCCTCTGCCCCTAACCCAGCCACTCTAGCTTTCTCTTTCTCTCTTTCTCTCTCTAGCTCTCTTTCTCTAAAACTAATAAAAGTCTTAAAAAAAAAAAAGACACTCCAGAAGTGGAATAGATGGAATAAGCAAATTACTTTAGTGTTGCTGGTGAGGAAGATGAAGGAACCAAGGAATTTCATTTGTATGACTAGAGTGATGGTTATTTAGAGTAGGAAATAAAGAGATGATAAGTAAATAAAGTAGGAAATGAGGAGAAGCAGGTTTGAGAGGTGGGAAGATAATACAAATTTTTAATTTGAGGTACCTATGGTATATGCAGGTGAAAATTATTTGATTAGCTGATAGATATATCAGCTAAGAGAAGAGAAAAATACCCTGGAAGTCAAGATCTGATAATCACTGAAACATGACAGCTGAAGTCATTTTATGACATCAGCCACAAAAAGGATAAAATGAGAAAAAGAAGAAAACCAAGAGTGCAATCTTCAGGAATTCCCTAATTGTCCAAAATTAGGATCTGTTATTCTTCTATTATATGCAGAAATATATGTAAATTAATATGACAAAAGACCAAATTTGGGAATTTTTACTTTTTCCTTTCCACAGTTCTTTGCTCTCTAAACTTTTGCCACAAGCATTACTTACCCCTAAAGAGGAAAAACAGAAAGAAAAAAAGAATTAAAGAAATACACTATACAATTTTTCAAAAGAAAAAATTCCATATCACCATCAATATAACAAAGCTATTTTTATTTCTCAATGCTTCTTTTCAGTCTCTATTCATATATTTATAAAAACACATGTACATAGCTGTATTTGAAGTTTGTGTACTACTTTTCCCCTCTATTAAAATTCAGTTTTCCATTTCATTTTATTTCTTTAAAGTTTTATTTAAATTCCAGTTAGTTAACATACAGTGTTATATTAGCTTCAGGTATACAATACAGTGATTCTACAATTCCATACATCACTCTGTGTTCATCACTTCAAGTGCACTCCTTAATCACTATCACCTATTTATTGTTTTAAAGATTTCATTTATTTATTTAATTTATTTATTTGACAGAGAGAGAGGACATGCACAGCAGGCAGAGGGAAAGGGAGAAGCAGGCTCTCCACTGAGTAGGGTGCCTAACATGGGACTCAATCCCAGGACCCTGGGGTCATGACCTGAACCACAAGCAGATGCCCAACTAAGTGAACCATGCAGGTGCCCCCCCCTTTTAAAGACATATCTCCTACTTAACCCATCCCCTCACCCATCCCCCTTCTAGTAACCATAAGTTGTTTTCCTAGTTAAGAGTCTATTTTTTTGCTTTGCCTCTTTTTTTCCCTTTGTACATTTGTTTTTTAAATTCCACATAAGAATGAAATTATATGGTATTCATCTTCCTCTGACTGATTAATTTTGCTTAACATTATAATCTTCAGCTCCATGCCATTGCAAAAGTCAAGATTTCATTCTTTTTTATGGCTGAATAATATTCTATCATATGTATGATAGAATATTATATATATATTTCATAATTCCATATTATTTATACATATACATATACACATATTTACACATATTTATGCATATGTATATATTTATATACGCATATATAATATTTATATATACATATATGTATATATATAATATATATTATATATTATATTTATATATTATATATTATGATTATATGATTATGTATTATATATAAAATTATATAATTGTACATAATTATATGTGAAAATATATGAATAGAGACTGAAAAGAAACATTATATATATAATTATATAATTTTATATATAATGCATATATTCATATAATTTTATAATATATAATAATTATATAATTATATATTTATGATATATAATATATAATACATATATAATTATATAAATTTACATTTATATTTTTATATTTATAATATAAATTTATTATTTTAAATTTATAATATATAATATAGATATAATTATATAATTTCATATTCATAATATATTATACACAATATACATTTGTGATATATATTATATATAATTTACGATATATATTATATATAATATTATATATATTTATGATATATTATATATAATATATAAATTCTATATTATAATGTATGTTATAAATATATATTATATATAATATACAAATATTATATATGTACATTTTTATTGTACCACTTTTTCATCCATTCACCAATTGATGGATGTGTGGGCTGCTTTGAATTAGCATTTTTGTATTCCTTGGGTAAATACCTAATAATGTGATTGCTGGATCATTTAACTTTTTGAGGAACCTCTATACTGTTTTCCACAGTGGCTGCATGAGTTTGCATTTTCACCAACAGTGCAAAAGGGATCCTTTTTCTCCACAACCTTGCCAACACCTGTTTTTTCTTGCGTTGTTGATTTTAGCCATTCTGACAGGTGTGAGATGATATCTTATTATTGTTTTGATTTGCATTTTCCTGATGGTAAGTGATGATGAGCATCTTTTCATTTGCATGTTGGCCATCTGTATATCTTCTTTGGAGAAATGTCTGTTCATATCTTCTGTCCATTTTTTAATTGGATTATTCATTTTTTGGTTGAGTTTTATAATTTCTTTACATATTTTGGATGTTAATCCTTTATTATATGTGCCATTTGCAAGTATCTTCTCCCATTCCATAGGTTTGCTTTTTTAAATCGTAACCTTATTAATAATCTGTCTCTAGAATCACACTATAGAATGATTTATTTCATGAGCTTGCCATGACATGTATTTTCTCATTTTTATATGTACTATATTTATTACTTAAAAAACAGAAAACAATCTTAGAGAACTATTACACTTTTAATAATAGACTAATAAAAAATGGACCAATCAGCTGTTTCCATTTTTCAAAATTTTTCTCCACATAAATATACTGTATCTATTATTTTTTAATTCAGCCTTTCACTTTAGTATTATATTCCAAGCCTTTTAACATGTCATTGACATGTCTGTGAACCTTTACCTTTGTGATTTCATTTGCTACTTCAAACCTTGGAGAAGTATAATCTCTGCAGATTCTTTTTCGTTTCAATCAAATAAAATGTCTCTTCCAGTTTCTGATCTTGTATCATCCTTGACCTTTGCTTATAAACATTGCTTGTTGTAAATAAACCTCAAGGCATATCTTACTTTTAAGCCTGGAGCCCATGTTTATCTCCTACATATAAAAGGATCAGATGAGGGGCAATAATATTTAATTTATGAGAGAATATTATAGAAATTGAAACCGAATTACCTTTTTGGGTGAGAAGTTTGAAGAATTTTATATAAAAGTCTTGAAATAGATGAAAAGAAAGATAGGATTGAGAAACTGTTCTCCATTTCTGTTGAGAGTGAAAAGAAATGTATTAGAGAATTTAGGTTTGGAAATATAGAATTGATATCCAGCTATCAGAATAAAGATAGTACTATTTTTTCAAATATTTTATTTACTTATTTGACAGAGAGAAAGAGAAAGAGAGGACAAGCAGGGTGAGAGGAAGCAGAAGAAAGAGAATTCCAAACAGACTCTGATCCCAGTGCAGAGCCCAACGCAGGGCTCAATACTATGACCATGAGATGATGACCCAAGTAAAAACCAAGAGTCAGAAGCTTAGGGCGCCTGGGTGGCTCAGTGGGTTAGGCCTCTGCCTTTGGCTCAGGTCATGATCTCAGGGACCTGGGATCAAGCCCCGCATCAGGCTCTCTGCTCAGCGGGGAGCCTGCTTCCCTCCCTCTCTGCCTGCCTCTCTGCCTATTTGTGGTCTCTCTCTGTCAAATAAATAAATAAAATCTTTAAAAAAAAAAAAGAGTTGCAAGAGTCAGAAGCTTAACTGACTGAGCCACCTGGGTGCCCCAAGAGTACTATTATAAAAAGAATGAAAAAAATTATTAAGTTGATCTTGACTTAATAGCAAAGTTATAGACTACATAATAATGGTTAAAATGTGGATACTATTTTGCAGCTTACAAAACAATTCCTCCTAATTATTTCATTTGATTCTCACAGCAAGCTTGTGAAGTAGGCATTATATGCACTTAAAGGTGAGGAAACTGAGAATGAGATACTGAATTTCAAAGAAGTTACCAAATACTACAGTTTGATTTTTTTTTTCTGAAGAAAGCATCTATCACAGGTTTATTGGTCCATTACTTCAAGTTAATTGAGGAAAAGAAACTTTTTAAATTTACAAGCTAATAGTTTATCAAGCAATACAAATTCTTTTGTTTACCTCAAAATGTCATATTAATTTCATAGTAAACAATGAACAGAATTTTTTATATGCAGATATATGAAAAAAAAGGTACAAAAACTTCGTGCCAGCATAAAAAACGCAACAAAATTTTTTTTCTTTTTACAATCTTTGGATTCCATAACAAAAGAAAACAAAAAAAGGTGACATTCTTTTTAAAGTTTGGTAGCTTCATGAAACAGAGACTTTGACCTGAAAATAAATCACTTAGTCTACACACATTCTTGAGCACATTTTTTCCCCCACAGCTTTTGATTTGTCTTAATGGCAGCTTGGAGAGAAGAGAACACACTTAAACAGAGAACTTTATCAATATCTCAGGGTTTTTTCAGGGTTGTTTTTTTCTGTTAAAAATTTAAATGTAAAGAATGATTTCTAAACATAAGAAATACAGTCCATGTGTCTGATAGCGATTTGTATGTCTTCATTGGAGAAGTTAAAACCACATTGAGATATCACATTACACCAGTTAGAATGGCCAAAATTAACAAGACAGGAAACAACATGTGTTGGAGAGGATGTGGAGAAAGGGGACCCCTCTTCCACTGTTGGTGGGAATGCAAGTTGGTGCAGCCTCTTTAGAGAACAGTGTGGAGATTCCTCAAGAAATTAAAAATAGAACTTCCCTATGACCCTGCAATTGTACTCCTGGGTATTTACCCCAAAGATACAGATATCGTGATAAGAAGGGCCATCTGTACCCCAATGTTTATAGCAGCAATGGCCACGGTCGCCAAACTATGGAAAGAACCAAGATGCCTTTCAACGGACGAATGGATAAGGAAGATGTGGTCCATATACACTATGGAGTATTATGCCTCCAGCAGAAAGGATGAATACTCAACTTTTGTAGCAACATGGACCGGACTGGAAGAGATCATGCTGAGTGAAATAAGTGAAGCAGAGAGAGTCAATTATTGTATGGTTTCACTTATTTGTGGAGCATAACAAATATCATGGAGGACAAGGGATGTTAGAGAGGAGAAGGGAGTTGGGGTAAATTGGAAGGGGAGGTGAATCATGAGAGACTGTGGACTCTGAAAAACAATCTGAGGGGTTTGAAGGGGCGGGGGGGTGGGAGGTTGGGGTACCAGGTGGTGGGTATTATAGAGGGCACGGGTTGCATGGAGCACTGGGTGTGGTGAAAAAAATAATGAATACTGTTTTTCTGAAAATAAATAAATAAATTAAAAAAAAAAAAAAGGAATACAGTCCATCCTTTGGACATGACCTAAGCAAAAGTTTTTAATCTCTTTTTCAACAGTTAAAATACAAGTTAGAAAATTTGCTGGCAGTTTATTTTATTGGATGATACCAGATATATATCATCTTTTGATGCATTCCCAACACACAGACATCAAAGGATCAGGCACACAGAAGTACAATGAACAGGATGTCTACTGGACAGGACCAAAACCTCAGGAGTGTCCCAGTGAACAGTGCTGACTGTGAAGAGCTGTCGATTTGTTGTATTTGTGTCATATAGAAACCTACCATGTAGTTAGTACTTGAAAATCAACAAACCCAGACTTTAAAAATGCCACAGACTATTGAAAGCCTAACTCTATCTTTTGAGAATTATCAACACCTATTACTATGCCTTATTCTTCAATGAGTGTGTTTTAAATTCTGGATAGAAAGAGTTTTTAGAAACATAATTAGCTGTTCAGCTTAATACTAGAGGTCTAATATAGTTCATCCTCAGCCTTCTTAAAGAAACAAGAAAGTGAGGTTCATAATTAGGGCTGCCTTTTGGGAGGAGAAAGCTAAGTGTTGCTATTGCCAAATGATATTTTTGACAATGTGAGGAAACACAGGGACCACTAACCCATTTTTGTTTGTTTTAAGGTGTGAAAGATTAACTTAGTTCCTTTTGGCACACTCTTGATTGTAGAGGATATATGGTGTCAGCATCAACAAATCACAGAGATACAAGGAACTCTAGATTATGACAATAACAATGGTTTACCCTGATTCTGCAGAACAGCTTTTTAAAAGATATCTGGGGAGCCAGTAGGTAGGGGTGGATGGCTCAGAGCAGCACATTTCAGATAGAAATTCTCCACAGGTTGAAATGCCAAAAACCTAAAACCTATTGTGCTGCCTCCCATATTTTATTACATTTTAGCAGAGCTCTCCCTATTAAATCCAGAGACTGAGTATTACACATGCACCTCCCCTGGTTGTGCTGCTCCCTCACCAGATGATCCTGGGCTCCCCATGGGCCAGGTCAGTGCAGGTAAGATCTGTCAACACCCCTGTTCCACAGGTTGTTCATAGTCTTAGACCAGCCCTACAGTCACAGTGGTACTGGAAGGACAAAAGAGGAATGACTTTTTCCCCAGTGTGGAAACAGGGAGGGGAAAGTAGGTTGCAAGCAAAATGTGAATCAGTGTGATAAAAGACACCTGTGTCAGCAGGGCCTTCATGGAACAGTTTGATCTTTTAATGGCTTTATGGAGATACAATTCACAGATCATAAAATTAACCTATTTAAGGTATACAATTCAATACTATTTTGTTTTTGCTTATTTTTTTTATTCAACACGTGTTTACTTTTTATTTATTTTTATTTTCCCAGTGTTCCCAGATTCACTGTTTATGCATTTTAGTTTATTTATAGAGTTGTGCAGCCATAATCAATTTTAGAATAGTTTATCACCCCAGTAAGGAAACCCTATTCCCATTAGCATCCACTCCACCATTTACCCCTAAACTTCCCAGTTCTATGCAAAATCTGCATTCCATCTTTCTAAATGTCCTTATTCTGGGCCTTTGACATAAATAGAACCATATAACGTATGTTCTTTGGGATTTTTTTCACTTAGCATAACGTTTTCAAGGCCCAACCATATTGTGTTATGTATCAATACTTCATATCTTTTTTTTTTAAAGATTTTATTTATTCATTTGACACAGAGAGATCACAAGTAGGCAGAGAGGCAGGCAGAGAGAGAGGGGAGGAAGCAGGCTCCCCGCGGAGCAGAGAACCCGATGCGGGACTCGATCCCAGGACCCTGAGATCATGACCTGAGCCGAAGGCAGCGGCTTAACCCACTGAGCCACCCAGGCGCCCACTTCATATCTTTTTATAGACAAATAATATTCTATTGTATGGATATGAATATTTTGTTTATCCTATCATCAGTTCATGGACATATGACACTCATGGACTATTTTGGCTACTTTGGCTATTAGAAATAGATTAAAATCTAATAAATGCTGTAAATGCTGCTATGGACATTCATGTACATGATTTTGTGTGACACATGTCTTCATTCACAATTTGGTCTTCAATCTATATTTTTTTTATCAGAGGCAAGTTTCTAAGATGATTCTCAAGATTACTACCCCATACTTTACATGCCCTATATAATCACTTCCCTTTGAGTGTGAGCAGAATTTGTGAATATAATGGTATATCACTCTCTTGATTTAGGTAGGTTTTATGACAAAGGTGAGGGAAACTGCAAATGTATTAAGGTCCTTAATAAATTGACTTTAAATTAATCAAAAGGGAGATTATTCAGAGTGAGCCTCACATAACCAAGAAAACCCTTTATAAGAGGATCCAGGCTTTTCCTAAAAGAAAGATTCAAAGTAAAAGGATAACCAAGGTTACAAACACTGCAAGAAATATTAAAGGGAGGAGAAAGACGAAAAGTGACGAAGACTAGAAAGGAACACAGAAAATCTCCAGAAACAATGACAAAACAAGTAATAAAATGGCACTAAATTCATCTGTAACAGGGATTACTCTGAATGCAAATGGACTGAATGCTTCAATCAAAAGACATAAGGTGTCAGAATGAATAAAAACGAGATCCATCTATCTGCTGCCTACAAGAGACTCATTTTAGACCTAATGACATCTGCAGATGAAAAGTGAGGGGATGGAGAAAAGTTTACCATGCGTATGGAAGTCAAAAGAAAGCCAGAGTAGCAATAGTTTTATCACACAAACTAGATTTTAATCCAAAGACTGTAACAAGAGATGAAGAAAGGCACTCTATCATAGTAAAGGGGTCCATCCAATAAGAAGATTTAATAATTGTTAATGTTTATGCACCCCAAAGGGGAGCATCCTTAGTAACACTTAACAACAAACATAAAGGAACACATACTAACAAACATATTATTGATAATAATACAATAATAATAAGGGACTTTAACACCCCACTTACAGCAATGGACAGATAATCTAAGCAGAAAATCAACAAGGAAGCAATGGCTTTGCATGACAACTGGACCAGATGGACTTAACAGATACATTCAGAATATTTCATCCTAAAGGAGCAGAATACACGTTTCTCTCAAGTGCACATGGGACATTCTCCAGAATAGGTCCCATACTAGGTGACAAATCATGCCTTAACAAGTACAACAAGACTGAGATTATACCATGCATCTTTTCCAGCTACAATGGCACAAAACTTGAAGTCGACCACAAGAAAAAATCTGGAAAGACTACAAATACATGGAGGTTAAACACAATGAGTGGGTCAACCAGGAAATCAAAGAGGAAATTAAAAAAATACATGGGGACAGATGAAAATGAAAACACAATGACCCAAAACTTTTGGGATACAGTAAAAGCGGTCCCAGGAGGAAAGTATATAGCAAAACAGGCCTACCTCAAGAAGCAAGAAAAGTCTCAAATAAAAAATCTAACCTTACTCCAAAAGGAGTAAGCAAAATAACAATAAATGAAACCTAAATCCAGCAAAGGAAGGGAAAATAATAAAGATTAGAGCAGAAATAAATGATACAGAAAGAAAAAAGAAAGAAAGAAAGAAAGAAAGAAAGAAAGAAAGAAAGAAAGAGAAAGAAAGAAAGAAAGAAAGAACAAAACCCAACATAACAAATCAAAGACCAGGTGGTAGTTCTTTAAAACATTAATAATGTTGGTAAACCTCTAGCAAGATTTGTCAAAAAGAAAAATGACCCAAATAAATAAAATCAGAAATGAAGGAGCTCACAACCACACCACAGAAAAATAAACAAGTACAAGAGAATATTATGAAAAATTATATGCCAACAAACTGGGCAATCTGGGAGAAATGGATAAATTCCTAGAAAATATAAACTATCAAAACTGCAACAGAAAGGAATAGAAAACTTGTACCAACCCATAATCTGCAAAAACAAATGAATCAGGAATCAAAAGAAATCTCCATAAAAGTCCATGGCCAGATGGCTTCCCAGGGGAATTCTACCATACATTTACAGAATAGTTAATACCTATTCTTAAACTATTCCAAGAAATAGAAAAGGAAAGGAAACTTCCAGACTCATTCAATGAGACCCACATTACCCTGATTCCAAAACCAGACAATGACTCCACTAAAACAACAACAACAACAAACTATAGGCCAATATCCCTGAAGAACATGGTTGCAAAAATTCTCAATAAAATACTAGTGATTCGAGCAGTGGGTTAAAGCCTCTGCCTTCGGCTCAGGTCGTGATCTCAGGGTCCTGGGATTGAGCCCCGCATTGGGCTCCCCACTCAGTGGGGAGCCTGCTTCCTTCTCTCTCTCTCTGCCTGCCTCTCTGCCTACTTGTGATCTCTGTCAAATAAATAAAATCTTTAAAAAAAAATACTAGCGAATCAAGTCCAACAATACGTTAAAAGAATCATTCACGAAGATCAAGTGGAATTTATTCCTGGGCTGCAGGTTTGGTTAACATGTATTAATAAAAGAAAAGAACCACATTATTCTTCCAATAGATGCAGAAAAAGCATTTGACAACGTACAACACTATTTCGTGACAAAAGCACTCTACAAAGTAGGGTTATGGGAACATATCTCAATATCATGAAGGCCAAATACAAAAGACCCACAGCTAATACCATACTCAATGGGGAAACAACTGAGAGCTTCTCCTCTATAGTCAGGAATAAGAGAGAGATGTCCACTTTCACCACTTTTATTTAACATAGTGCTCAAAGTCCTAGTCTCAGCCATTGGACAACAGAAGGAAATAAAAAACATCCAGATCTGGAAAGAAGATGTCAAGCTCTCACTATTTGCAGATGACATCATACTTTATGTAGAAAACCTGAAAGACTCCACCCAAAAATTACTAGAACTGATATATGAGTTCAGTAGTCACAGAATACAAAATCAATGTAGAGAAATCTGTTGCATTTCTCTACACCAGTAATGAATCAGCAGAAAGAGAAATCAAGGAATTGATCCTATTTACAATTGCAGCAAAACCCGTAAGATACCTGGAAATAAACCTAACCAAAGAGATAAAAGATCTGTATTCTGAAAACTAGAAAACACTGATGAAGTAAATTGAAGATGACACAAAAGAAGGGAAAAACATTACATGCTCATGGATTGGAAAAACAAATAGTGTTAAAATGTCTATACTACCGAAAGTCATCTACGCATTCAATGCAATCCCTTTCAAAGTACCACCAGCATTTTTCACAGAGCTAGAACAAACAGTTCTAAAATTTGTATGGAACTACAAAAGACCCCTAATAGCCAAAGCAATCTTGAAAAAGAAAAGCAGAGCTAGAGGCATCACAATTCCAGACTTCAAGTTATATTACAGAGCTGTAGTCATCAAGACAATTAGAATGGCACAAAAACAAACACATGGGCAAATAGAACAGAATAGAAAACCCAGAAATGGACCCATAATTATATGGTCAACGAATTTTCACCAAACCAGCAACAATATCCAATGGTTAAAGACAGTCTCTTCAACTAATAGTGTTGGAAAAACTGGAGAGCAATAGCAAAAGAATGAAACTGGATCACTTTCTTATACCATACACAAAAATAAATCAAAAGGGATGAAATACCTAAATTTGAGACAGGAAACCATCAAAATCCTAGAGGAGAACACAGGTAGTAACCTCTTTGACATTGACTATAGCAACTTCTTAGTAGTTATGTCTTCTGAGGCAAGGGAAACAAAAGCAAAAATAAACTATTGGGACTTTATAAAAATAAAAATCTTTTCTGCATAGAGAAGGAAACAATCAACAAAACTAAATGACAACATTTTGAATGTGAAAAGATATTTGCAAATGATATAGCTGATAAAAGGTTAGTATCCAAAATATATAAAGATACTATAAAACTCAACACTAAGGAAACAAATAATCCAGTTGCAAAATGGGGAGAAGACATAAATAGACATTTTTCCAAAAAAGACAACCAGATGGCTAACAGACACATGAGAAGATGCTCAACATCACTCATCATCAGGGAAATAGAAATCAAAACTAAATGAGATATTACTTCACACCAATTAGAATGGCTTAATTTAACAACACAGGGCATAACAGGTGTTGGCAAGGATGTGGAGAATGGGGATCTCTTTTATACAGTTGGTGAGAAAGCAAACTGGTACAGCCACTATGGAGAACATTATGGAGATTCTTCAAAAGGTTAAATATAGAACTACCCTGTGATCCAGCAATTGCATTCCTAGGTGTTTACACAAAGGATACAAAAATACTGACGTGAAGAGAAACAGGCATCCTGATGCTTATGGCAACAGTATCAACTATAGCCAAAGTATGGAATGAGCCCCAATATCCATTGACTGATGAATGGATGAAGAAGATGTAGTTTATATACACAATGGAATATAACTGAGCCATCGAAAGAATGAAATCTTGCCACTTGAAACATGGATGAAGCTAGAGAGTAAAATGCTAAGTGAAATCAGAGTAAGACAAACACCATATAATTTCACCCATGTGTGCAATTTTAGAAATATAACAAATGAACATAAGGAAAAAGATAGGAGCAAAGCACAAAACAGACTGAAGTCTTAGAAATCTGTGTTTCTTGGAGGGATATGAGCATAGGGATGGGTTCAATAGGTGATGGGTATGGAAGAGAGCAGTGGTGATGAGCACTGGGTGTCATATGTAAGTGATGAATCACTAAATTCTACACCTGATACTAATACTACATTGTATGTTAACTAACTGAATTTAAATAAAAATTTGGGGGAAAATAATCCTTTACATGAGTTAAAAAATTTAAACTATCAGAAAACTATAATTAAAACACTACATTATATAGTAATAAGGAGCATGAACTTTTGAATCAGACGCTCTGGATTTGGATACAAGCTCTACCACTTCCAAGCTGTGTATCCTTGAGCAATACCTAAGCTTCCTTTCCCTCATTTGAAAAGTAAGTGTTATATTAGAATCTGCTCTGTATGGGCTTTAAAGAGTACAGAATTAGATGATATGAGTTAAAGCACCCAGTTCAGTGCTTAGAAAAAAATGCTCTATAAATATTCCCCTCAAAAGAAGGGGGGGGAAAGTGATAAGTGTAACTTTATTATTTCAACTACTTATTTTATACTGTGTTCTTTTGAAATCCTAATAGTGATAAATGTGGATATGTTTGAGTGTGTGTATACATATATATAAAGAAACTATAAAACTGTAAAACATATTATTGATCATTTTTTATTAGAATGCAAATGCAGGAGCATCTTTTCATGTATCTGTTAGCCATCTGGATGTCTTCTTTGGAAAAATGTCTATTCATGTCTTCTGCACATTTTGTAACTGGGTTATTTGCTTTTTGTGTGTTGAGTTTAATATTTTTAATTATATTGGTGAGAATGCAAACTGGCACTGTCACTGTGGAGAATATTATGGAGGTTCCTCCAAAAGTTAAATATAGCACTAACCTATAATCCAGCAATTTTTACTTGAAAAAATCATCATACATACAAACATACTCCAAATACATAGACAAGTGGGATAAAAATTACAACAACAACAAATTACAACACCCTCCCCACCTAGTTTTGAGATTGCGTACTCAAGTTTGAAGTCCAACAAAGAAACTCTCTAGGGTCTTAAACAAAGAGGAAACTCAAAGCCAGAAAAGTAAATAGCATTGAAGCCACATGACCCATAGAAGAATCAGATATAGATGTAAGACAAAATCTGGGGTATATTTTTTAAAGATTTTATTTGTTTATCTGAGAAAGAGAGAGAGCAAGAGAGCAAGTGAGCAAGCAAGGGCAATGCCAGAGAAGTAGGGAGAAGGACAAGAAGGCTCACTGCTGAGCATGGAGCCCAGCACAGGGCTTGATCCCACAACCCTGAGATCATGACCTGATTTGAAATCAAGAGTTGGAGGTTTAAATGTCTGTGCCACCCAGGTACCCCTTTTTCTTTTCTTTTTAAAATTAAGATATAAAGTAAAACCATCATTTTGGTGTATAGTTCTTCAAGTTTTAATACATGCATGTAGTAGTTGTAGTCAAGCCCTTCCTCCATCTCCATTTGGATAAAGTTTTAATACCCTGCTGAAATGGGTGGTAAGTTACATACCCAGTTTTTGTAGTAAGCTGGAATTGGGCTTCCTGAAATAAGAAATACTCCAAGAACTCTGACTGGTGGCCTACAAATGTGTACTTATAAACAGGAAACCCATCCTCAGCTGTGGGGTCTCCATGAAAGAAATGCACTGGAAAACAAAAGCTAAAAAACAAAGACTCGTCCCAAACTGGAAAATTCTACAGGGATGCTACAGAAGCAAACACGAACTGTTCCACAGTGATACCTCTACAACCTAGCATATATGCAGAACTCATGGGGAAGACAACTCTCTCTAAAAAAGAGATCATAACAAAAAATGACAAAGAAGGAATCTCACTACCATAACCAAAACCAAATAAAACAACCCAGAATATGTAAAAACAGGAAAATTTTGTCCCAAAGGAAATCTAATTGAATAATATATCGACTTAGAACCTGACAATCACTTGCAGTATTATACAGAAATTAGAATGAAATAAAAATATTTTCAGGCATCCCAAGTCTCAAAGTTTACTACACATTGAACTTCAGTAAAGGGACCACAAAGGATGCATTCTAACAAGCCTGAATTGAAACCAGTTAAAGAGTGTGATGTAATTAAGCACTGTTGAGCAAAGAAATCAGTAAATAATGTTGAAAAATTCAAGTACATACTGACTGTGAAAAATATCATGACAATAATTAGTTTGAACAAGTTTATAGAATTCAATTCTAAACTACTACAACATGGAAGATAGAAAGGGAAAGGTGAGAACTCTAACATTCTTGTCATTTTGGGAAGAAGGCTAGACATGTTAACTTTATACTGTTAGAAAAATGTATAGTAACATATATCTTTAAAATTGTGTGATGTTGAGTGCCTGGGGGCCTCAGTGGGTTAAGCGTCTGCCTTCGGCTCAGGTCATGATCTCAGGGTCCTGGGATTGAGCCCTGCATCAGGCTCTCTGCTCAGCAGGGAGCCTGCTTCCCTGCTCTCTCTGCCTACTTATGATCTCTCTATCAAATAAATAAAATCTTTTTTAAAAATTGTGTAATCTCTGAACAAATATAAACCATAACTTCCAAACTGGTAGGGGGAAAAGCTCAATCAGTTTATCTGAAGGAAGAAAAGAAGGGAAAAAGTAGTAAACAAAAACGATAGCAAAATAAAATACAAAATAATATAATAGAAAGAATCCCAAATTAGTTATAATTAATATATAAATGTAAATTAACCATAAATGTTTATTAAAGGAGACTCTCAGATTGGATATAAAAACAAAATCTAGGTATATGTTGCTTACAGAAGACAAACCAAAACAGAATCATACAAAAAGCTAACAATAATAGGGTAAAAAAAAAAGATACACTAGGCAAAGATATGGCAATATTAATATCAAACAAAAGAGAATTCATGGTGAAGATCATTAATATAAATAAAAAGGAAATGACTTAATTTTTTATCAGCCACCAATAAAGTGTAACAATTATGAACTTGTATGCATCTCATAATCTCAGTTTGATTATAAAGCAATAGTTGAGCAAATTATAAAAAGAGATTGACTTCCTTAATGGGACATTTTAACACAGATGTAACAAGGCACATGAATAAGCAGTACAGATTTAGAAAATCTGACAATTTAAAAATTTTTATCTTCTCTACAGGATACTAATTATTTTTGTTGACTTCCTACTTAACAGCCTTATATAAATCTCTTGTTTTAATTAGCTTATATAAGGATCTTCTTCTCTGGAAAATGATATAATCTATAATTTACTACTATTTTCTCTCTTTCAATCCTTGTATATCTTCTTGCATTGACCATTACCACCCAATACAAAGTCAAATAGTAGTTGTGTAAGTGGGCATCTTTGACATATTCCCATCTTTAAGGAGAACACTACAAATGTGTCCACATTAAGTAAATGTTTGAAATAGATTTTTGTATGGTGGTAAATTGTTTTTATCAGTTTAGAGAAGATCCTTTCTATTCCTAGTTAACTGAGAGTTTCTTTTTCAAGATTTTTATTTACTTACTATTTATTTAAGATTTTATTTATTTATTTGAGAGAATGAGCAAGAAAACGAGCAAGGGAGAAAAAGTAGGGTTAACTGCAGAGGGAGTGGGAGAATGCAGGCTCCCTGTTCAGCGGGAGGGAATGACATGGAATGTCATGTCATTCAGCCACAAAAAGAATGAAATCTTGTCATTTGCAACAAGATGGTTAGAGCTAGAGTGTATAAAACTGAGTGAAGGAAGTCAGTCATAAAAGCCAAATACCATATGATGTCATTCATATGGAATTTAAGAAACAAATGAGCAAAGGGAAAAAAATGAGAGAGACCAATCGAGAAACACTCTTTAACTATACAGAACAGATGGTTACTTGAGGAGAGGTAGGTGGGGGCGTGGGTGAAATAGGTAATGGGGATTAAAGAGTACACTTATTATGATGAGCACTGAGTAATGTATAGAATTGTTGAATCACTATATTGTATACCTGAAGCTAATGTAACACTGTATATTCATTATACTGGAGTTAAAACAAAATCTTAAAAAATAGAGCCTCTAATACTTAGGACACAAGGAAAAGCTTATATAAATATGTAACTTTAAAGCAATTAATTAAAATTGCCCTAGAATTAACTAGGAACTGGGTTATAAGACGTGTTTAATGAGATAGAAACACATGAGTGGTGATCAAGAAAGTGAAGAGACAAAATAGTGACTCCATAACTAGTGGCCTATGGTGGATCTAGAAGGAAAAAAGGGTTGTCAGACATTGTGGGAGATCTAAGACCAGTTTCTGCCATTTTTCCTTAAATTCTAAAGGAAAGTCACTGAAATATATGATATCCTGTGTGGGGCAGAGTGAACTCAAGAAACATATTAAGAGGCTTTAATTAAAATTGAATTTGAGGGTTGCCCTGGGTGGCTCAGTTGGTTAAGCATCCGACTCCTGATTTCAGCTCAGGTCATGATCTCAGTGTCATGAGATCAACTCTTGCGTTGGGCTCTGTGTGGAGTCTGCTTGGGTTTCTCTCTACTTCTCCTTCTCCCCCTTTCCCCACTCATGTGTTCTCTCTCTTTATCAAATAAATATTTAAAAAATAATAAAATTAAATTTGAAGCTAATAAATATGAGAGTTATAAAGAAAACCAACTGGGTTTGGGGAGTTCTTTAAAAGTAGACTATTTGGTATGAAGCAATAATCCTCATTGGCCTGTTGAGGAAGAGACAGAAAGGTAGCGTACATATACTGAACTTTGAGAGCTGATTCTATAACTATTTATGTTCCATGGAGAAGCTGAAGAAAAAACATCTGAGGGTGAAGGTTATGGTCCCTTTGGGTTTGGGGTATGGGTATTTGAAATACCCAAAGGAGCAAATTTGACAGAATCATGAAATAAACTAAGAAATTGTTTGATCATAGTGAAAAATGTCAACTGGCCTTCTGTGATTATTGTTCAGTAAAGCAGATGAAATTTATTAAGGATTCAAAAATTTTAATAACACAATAAACAAGTTTGACCTGATTAAAGTATATTGCAATATACTGAACCTAAGCTTTACACATGAAACTAAATTAAATTAATCTCAAAGAAAGTTTTAACAAATATGAAATATTTTAATCGATTAAATCTGATGCCTAGTAAGGAATAATACTTTTGAAAAGGTACATTAAATAATTTAAAAATTTTACAAAGTGGGCAATATTTCTAATGAATAATTAGAATTTTTTAGACAGGGGAAAAAAGATAACTGCAAATTTTCATACTAGAGGAGAAAATGCCTGACAGTATGTATGCTAGATGTCAAACTCTGGAATTTATAAAAATAAACATTTGAGCAATGTAGCTAATATATAATAATAAGGTATAATAATTGTAATAAAATTTAGAACTGATACTAAATGTAATATAATAAAAATAATGGAATTAATAATAAAATAGTGTTAGTGCAATGTTGAGAAAAAATGTTTAGACACTTAAACAATAGTAAGAATAAATAGTATAAACTAAAATCTTGAATGAGTGTCGAATTTTGTTGAATACATTTTCTGAATTACATATTTTTTATGTTGTAAAATTGTGTAGTTTTTTAAAATTTTTAAATTTTATTATGTTACCCTAATCATCATTCAGTACATCATTAGTTTTCGATGTAGTGTTCCATAATTCATTGTTTGTGTATAACACCTAGTGCTCTGTGCAATACGTGCATGCCCTCCTTAATACCCATCACTGGGCTAACCCATCCCCCCACCCTCTTCCCCTCTGAAACCCTCAGTTTGTTTCCTATAGTCCATGGTCTCTCATGGTTCATCTCCCCCTCTGATTCCCCCCTCTTTGTTTTTCCCTTTCTTCTCCTAATCTCCTCCATACTATTCCTTATGTTCCACATATAAGTGAAACCATCTGATAATTGTCTTTCTCAGCTTGTCTTACTTCACTTGGCCTAATCCCCTCCAGTTCCATCCAGGTCAATGCAAATGGTGGGTATTCGTCCTTTCTGATGGCTGAGTAATATTCCATTGTATGTATGGACCACATCTTCCTTTTTTTTAATTTATTTTTTATTTTCAGCATAACAGTATTCATTATTTTTGCACCACACCCAGTGCTCCATGCAATCTGTGCCCTCTATAATACCCACCACCTGGTACCCCGACCTCCCACCCCACCCGCCCCTTCAAAACCCTCAGATTGTTTTTCAGAGTCCATAGTCTCTCATGGTCCACCTCCCCTTCCAATTTCCCCCAACTCCCTTCTCCTCTCTAACACCCCTTGTCCTCCATGCTATTTGTTATGCTCCACAAATAAGTGAAACCATATGATAATTGACTCTCTCTGCTTGACTGATTTCACTCAGCATAATCTCTTCCAGTCTCGTCCATGTTGCTACAAAAGTTGGGTATTTGTCCTTTCTGCTGGAGGCATAATACTCCATAGTGTATAAGGAACATTTTCCTTATCCATTCATCCGTTGAAGGGCATCTTGGTTCTTTCCACAGTTTGGCGACTGTGGCCATTGCTGCTATAAACATTGGGGTACAGATGGCCCTTCTTTTCACTACATCTGTATCTTTGGGGGTAAATACCCAGGAGTGCAATTGCTGGGTCATAGGTTAGCTCTATTTTTAACTTTTTGAGGATCATCCATATTGTTTTCCAAAGTGGCTGTACCAACTTGCATTCCCTCCAATGGTGTAAGAATGTTCTCCTTTCTCCACATTCTCTCCAACATTTGTTGTTTGTTGCCTTGTCAATTTTTGCCATTCTAACTGGTGTAAGGTGGTATCTCAATGTGGTTTTGATTTGAATTTCCCTGATGGCTAATGATGATGAACATTTTTTCATGTGTCTGTTAGCCATTTGTATTTCTTCATTGGGGAAGTGTCTTTTCATGTCTTCTGCCCACTTTTTGACTTGATTATTTTTTGGGTATTGAGTTTGAGAAATTCTTTATAGATCGTAGATACCAGCCCTTTATCTGTAGTGCCATTTGCAAATATCTTCTCCCATTCCTTGGGTTGCCTCTTTGTTTTGTTGACTGTTTCCTTTGCTGTGCAGAAGCTTTTTATCTTGATTAAGTCCCAACAGTTCATTTTCCTTTTGTTTCCCTTTTCTTTGGAGACATGTCTTGAAAGAAGTTGCTGTGGCTGATGTTGAAGAAATTACTGCCTTGTTCTTCTCTAGGATTTTGATGGATTCCTATCTCACATTGAGGTCATTCATCCATTTTGAGTTTTTCTTTGTGTGTGGTGTAATAGAATGGTCGAGTTTCATTCTTCTATATATAGCTGTCTAATTTTCCCAGCACCATTTATTGAAGAGATTGTCTTTTTTTCCATTGGATATTTTTTCCTGCTTTGTCAAAAATTAGTTGACTGTGGAGTTGAGGGTCCATATCTGGGCTCTCTATTCTGTTCCATTGATCTATGTGTCTATTTTTGTGCCAGTACCAAGCTGTCTTGGTGATCACAGCTTTATAACATGTTTCTTCTATATGATATTTTCTCTTTAAAATTTGTCTATTATATAAACAACTTTAATGTAAGGGACATATAGGTAAACTACTCCCAGCAGCTAAAGAATACATATTAGTATATATACATATATTCAGCCATCTTTGCATTTCTGGGATAAAACCTACTTGGTCTTGATGCATTTTTTTAAAGATTTTATTTATTTGAGAGTGAGAAAGAGAGAGTGAGAATGAGCATGAGCAGGGTAGGGATGCAGGGAGAGAGAGAAGCAGATTCCCACTGAGCTGGAAGCCAGATGAGGGGCTTGATCCTAGGATCCTGGGATCATGACCTGAGAGGCAGATACTTAACCGACTGAGCCACCTAGGCACCCTTTGATGTATTTTTTTAATTTATTTATTTTAGAGAGAGAGAGAGAGAGAATAATTGGGAGGGGCAGAGGGAGCAGGAGGTAGAGTGAGAGAGTCTCAAGTGGACTCTGCACTCAGTGTGGAGCTTGATATGTGGCTTGATCCCATGACCCTGAGATCATGACCTGAGCTGAAACCAAGAGTTGGATGCCCAGCTGACTGCATGACCCAGGCGCCCCGATGTATTTTTTATACATCAGTGTTGGATTGAGTTCACTATTTTATTTTTCTAGTTTTTCATTTATGTCCATAAGTAAGATTGACATATAATTTTCTTGTATAATTCTTGTCCATGTTTGGTATGGAGCTTGTACTAGCCTCATAAAATATATAGGACATTCAGATTATTGCAGTGGTTTAATTAAGTTTATTTATTCCCTCCTCTTTTCAAACTCCACCAAAATAACATAAAAAATTAACAGAAATACACCTACAAGGACAGAATATAGGATTAGAGAGGGGTAATACAGGGGCCTTTGCTGAAGTATTTTTAAGATCTAAAGCAAATACAATAAAATGTTAAGCTATGACTAAGCTGGGTTGTAGGTATATGGGTATCCATTATCTTTTCCTTCATAATTTTTAGTTATGAGGAAATATTTATTAATGATAAAATTAAACAAAAAATAAAGAAGTTAGTTTCAGAAAGTTATATGTGCTCTATAAGTACTTCTCAAATTTTGATGTGCATATGAATAACCTAAGGAATTTTATTAAAATTCAGGTACCAAATCCTTGGGTCTGGAATCATTAGGTCCTGAGTTTCTGCATATCTTATAAGCTCCCAAGTGATGTCAAGGCCGGTGGTCCATGGACCACTCTTTGAGTAGCAAGATTTTAAGGGAAATTAAACAAGGCAATGTGATAGAGAGTGGCAGGGACAGGAAATAGTTTCTTTAATGAAGGTACTCTTGAACAGCTTCTCTGAACAGTGATATTTGAGTCATTAAAAAGTCTCTAGGAAGGATGTTCTAAGTAGTGCAAAAAGTAAGTACAAAAGCAGTCAGGTGGAAATAACTTCTGGCATTTTCCAGAAACTGAAAAGGCCACTGTGCCCTTCTTCTTTTTCTTTTTTTAAAGATTTTATTTATTTATTCGACAGAGAGAGATCACAAGTAGGCAGAGAGGTAGGCAAAGAGAGAGAGGAGGAAGCAGGCTTCCCGCCAAGGAGAGAGCCCGATGCGGGGTTCGATCCCAGGACCCTGGGATCATGACCTAAGCTGAAGGCAGAGTCTTTAACCCTCTGAGCCACCCAGGTGCCCCCCACTGTGGCCTTCTTGAAGGACTTAAGTGTTTGTTCCACAATTCACGTGTAATTAAGTGAAAATATCACATATTTGGAGTTATAAAAACTAGGTTTGGTTTTCATCCCATTAGCTCTGGGACCTCTGTCAAGCCACATAAATATGTATGTTTCATCATAAATATGTGAATATATTTTTAAAGACTTTATTTATTTATTTGACAGAGAGAGGGAGCACAAGCGGGGAGGGGTGTGGGAGAGGAGATGCAGACTCCCTGCTGACCAGGAAGCCCGATGTGGGGCTTGATCCCAGGATCCTGGGATCAGGATCTGAGCTGAAGGCAGATGCCTAATGGACTGAGTCACCCAGGCACACCTAAATATGTAAATATTAATGAATAATGCATATTCTCCAGTGTTGATGTGGGAATTAAATACGATAAGGTATTAAAAAGCACTTTGTAATTTGCAAAATGCTATACACATATGAGTACAATTATTGCATAATTAAAGTGCTGTCATGTGATCTGAGTCTGCAACAGCTATTTATAGTGGCTTTTATTTTGTGCTCCTATGTTTCTTTTATTATTTTAGACACATGTCAAGATGCTATAGTCCAACTTGGCCTGTCTGTTGCTGCAGTTCTCTAACAGCACACTACTCTCACTATGCTTCATGTTCTATTTCTGGGTGCACTGGAAATTTTCTTTGACTCATTTGGCTCATGTTTGACCTACTTTAGCTCATCACAGAGTAACTACTTGGATATTTCGGTGTGATTCACATTTCCTAATCAGAATAGTTGACTTATAGTCAATACTATTTCAGTAAAAATATGTTGACTCCATTCAAAGAGTTGATCCATGCCAATAATGCCTTTAGATAATTCTAACGAAACTTCTCAAGAATCCTGAGAAATCCTCTATAGGGTTAGGTGTTTCAGAATTCTGAGGTCTTAACTCATTTAAAATCTTACAATTCTATATGGCCCCTACAGACTTTCAATAATCTTGTCTTTGAGTATAGAAAACATCTTTAGTGTAAAGAACAGTGGAATAGGAGACAGGATACCTCTGTTCTAATTCTGACTCTAATACTACATGGCCCTGGTCTTTTTTATCTACTAGGAATGAGGAATACCCCCCCAAATTATTGTTAAGAATGAGCAAAATAATGTGTGAGTGTTTCTGCAAGTATAAAAATTCAAAATATTATTTTGCCACCTTATATGCAACAATCTCTCACAAAATATAATGGTACATAGATTAGTGTATATATATATATATATATATGTATTTAAAAATTAGAGCATTATTGGACAATGCTTTACCTGGATAGAAAGATTCAGTGGCAACACAATTATTTGCCTGTCTTGTGTAAAAAGTTTGAATACGCGGCGGTGAATATAAAATTGCAACTGCATCACAGCCTATAGGGTTTTAAACAATGCTGAGAGATGCAGTCTTCCAGAAAACTGGAAGCATTTAAATATTTTGCTCAATGACAGTAGTGATGTAGGAAAAGACATCAGGGTTTGATGCCAACGGCCAAAAAGTAATTCTAGAGACATTGTTGGTACAAGGTGATTTTATTAAAGCACAGGGACAGGACCCATGGGCAGTAAGAGCTGTACTGGGGTAATGAGGACTGGCCCATTATATACTTTCAAGTTGGAAGGGAGTTAGGGATAGTGTAAGCCTCCCAGGTATTTTGGAAACAAGGTTTCCAGGATCTAGAGGGGGCTAGCTATTGTTGGAAAGGTCTTTTATTACTGTTTAGTAAAAACTCAGTCACCAGACTCTACAGATGTGTATCGGTGGGTTATATGCTTGAAGCATGATTGCCAACATATATTTGGGGGTGGTGGGGGTAGAGATAAAGGAAGTTTCCAAAGGAATTTTTATATGTTAAAGCAGACTTACAGGATCTTGGGGATGGGCAGTTCAGATGCCTCTTGCCCTAGCAAAGTATTAACAGGGATGCCACTGAGTTTCTAGAGGAATTTCACTCTGCCTGTTTCAAGGATTTGTCAATGGGTTGTTGATAGTAAGGAAATTTAATAATTTTCTTCTGCCTTTGTTTCTCACATCAGCGAGAAAAGAATAAAAACCTGGGTCCTGTCCCTGTGCTTTGATAAAATCACCTTGTACCAACGATGTCTCTAGAATTACTTTTTGGCCGTTGGCATCAAACTCCAATGTCTTTTCCTACATCACTACTGTCATCAATAAAAACTATGGGCTTCTCTACATACATCTTCATTTTACTATCTGTCAGCCAATCTAGCTGCTTTGCAATAATTCGGGATGCTGCAGAAATCAAATGGAAGAGCTAGAAAGTGAGGCAAATTAGCAAAGATATGTGTGTGTTTGTGCGTGTGTGTGTAAAGACCAACAGACCAAAGGAAAACTGCCCCCAAGGTTTGCGCAAAAGTGAACTATCAGCCTGAAACTCAACCATCAGCCTGAAACCCAGTGTATCTCACGGTTCATTAAGTCTCCACCCTGGGTAAATTAATATCTATAGTTCAATCTACCCTAAGAGTTAGTGCTAAGGAGAGTGAAGAATATGCAAAGGGAGGATGGAGTGAAAGCGTTGCACGGAGTTGGAAGCCGTAAGAGAAAAGTGGAATGCTTGGACAAGATAGGGTTGGCAGATTTAGCAGTATTTGGGACATAATTATACTAAAAAATGACTCGTTTATTTCAAGTGCAAATTTAAGTGCGCATCCTGTATTTTATGTGGCAAATCTAGGAAAACAGAGAAAGACAACGTAACTCTTACATTACCGATTGCGTAAAACCCTCAAAGAAGCTCCCTGGAAGATAAAAGGGGTGGGGCCCAAGCGTCTGACTCTCTGCTAAGTTATTTCCGGTCTGGGGCCCTGAGAAAAAGAGAGGGAGGTGAGAGATTAAGGTTGCTGAGTTGGGTCCGCCAGCGTCCCACAATCCTTTGCCCTCGGTTCCTCTTTCCTCGCTCAAGATGGCGCTGCGCGCGATACAATCTTCACGCTGGGCAGCCGCCGGGGCTGCTTTCGAAAAACGCCGGCATGCCGTGTTTCTGATCCGACATCTAGTCTCTGTCCGTGGCGCAGGTTCTCACTGGAGATCACGGCAGCTTGGCGTTTCGGGAACCGCTCGAATTTCCCAGGTGAGATGCCATCACATGGTAGAGTAGGGTGAAGGACAAAGGGACCTACAGGGAAAAGTTTGCCCTCGTGTCCTTGGGTCAGAGAGAACTCCAAGAGGAAAGGTTGTCAGTGCTAACTCGGAAGTGAAGGAAGTTGGGGTTAGTAATTTGAGGAAAGGGTGAAGAAAACCTTTTTGGCATAGCCCACGGGAATGGAACGGAAGGTTTTGGTCAGAGGGCACCTAAGCGCTAGTGACTCTCGCAGGATTTACATTTTTTTTTCTTCTGAGTTTAAGAGATGTGGTAGACAGGATTCCCAGATTGCTTATCCTTCCAAATGTAAGGAAAACTGAGCTGCTTTCCAGAGTTAGTAATGGAATTTGTGACCAGTATGCCCATGGTTCAGATTTTACTCATTTGGTTGAAAGTAGCAGTTAGGGGAACACTGTAAGATGACAGCAAAGCTACGTGTAAACAAGAGGCAAATTGATTTGGCAGCAGTTAACTCTCCGCTGACAGTGGTTCCTGATAGGCCGAAACTGTAACTATCTTTCTCTCCAAAACATTGACCGCCTTAAATTCATATGTAAACACGATTGTCCTTTGATCTGAGAAGAGTGTTCTGTTCATACAGGTCACTTTGGAAACCATAAAGCTGGTTATCTTTAATGTAGTTTTTGTGATAGTGCCTCTTAATATCTGTCTGTTGTTATCCCTCACTCAGCAGTTTCAAATAAATTATTTGTACTTTAGTGTATCATTCATTTACTATATATTGGCAAAAAGTTTAATTCCCATTCAGTGATACTTGTTCATCAGTATCACTGAAGTATTTTCAGTTTTGTATGAGAAGCACCCTCATAAATTTTGATTCTGCGTGAACATATTTAATATCTACTGTGTACATAGGGCTACGCTCAATAATGGAGGTACCAAGAGAAACATAAATTAATGCCTACAAGATTGATCAATTTAGTTAGGGAGAGGGAGTCTATGCATTATAAGGATAACTAAAAAACAGTGTAGGTTAAATATCAAATGAACAGTATAAACAATAAGAACAATAAACATATAGAGGAAATGATGGTAATTAAGGACCAGATCACAGAGAGGATCTCATGCTGGTGATAGAAATGGGGAGAACATTTTAAGCAGGGAGACTATCGAATGACACTAGGCATGTGGAGTGCTGGAGAAATTGTATCTATTTTTTCGTCCAGTAATTACTGAACACCTTTACAGCAGTGAACAGAATAAAATACAGGCCAGCTCTTAAAGAGTTTAAAATCTAGTAAGGGAAAAAGGTAAATAAACAGGCAAATGTAATTCAGTAGTGCAATGATGGGGAGGGTAGAGAGTACTGGAAGAGTGTATGGGAAAGGCATCAAGTCTAATTTTGAGGTGGGAAAAATGCCTTGAATAACTGATATCTAAACTAAGCCAAGACCTTAAAAATTAAGAGAGATTAGCTAAAGAGGGAATAGTGTGTGCAGAGGCCCACAGGGAAGAGAGAACATGGACTTTTTTGTAGAACTACATATAGTTTTAGGTTACTGAGGAGTTTAGGATAAAAGTGGCACCTTAGGCTAGGGGAGCAATCCAGATCATTTTAATAAAGTTTTAAAAACACTTTATAGTTGAAACTTTGGAACACATGATTTCTTGGGAACCATTCTTGTTCTGTAGTCCTCTAAAAAGTCTGATGAAGTTAAGCTAAAATTTGTAGGACTTTGTCAGGCCGGGAGGGTGAGGGGGCTGGAGAAGTTACTGTATTTTCAGAAGAAGAAATGGAAATAAAAAATTAGCCTTCTCTGTTTTCATGAACACTGTCCCCACAACTTTCTTCCTTATTGTCTTTGTACATTTTACCATTCCTTTTGGTTACCATTTCCAAAGTGAAAAGGGAAAGATGTTACTTTTGTTTTCTACTTCTTAAAGGCATGGAACTCTTGCCATAATTTAAAAAAAAGATTTAATGGGAAGATGAAGGAATGGTTATAAGGCTTTTAGCAGAACCTGATATAGCCTAAGGCATCTTCATATAGTGATCTGTGATTAAGATTACAAAATAGAGGCTTCTGGTAGTGTAGTCAGTTGAGCATTTGACTTTTGGTTTTTGCTCAGGTCATGATCACTGGGTCCAGAGACTGAGCCCTGCTTTGGACTCTGTTTAGCATCTGCTTGGGTTTCTATCTGCCTCTGCCTCTGCCCTTCCCCCGCTCAAATAAAGAAATAGATCTTTAAGGAAAGATTACAAAATAAATATTAATATATATTTTTAGGATAGTCATTAGTAAATAGCATAATATTTTAGAGCTGAAAAGAACCTTAGTGCAGTGTTAATGAAATCATGTTAATAGTTTGGATAAGCACTTTTAAAATATGAAATTCAGTGGAATAAGAAAGAAAATATCAGTGCTTTATACATATTAGGGGAAGTAATGCTTTAGGTAACTGTTGTTTATATGTGTATATATACACTCCTACATGTATGTGATTACTGGGATGTATTGTAAAATGTGTTTTTCATACAGGGATGATACTCTAGAACTAAGCTGTGCAGTATGGTAGTCACTAGTTTCGTGTGGCTGTTTAAATTTAAATTAAATTAAAAATGTAATTCCTTGGTTGCATTAGCTGCATTTCAAGGGCTAAAATGGCACATACGTATGGGACATTTCCATCATTGCAGAAAGTTCTGTTCAGTGTTACTTTAGAGAAGATCATATCTAGCCTTTGGATTTTACAGATGAGGTAACTAAATCCTAGTATAGATAAATGACAGTCTTTTTTTTAATAATTTTTTATTTTTTATAAACATATATTTTTATCCCCAGGGGTACAGGTCTGTGTAAATGACAGTCTTTAAGGCCACTCATTCATTTATGGCCTTCTGTGTGTCAGGTTATTTATATGAAGGTAAATAAGATTCTGGCAGACATTAAGCATACAATAAATGTTGAATTGTAAAGATATACTTTTTAAAGATTCTATTTATTTGAGAGAGAGAGTGAGGGAGGAGGGTCCCGCTGAGCTGGGAGCCCATCACAGAGACTCCAGGATCATGACCTGAGCTGAAGGAAGATGCTTAATAGACTGAACCACTCATGTGCCCTATAAGTATACTTCTACTGGAGCACTGTTAATAGAGGGAAATAACCTTAAACATAAAAGTTTTTTTAATTAAAATGGTTAGTATGATAAGATTTAAATTGTAATGATTTATTATGCAGTTGCCTCTTTACTACATTAGTTAATATTAAAAAGACATGAATTTTGAGTGATACAATTTTTTCATCAATATTTATGTGGTAGAAACTGTGGTATCATACAGTTAGTCCACAGCACTTTTTATCTAAGTTTAAAAAGTTCTTAATTCTTGATCCTGACACTGATCATATAGTTTTCTTCTTTTGTTCTTTTAAAACATCTTTTTTGAGATTAATTCACATACTGTATAATTCACCCATTTAAAGTGTGCAATTCAGTAGAGTGTGAAGTGATCTCTAATTTTTGGTTTTGATTTGTGTTTCTCTGTTGACAAAAGACACTGAACATCTATCCATGTGCTTATTGGCCATTTAAATCTCTTTTTGAGGAAAGTCTCTTCAGGTCTTTTGCCCATTTTTTAATTGGGTCTTTTTATTATTGAGATGTCAGAGTTCTTTATATATTACAGATTCAGGTTCTTTATCGTACATGTGATTTGCAAATATTTTCTCCCATTATGTGAGTTATCTTTTGACTTCCTCGATGTCCTTTGAAGCGCAAAAGCTTTTCATTTTGATAAAGTCAAATTTATCTATTTTTTTCTTTTGTTGGTCATACTTTTTTGTGTTATAGCTAAGAATCCATTGCCAAATCTGAGGTCATGAAGATTTACTATGTTTTCTTCTAAGAATTTTATAATGTAATCCTAGTGAGATATAGAAACATCGCTCTTGTATAGTTCTAGTTGCATTTCCCCACTTTGTTTTAATATATATTACACTTATAAATGTTACAGTCCTAACAATATGGATATATAATTTATGACTTTAAAAGAAGCTGAAAGAAGAAAGGAAGGCAAGTAAATATTTATGTTGTTACACTAGCCTTTGTATTTATCATTTCTAGTTCTCTTCGTTTCTTCTCTTGTGTTTGATTTACCATCTTGAGTCATTTTCTTATCCCACTATAGCTGTGCTCCCACCTATCTCCTGTGTGATATTATTGGCAAGTATATTGCATCTCTATATGTCATAGGCTGAACAATTAATTTTATCCATATTATTTTATACAGTTGCTTTTTAAATTGGTTCAAAGAAGAAGCTAAAAAAACTGTGCATTTATACATTCTGGTGCTCTTTGTTTTGGAGTGTGTGTGTGTGTGTGTGTCTACGTACATGTGTGCATGCATATTTGGGCTATAGTCTGAGGTCACTTGTTTTCAGCCTAAAGAACTTCCTTTAGTATTTCTTGTAAGGCGTGTGTAAACACATTTTCCCAGTTTTCGTTTATCTGTGAATGTTTTTGTTTTGTCTTCATTTTTGAACAGTATATTTTCTGGATATAGGATTCTTGCTTGACAATTTTTTTTTGAGTGCTTTGAATATTATCCAACTGCCTTCCGGACTACACATTGTTTTGCTAAGAAATCAGCTGTTAATCTTATTGGGGTCCTCTTGTTGGGAAGGAGTCTTTTTTTTCCTCTTGCTACTTTCAAGATGTTCCCCTTGTTTTGGCTTTTAATGTTTTTACTATAATGTGTCTGTGGATCTCTTTGTATGTTTCTTCCTTGGAGTTTGTTGCACTTTCTGGATGTGTAAATTGCATTTTAATATGTAAGTTCTTTTTAATAAGCTTTGGAAATTTTCAGCCATTATTTCATCAAGTAGTTTTTCTTTCCCTTTATCGTTCTCCTTTTCTTCTGAAACAGTCATTATCCATATGTTCGTTTGCTTAATAATGGCCCTCATTTCTCTGAAGCTGTGTTCATTTTTCTTCAGTCTTTTTTTTATCTTTGTTCTTCATATTGGATAATCCCTATTGTTCTGTCTTCAAGTTTACTAATTATTTCTTCTGCCAATTCACATCTGCTGTCAGTCCCCTCTAGTGAATAGTTCATTTTAGTTACTATAACTTTCAACTCTAGAATTTCCATTTAGTTTCGTTAAAATAATTCCTATTTGTTTATTGATATTCTCTATGTAATGTTACATTGTCATCACACCTTTTATTTCTTTAACATGGTTTCCTTGAGTCTTTGGACATATTTATAATGATTACTTTGAAGGCTTTTTCTTTGCAGTCTGACATTTGGTCAAAACCACAGGCAGTTTCTCTTGCCTGCTTTTTCCCAGGGTATAGGTTATACTTCCTTGTTTCTTTGCATGTCTTGCAATTTTTTTGGAAACTGGACATTTTAGATAATGTAGTAACTCGGGGTACTGGTCCCCTCCTTCCCAGAGCTTGTTATTGTTATTTACTTGATTTTATATTTTGTTAAGGACTAGCTGGACTATTTTAGTGATGTCTTTCTTCACTCTCCTCCTTGCTGCCTACTTTGCCTCTAATGTTGCTCCTTAAGGGGTGTAACCTTGAGTATGTCCATAGTTACCTTGGGATGACAGTGGTTTTGCTGGGGATTTCTGTCTCTTTCCCAGTTATGTTCCATTAGTTGCTGGCAGATTGTACTGCTGTTTTCAAAAGTGCCCTGGGGCAAAAATTGTTCCACAGACTAAATCAATCAAATTGGTGTTGCTTTGAAGTGATAGTTCCTGAGGACAACGTTTGAGACTTTATCTGATCCCAGGCGGGCTCCTCCAAGCTACCTGCCTTCTTGCTTTTCTGGTTCTCGGGCAAACCAGCTGACCCACAGTTTAGCTTCTGTGGCTGATGATTCCATCAGTTTTTTCCCACTTGGCCTTTTAAAAGAAACCTCCACTGTTTTTAAGAGCAAACTGAGGCATGGACTTCTCCACATTAAGTCAGTTCCTGTGGGAAGAGATGAGGAGCTGTATGTTTTAGGGTCTTCTCCTGCCAAGCAGAAATCTGCCAGCCACAGGTCTGAAGCTGGTGGCCTGTCTCTGAGTGATACCCCCACCTTAGGAGTTGAGTGCTAGTGGGGAGTAAGAGGAGTTCTTTTTGGCATGCTTCTCCTGATATGGAACCAGCCCCTTAGAAGTCAGGGTTAGGGCGATTGGGCCTTCAACAATCAAGTATTTTCAGTGGCACCACACTCAAGGTGAAGCTTTGTCCCTTCTGTGGGGATATGTGGAAGAAGGGAGCCCCTCCTTCTTGACCACATTAGCCCAGAAGCTAGTTTCAGCAGTAGGTCACTGGGGGAAAGATGAGAGAAATGCTGATGTCCTGTCATTCCCAGGAAGATAGTCTTCTGACTTGGAGCTCATGTTATTTCATTTTGCTGCATGCGCCAGGACCATTTCTAGGGGTGGTAAATGGTGGTCCTTTTGTAACTTGGCAGTTTTGCTGAGAAATGGGTCTAAGGAGATCTTATTTTGTATGCTAGAAGTGAAACTCTCTTCATTTGATTTTGACTGGCTTGTGTTCTTTGGTTTATACTCCATGCAGCAGAATGGTCTGTCCTTTCTGTTTGGTTTTTAGAAGATATTCCCATTGAGGACTATCTGGCATACCTTTTACTTTAGTGTAGTTACCTTGTGTATTCTATTTAGTAGTTCTTTTGGATAGGTACTGTTTTTTTTTTTTTCATTTGTCGGTTCACATTTCATTTGTTTTCATCATGGACAAAGGATGAGAGCTTTAATATTTCCCGGTAGTAAATTTCCCCTTCTTGCAGTCCCACTGCTCACTGGCTGCTGCTAAGAGACTTTACTTCTGGCCTTCCTATTAATTGAAGTAGATTATAACACCAGTAGTGAAACAATCCTCCTACTTTGCTTTTTAGAGATCCTGGTTTTAAGATACAGGTTTTATATTATAAGATGCATATCAAGAGGGGCGCCTGGGTGGCTCAGTGGGTTAAGCCGCTGCCTTCGGCTCAGGTCATGATCTCAGGGTCCTGGGATCGAGTCCTGCATCGGGCTCTCTGCTCAGCAGGGAGCCTGCTTCCTCCTCTCTCTCTCTCTGCCTGCCTCTCTGCCTACTTGTGATATCTCTCTGTCAAATAAATAAATAAAAAATCTTAAAAAAAAAAGATGCATATCAAGAAATGACAGTGATTACTGAGAAGACATAAAATGTAACCAGAAAATCAAGAACAGAACTTAAGAGGAGAAAATTAAGGGTACTTTTAAGGGGATTTTGCATGGAACTTAAAAGAGGGCGAGAGGTGATTCAGTGACATTTAAAGTACCTGAAGGGCATTTTTCTTAAATTAAAGGTTTTCCTTCTAGTAGTTCAGTGATACCTGAACTTACCTGGAATATTAGTTTATAAAAAGAGACATAGACTTCAGTTGTAAGAAGAGGGATTTAATGTGCATATAAAAAAGAATTTCTTAAATTAATCTTTTTATTGGAAGAGCAAGGAAGACTTTAACCTAAGGGGCAGAATGAATAACCATTAATTATAATTTAGATATCTTCTTGAAGATAGAACTGACTTAAATTTATATCATTCAGGATCAAAACTGACTTTAATAGGGGTGATTTGGCAGAAAGAACATTGGTAAACAGAAGAGTTGGATTCTAGTCTTAACTTTGGTGTTAGGAGAACTAGAACAAATCATTAAACAATAATTTGCAGTCATTAGAAGAATATAAGTTATTAAGAAACAATGGCCTAGTTTTGAGAAAAGAAAGACCTACCAAACCAGTTCAGTTCTTCATATGAGAGAATGATAAGGTACTTAGAAGCATAGTCTGTCTTGATTTCAGTAAGGCTTTCAGTTATTTTCCTCTATATCATCCTCCCCCAATAAGCCAGGAAGGAATGATGTTGTATACTGTTAAGAGGTCTGGAGGTAGTAGTATAGTAGTAAGTAAATCTTACTGGAGAAAATACAGATAATTTGAAGGATTTTGATTTATAAGTATTAAAGAGGATGAACAACTGATATACGAAGGACATAGCATGATATAGTGGAATGAACATTGTCATCAGGACACCTGCCTACCTGAGCTCTATTTCTACTCTTGATTATCTTGGACAGATCACTTGTTCCTTTGGACTTGGTTTCTCTAAAATAAGATTCAGCTACTTGATCTCTAAAGTTTGTCAGTTCTTTAGTTTCCTGACTCTAATCTTCTGGGAGTAATCCTTTGTATAAGTAGAACCTCTATGTTACGAGCCTAGTTTATTACTATTACAGGAGCAACATAGGCTACATTTAAATTCATGTATGTTTTCAAGGGAGCAGATTTATATGGTTCTGCCTCTTATAGTACTTGTTGATCTAAGAACAGGAGTAGAAAAAATGAGATTGGTGATGAATTCAGTATTTGCTAGTGTTGGGGAGATAGAATTAGAGGGGAAGAGTGAGCTAGGTTCTAAAATTATCTGTGAAGATAGAAACAGGTTCTAAGGAGGTAGTGGAGAATGGCAGCAGTGCTGTAAAAGTTGTAAATAAAGATGAAGCATACCTGGACTGTAAATGATAAAGAATGGAAGTATAAAGGTCTTAGTCTGAAGTGGCACTGGGAATTGAGAAGAGGAATTCGGGGGGGGGGGTGCCTGGGTGGCTCAGTGGGTTGAGCCTCTGCCTTCGGCTTAGGTCATTATCTCAGGGTCCTGAGATCGAGTCCTGCATTGGGCTCTCTGCTCAGTGGAAAGCCTGCTTCCCCCTCTATACTTGCCTTTCTGCCTACTTGTGATCTCTGTCAAATAAATAAATAAAATCTTTTGAAAAAAAGAGAAGAATAATTCAGAGGATCCCTTATTTGAAAATAGTCAAATAACTAACATTCTTTAAGTCATTGACATAGTTATTTGAATTGGCTATTAAGACTAAAAGGAGGGGGAAGAAAAGTGAAGATTATTTCTAAATTTTCTTTTAGAATACTAGGCCCTTCAAGAATCTGGTAAAAGCCATGAACCTTCTCCCTAGGAAAATGGGCATACACACATACTTCATTCTGCTTGGCGGTCCGAGAATCCCTGATAAATATAGTATTTCAGGCTGGGGTTCTCTAATGGAGTTCCTGAGTATCCAGTGGTGGAGTAAAGGGCACTTGTCATTGGGCAGTGGGGGTAGAAGTGGAAGGGAAACTTACTTTGCTTGTATTAAAATTTTGATTAAATGGAAAATATAGTAATACACTGATACTCAGTGTTTATCTGAAAGTTTCCGGTTTTTCAAATAGGAGTATGTTCCTTCCCATGTTATAAAGTAGAGTTTAAAATAGAAGCGAAATTGCCTGTTCTGTATATGAACCTTATAGTTTTCCCTCTTTATTTTATTTATAAATTTCCCTTTTTTTTAAAAGATTTTATTTATTTATTTGACAGACAGAGATCACAAGCAGGCAGAGAGGCAGGCAGAGAGAGAGGGGAGGAAGCAGGCTCCCTGCGGAGCAGAGAGCCCGATGCGGGGCTCGATCCCAGGACCCTGGGATCATGACCTGAGCCGAAGGCAGAGGCTTTAACCCACTGAGCCACCCAGGCGCCCCATAAATTTCCCTTTTTAATTGTACAAAACTGCATCTAATAAAAGCATGAGAAAAATAACCCACAACTTGCCTCTTAAGTAATTTTCCATTTCCCCCTTGAGTTGTAGTTGTTATATGGTTGTAATTTTTACAGTGCTGAGATAATTTTAAATTGTTTCTTTTTATTTATAAGCATTATTTTTCTTTGTTCTCAGTGTTTATGAAAATTAGGTCTTTTAATTATTTAATATTTTAGTAGGTATATTTAGTTGTGTGCAAAAGGAGACATTTTTGTTCTTTTGGTTTTCTTCTTTTTCCAGAATTTGTCTACCTAAAGTCCTCATTTATGCTCTCAAGACACCCTTGTAGATTTTAGTACTAGTGAGTAAATATACTTTTCAAGTCTTATATTATTATGTCATTTTATCTTCACGGTAACTCTGTGAGGTGGGTGTACATTTCATTGCAATAACTGCGACCTGTCCTGTCCTTTTCATTCTCTCAACTTATGTTATAGCTTTAGGCCCTTGTAACTTTATGCATGACTTCCTCATTGCTTACAGTTATTTACTACCCTTCCAATCCATCCCATACAACACCTCAAGATTGTTTTTCCTAAAGAACAACTCTAGTTAAGTGTCACTTCTTTACTTATGGACTCCAGTGTTCTCTGTATCTTAGCCTAGTCTTCAAAGCCCTTAAGGATCCCCCACATAACTAGCTTGCTAGACACATTGTTAAATATTTTCCTATAAATACCCTGCTTTTCCAGTTACTCTGGATTGCTCCCTGTTCCTTGGACCTTGTGTTTTTCTGTTTTCCTTCATTTATGCCATACTCTCTGTTTGAAATGCCCTCTCTCTAACTCCTCCCAGTGTTTCAGAACTTAGCTCAAGGGCCAGTTTATTCTATAGAACCATTTGTTCTTTTTTTAAAGATTTTTAAAATTTATTTGGGGGCAAGAGAGGGAGAAAGAATCTTAAGTAGACTCCACACTGAGTGCAGAGTCTGACTCGGGGCTCGATCTCATGACCCTGATAGGACGACCTGAGCCATAACCAAGAGTCAGACACTAAACCGACTTGGCCACCCAGCTGCCCCAAGAACCATTCTTTATAAGCTTGAAAGACATTGATTTCTTCCTCTTTTGAACTCCTGTAACATCTTCTTCTACAAGTAGTTATCATATGTGTCCTGTTAAAGAGATAAGATTTTAGATGCTTAAAAGGCAGATACATTCCAATCATCTCTGTTATCTTCTACAGAGCCATGAATGGTCTTTTTCATGTAGTAGGCAATCAGAAAATATTTGTGAAATGAATGATTAAACCCTATAACCAAAATAACAACTAAATTTAACATAAAAATAAATATTTGTTTTGGTGCTACACATTTGGAATCAAAGCCTCACTTTCTACATAAAATGTTTATTTCAGCAAAATCATAATCAGACTATGGAGTTACTAAGTTTGAGGATAATCTCTTTTTGAGGGAGAGAGAGAGAATGCACTAAAGTCATGGGTAGAAGAAGATAGAGAGAAAGAATCCCAAGCAGGCTCCACGCTCAGTGCGAAGCCCCATGCAGGACTTGATCTCATGACTCTGAGATCATGACCTAAGTCGAAATCAAGAGTTGGACGCTTAACCTACTGAGCAACCCAGGCACCCTTAAGGATAACCTCTTAAGTTCGTCCATTGCATTTCTGTCATTAGGTGGTACTGTGGTAGGGTAGCACTGAATATCAGTTTTTAGTTTGATAACCAAAGCACACATGTTTTTTTATTGCAAAATTTTGGGTTTCTTTATTAGTAGGCATCTTTTGCTAAGAAAAAAATAACTTAAGGGACACCTGAGGTGCTCAGTCAGTTGAACATCCAACTCCCTGTTTCAACTCAGGTCGTGATCTCAGGGTTGTGAGATTGAGCCCTGTGTCACCCTCCACACTTAGCACAGAATCTGCTTGAGGTTCTGTCTCTCCCTCCCCCCCACTTCACACGTGCTCTCTCTTTCTCTCTCTAAAATGAATAAATAAGTCTTTAAAAAGAGTGACTTACAAGGTGAAGTTCTTTAAAGAATAAGGTAGGGTGCCTGGGTGGCTCAGTGGGTTAAAGCCTCTGCCTTTAGCTCAGATCATGATCCCAGGGTCCTGGGATCGAGTCCTGTGTCAGGCTCCTTATGCAGCAGGGAGCCTGCTTCTCCCTCTCCCTCTGCCTGCTACTCCGCCTGCTCATGCTTGCTCGCTCTCTGTCAAATAAGTAAATAAAATTTTTTTAAAAAAGAATAAGATAAAAAATTTTACTCTTTCTAGAAATTTTAAATTTTTTAAAAAGATTTTATTTATTTATTTGACAGACAGAGATCACAAGTAGGCAGAGAAGCAGGTAGAGAGAGAGGGGGAAGCAGGTTCCCTGCTGCGCAGAGAGCCTAGTGCGATCCGAGGACCCTGGGATAATGACCTGAGTTGAAGGCAGAGGCTTTAACCCACTGAGCCACCCAGGCGCCCCACCCTTTCTAGAAATTTTAACTGCAGGTTATATTTTGGCTCATTTGGTAGTTTTCCAATTAAATTTTCTTTTCCACATCCAGAAGGCAAAGAGATGTTAGAGTGGAGAAACTGTATCCTATAGGGGTATTTTCTTAGATATTGACATTTTAGGAAAGTAGGTTTTTAAACTGCTATCCTGCTTTTCAAAGCATAATAAGAAAGTGAAGTTAAGGTTTCTGTTTTGGTTTATTTATCAAATTATTTTTATTGATCTTGAGTAATTTGTATTATGACATTGTAATATAGTCATGTTTTTCACTGTGTGAATATTCGCCACGTATGAACTTCATCTACTCTTAACTATGTTGATTTAACAGCTCTGTGTGTGTACATAATGTTAGTTTTCTAGGGATTCCATAACAAAGTACCACAGCATGGGTGACTTAAACAACAAATTTTCTCACAGTTCTGGAGGTTAGAATTATGAGATCAGGGTGTTGGTAGGGTTGATTTCTTCTTTGATCTCTCTCTTTGACTTGCAGATGATTGGCTTCTCTGCTTTGACACAGTCTTTCCTCTGTGCTTGTCTGTGTTTTAATTTCTACTAAATACACCAGGGAGATTAGGGCCTACTCTAATGACCTCATTTAACATTAATTACCTCTTTAAAGGCCTGATCATCAAATATAGTCACATTTGAGGTTTTTTGGAGTTAGGATTTAAACAAGAAATTTTGGGAGAGAAAAAGTTCAGTCCATAACTCTGTGTGTGTGTGTGTGTGTGTGTGTGTGTGTGTGTGTCTTTGTGTCCGTCCACATGCTCACAAATACATAGAAAAGTGGAAGGATAAACTTAAACAAAGCTCTGAAGAGCGGATGGGTAGGGAAGCTAAAAGACAGTAAAAAGGACCTTTCACTTGATATTATAGCTACTTTAGCATTGTTTGTTATGCTTGTATTTATTTACTCATTTATTACAGAGTGCAAGAGAGAGAGTGCACACGCATGCACATGACCCGATGGGGAGGGTTAAAGGGAGAGGGAGCCCTGATATAGGGCTTGAGCTCATGGCCCTGAGATAATGACCTGAGCTGAAATCAAGTTGGATACTTAACCATCTGAGCCACCCAGACATCCTGATGTGCTTGTTGTTAAAATGAAAAAATCTTACATGTAAACTTTTCAATTGATGATCTGACTTTCTTGTTTTATTTTTTTCTTTCAACATTTTATTTAAATTCAAATTACTCAATACATAATGTAATATTACTTTCAGGAGGAGAGGCCAGTGATTCATTGTGTACATAAAATACCTGGAGCTCATCCATCACAAGTGCCTTTCTTAATGCCCTTTGACCTGATCCCCCCCACTACCTCCCCTCCAGCAACCCCCAGTTTGTTCTATGTAGTTAAGAGTCTCTTATAGTTTCCTTCCTTCTCTGTTTTTATCTTATTTTTCCTTTCTTTCCCCTATGTTCTTCTGTTTTGTTTCTTAAATTCCACATGAGTGAAATCATAACAGTATTTGTCTTTCTCTCAGTGACTTATTTCGCTTAGCATAATACACTTTAGTTCCATTCTTTGTCATTGCAAATGGCAAGACTTCATTGTTTTTGATAGCTCAGTAATATTCCATTGTGTGTATATACCACATCTTCTTTATCCATTCATAAGCTGATGAGCATTTGGACTCTTTCCATACTTTGGCTATAGTTGATAGGGCTCCTATAAGCATTGGGGAGCATGTGCCCCTTCAAGTCAGTATTTTTATAGCCTTTGGATAAATACCCAGTAGTACAATTGCTGGATCATAGGGTATTTCTCTTTTTAACTTTTTGAGGAACCACTGTACTGTTTTCCAGAATGGCTTCATCAGTTTGCATTCCCACCAACAGTGTAAGAGGGTTCCCTTTTCTTTGCATCCTCACAAAATCTGTCATTTCCTAGGTTGTTGACTTTAGCCATTCTGACTGGTGCGAGGTGGTACTTCATTGTGGTTTTTGATTTATATTTCCCTGATGATGAGTGATGTTGAGCATTTTTTTGTGTGTCTGTTTTGGAGAAATGTCTATTCATGTCTTCTGCCCATTTCTTGACTGGATTATTTGTTTTTTTGGGGTGTTGAGTTATAATAAGTTCTTTATAGATTTTGGATTTTAGCCCTTTATCTAATATGTCATTTGCAAATACCTTTACCCATTCTGTCAGTTGTTTTTTAGTTTTGTTGGTTGTTTCCTTTACTGTGCAGAAGCTTTTCATTGTCATGTAGTCCCAATAGTTCATTTTTGCTTTTGTGTCCCTTGCATTTGGAGGCATTTCTATTAAGTAAGAAGTTGCTACCACCAAGATCAAAGAGGTTGCTGCCTATGTTCTTCTCTAGGATTTTAATGGATTCCTGTCTCACATTTAGGTCTTTCATCCATTCGAGTCTATTTCTGTGTATGGTGTAAGAAAGTGATCCAGTTTCATTCTTCTGCATGTTGCTGTCCAATTTTCCCAGTATGATTTGTTGAAGAGACCCATCTTTTTTCCATTGGATATTCTTTCCTGCTTTGTTGAAGATGAGTTGATCATATAGTAATGGGTCCATTTATGGGTTCTCTGTTCTGTTCCAGTCACTGGTGTGTCTATTTTTGTGACAATATCATACTGTCTTGATGATTACAGCTTTGTAATGCAAGCTTGAAGACTAGAATTGTGATACCTCCAGCTTTGTTTTTTTTTTTTTTTTCCAACATTACTTTGGCTATTTAGGTCTTTCTTGGTTCCATACAAATTTTAGAATTGTTTGTTCTTGCTCTGTGAAAAATACTGGTGTAATTTGATCAGGATTGCATTTTATTTGTAGATTGCTTTGGATAGTATAGACATTTTAAGAATATTTGTTATTCCAGTCCATGCACATGGAATATTTCTCTGTTTTTTTGTGTCTTCCTCTATTTCTTTTGTAAGTGGTCTGTAGTTTTCAGTTTTCTTATCTCTTTGGTAAGGTTTATTCCTAAGTAGTTTACAGTTTTTGGTGCAGTTGTAAATGGGATTGATTACTTGATTCCTCTTTCTACTGCTTCATTATTGGTGTAGAGAAATGCAACAGATTTCTGTATGTTGATTTTATATCCTGTGACTTTGCTGAATTCAGGTATCAGCACCAGCAGTTTTTTTGTTTTGTTTTGTTTTGTTTTTTTATTTTGGTGGCATCTCTCAGGTTTTCTGCACAGAGTATCAAGTCATCTGTTAAGAGTGAAAGTTTGAGGGGTGCCTGGTGGCTCAGTGGGTTAAGCCACTACCTTTGACTCAGGTCATGATCTCAGGGTACTGGGATCGAGCCCCGTATCGGGCTCTCTGCCCAGTATGGAAACTGCTTTCTGCTCTCTCTCTGCCTGCCTCTCTATCTACTTGTGATCTCTCTCTCTCAAATAAATAAATAAAATCTTAAAAAAAAAAAAAAAGTGAAAGTTTGGGGGCAGCCGAGTGGCTCAGTTGTTAGGCGTCTGCCTTCAGCTTGGATTGTGATCCCAGGGTCCAGGGATCAAGTCCCACACTGGGCTTCCTGCTCAGCAGGGAGCCTGGTTCTCCCTCTCCCACTCCTCCCTGCTTGTGTTACCTCTCTGGCTGTCTCTCTCTGGCAAATAATAAAGAAAATAACAAAAAAAGTGAAAGTTTGACTTCTTCTTTGCAGATTTGGATGCCTTTTATTTCTTTGTGTTGTCTGATTGCTGAGGCTAGGACTTCCAAATATGTGGAACAGCAGTGGTGAGAGTGGACATCCCTGTCTTGTCCTGACCTTAGGAGAAAAGCTCTCGGTTTTTACCCCCTTGAGGATGATTTTAGCTCTGGGTCTTTCATATATGGCCTTTATGATGTTGGGGTGTGTTCCTTCTATCCCTACCTGGTCGAGGGTTTTTATCAAGAAAGGAGGCTGTATTTTGTCATATGCTTTTTCTGAATCGATTAGAGGATTGTATGGTTCCTGTTCTTTATTTTATTAATGTGATGTATCACATTAATTGATTTGTGGATGTTGAACCACCCCTGAAGCCCAGGAATAAGTCCCACTTGATTGTGAAGAATAATCCTTTTAATGTACTGTTAGATCCTATTAGCTAGTTAGTATTTTGGTGAGAATTTTTATATCCATGTTCATCAGGGATATTGGTCTATACTTTTCTTTTTTGGTGGAGTCTTTACCTGATTTTGGGATCAAGGCAATGTTAGCCTGTGGAATGTGTTTGTAAGTTTTGCTTCAATTTCTATTTTTTGAAATAGCTTCAGAAGAATAGTTGTGAATTTTTCTTTAAATGTTTGGTAAAATTCCCCTGGGAAGCCATCTGGCCCTGGACTCTTGTTTGTTGGGAGATTTTTTATGACTGATTCAATTTCTTTGCTGGTTATAGGTCTGTTCAGATTTTCTATTTCATCCTGTTTCAGTTTTGGTAGTTTATTTCTTTCTAGGAATTTAGCTGTTTCTTCCAGATTGCCTAAGTTGTTGGCATATAATTGCTCATAATATTCTCTTTTAATTGTTTGTATTTCTTCAGTGTTGATTGTAATCTCTTTTCTTTCTTTCATGACTTTATGTATTTGGGTCCTTTTTTTCCCTTTTGATAAGGCTGGCTAGGGGTTTATCAATCTTACTAATTATTTCAAAGAACCAGCTACTAGTTTTGTTGATATAGTTTTTAAAAAAAATTTCTGTATCATTTTTTTTCTGCTTTGATTTTTATTTTTTCCAACCCTCTGCTGGACTTAGCTTTTATTTGCTGTTCTTTTTCAAGCTCTTTTAGGTGTAAGGTTAGCTTATGCATTTGAGACTTTTCTTTCTCGAGGAATTTCTGTATAGCTATATACCTCATCCTTATGACCACATTTGCTACATCCCAAAGCTTTTGGACTGCTGTGTTTACATTTTCATTTGTTTCCTTGTATTTTTAATTTCTTCTCTCATTTCCTGGTTGACCTATTCATTCTTTAGTAGGATGTTCTTTAACCTCCATGTATTTGCATTCTTTCAAAATTTTTTTCTTGTGGTTGACGTCAAGCTTCATAGTCTTGTGGTCTGTAAATATGCATGGTGATCACAGTCTTTTTGTATCTGTTGAGACTGGTTTGTGACTCAGTATGTGATGCTTTCTGGATAATGTTCCATGTTTATTCAAAAAGAATGTGTATTCTCCTGCTTTAGTATGAAATGCTCTAAAAGTATCTGTTAAGTCCATCTGGTCCAGTGTGTCATTTAAAGCCATTGTTTGCTTGTTGATCTTCGGCTTAGTTGATCTGCCCATTGCTGTGAATGGGGTGTTAAAAGTCCCTTACTATTGTATTATTATCAATGAGTTTCTTTAAGTTTTTTAGTAATTTAATTTATATATTTGGGTGCTCCCAGGTTGAGGCATAAATATTTACAGTTCTTAGGTCTTCCTATTGGAAGACCCTTTTATTATGATAATAGTGTCCTTCTTCTCTTATTACTGTGTTTGGTTTAAAAATTATTTTTTCTGATAACAAGGATGGCTACTCCAGCTTTCTTTTGATGTCCATTAACATGATAAATGGCTCTCCACCCCCTCACTTTGTTTCTGGAGGTGTCTTTAGGTTCAAAATGAGTGTTTCCTAAGCATTAGCATTTTCATTAGCATTTCTAATACCCTGTGTCTTTGCATTGTGTCATTGAGTCCACTTATATTCAGAGTAATTATTGGTAGATATGAATTATTGGCCATTGTATTAGCTGTAAAATCACTGTTCCTGTTTCTCTGTTCCTTACTAGTCTTTATTGCTTTTGGTCTCTCTTTGCTGTTCAAAGGATCCCCTTTAGTATTTCTATTTTTAATTTTTGTTTTTAAATTTTTAAATAAACATATAATGTGTTTTTATCTCCAGGGGTACAGGTCTGTGACTTGCCAGGTTTACACATTTCACAGTACTCATCATAGCACATACCCTCCCCAATGTCCATATCCCCACCACCTTATCCCGACTCCACTCCCCCCAGAAACCCTCAGTCTGTTTTTTGAGATTGAATCTTTCATGGTTTGTCTCCCTCCCGATCCCATCTTCTTTCATTTATTCTTTTCCTACCCCCCAAATCCCCCATGTTGCCTCTCCACTTCCTCATATCAGGGAGATCATAGGATAGTTGTCTTTCTCCGACTTACTCACTTTGCTAAGCATAATACCCTCTAGTTCCATCCACGTTGTCACAAATGGCAAGATTTCATTTCTTTTGATGGCTGCATAATATTCCATTGTATATATATATACCACCTCTTCTTTATTCATTCATCTGTTGATGGACTTCTAGGTTCTTTCCATAGTTTGGCTATTGTGGACATTGCTGCCATAAATATTCGGGTGCACGTGCCCCTTTGGAGCACCACGTTTGTATCTTTAGGATATATACCCAGCAGTGCAATCGCTGGATCATAGGGTAGCTCTATTTTCAGGTTTTTGAGGAACCTCCACACTGTTTTCCAGAGTGGTTGCACCAGCTTGCATTCCCACCAGCAGTGTAAGAGGGTTCCCTTTTCTCTGCATCCTCGCCAGCATCTGTCATTGTTTATTTTAGCCATTCTGACTAGTGTGAGGTGGAATCTTATTGTGGTTTTGATTTGTATTTCCCTGATGCCGAGAGACGTGGAACATTTTTTCATGTGTCTGTTGGCCATGTGGATGTCTTCTTTGCAGAAATGTCTGTTCATATCCTCTGCCCATTTCTTGATTGGATTACCCCTTTAGTATTTCTTGCAGGACTGGTTTAGTGTTCATGAACTCATTTAGGTTTTGCTTGTCTTGGAAACTCTCTCTTTGCTCTTCTGAATGACACCATTTCTGACTATAGTATTCTTGGCTGCATTTTTTTCCCCCTTTGAGCATGTTGAACATGCTCAACATGCTCGTGCTACTGCTTTCTGCCCTGATAACTTTCTGTCTATAGGTTTGCTACTAATCTTATGTGTCTAGCATTTTGGGTTAAGAACCTTTTGTCCCTAGTAGCCACTTTCAAAATTCTATGTATTTTGCAGGTTTTGCTCTGATATGACATAGTGTTTTTATAGGTCACAAAATTCTTTAACATTTCAGTTCTTTTTCCTATTTTATGTGTTATTTTTCATGAAGACCCCAAAAATAAAGGCTTCCTGTTGCTTAGTGGTATGCTGCCTGGTACAGTAGACATTAGCCCCATGTAGGTACTTAAATTTCAATTAAAATTAGTTAAAAATTAAATAAACTTAGTAACTTAGTCACACTAGACATATTTTAAGTGCTCAAAAGCCACATGTGACTGAGTGGTTATTGTATTTGACCACACAGATATAGAACATTTCTGTTATCATAGAAAGTTCTGTTGGACACGGCTGACCAGAAAATAACTTTATGTAGGTGATTGTATTATCAGATTTGTTTTAGGAATATTATTCTGGCTGCAGTTTGAAGGATAGTTGGAAAATAAGTTGTAATTGGTGATATGGACATAATTTGGGAGGATATTGAAGTATAGGAGAGAAGTTGTAAGTGCCTGTACTGCCTGTCATGAGAAAGCATTATCAGGATTTTCCACCAATCATTCTTATATCATGACATGATTTTGAAATATTTTTAAATATGATGAAAGGTTTTGAGGAAGAGGAGTAACATTTTGTCTTAGCTACTTTTCTCAGTCTCAGGATCTTTGGGCTTGTGAAGTATAAAGGGCTTAAATTTTGCCGTTACAATTTTAGTTAATGCTTCTGTAGAAAACACTATCTCTTGTAATTAGTTTTGTTGGGACTGCCTATAGAACTCATGTGGGTAAGCTACTATCACTTCTATTTCGAATTCCTCTCAAGCAGTCCAGTGACATCCTACCTAATTAGTGACAGAATTGACACTACAACCCAAGGCTTTTCATTCATCTCTTTCCCTTTCATCTTATCAGCTCTATTTTCACAACTCAAATGGATGCATTTTTCCTCTTATTTGGGATTTATCTAGAATAAATCCTTAGATAAAACTAGATAAAACTATCTTTTAAATGAATTTTTTTTTAAAGATTTTATTTATTTTTGAGAGAGAGAGCATGCATGGGAGCATAAATGCGGGGAAGGGCAGAGGGAGTATCAGACTGCCTGCTGAGCAGGGAGCCCAATGCAGGGCTCAATCCCAGGATTCTGGGATCATGACCTGAGATGAAGGCAGACATTTAACCAGCTGAGCCACCAAGGCACCCTTATATGAATTCTTATATATCATTAGCTTAGAGTATTGTAGTACATGCAAAAGTAGCAAAATTATACCACACTAATGTTTGTAGATTTTAGGACCACTTAACACAGCTCTACATTTACAGAAAAGAATATGCTACCATTGTTAGGGTCCGTGATCAAAGGAGCGAGACTGATACAAAGCGAAGGTCAAGCAAAGCTTTATTTCGTGCCAAGCATCAACAATCAAACTGATGGGTCAGGGCCATCTCTTACAAAGAGGTGACCCCTCCCTGCCTCACAGAATAACTTTTATAGAGTAAAGGCCATGTGGTTGAGCCTGGCTACACACAGGTGGCCAATGAGATTACAGTCCACAGAGAAAACTGCATAGTCATGTTAGGTCACACACAGGCGGCCAGTTGAATTACAGTTCACCCTGGTAGATATATGTGTGCCCCACTGATTGGATGTCTCTACCTGGCCTGACCTGCCCTTGTATCTGGGCTTTGCTACCTGGGACTGGTAGCTAGGGAGACAGTATGCACACCCCACTGATTGGCTGTCCCTACCTGGCCTGTCCTACCCTGTATCTGGGCTTTGCTAGTAAGTTCCTCTGGGAGGGGCAGGGTCAATCTAAGTTTACTGCATAGACAACAAAATGGCTCCCTCTGATTAAGTAGGCCCTTACAACCATCATCTTCAGACAGTCCTTTAACAAACACACTGGAGCTACAACCATGAGTGAGGCATAAGTCTTTGCTCTCCAGGAAATCACAGTTTAGAGTAGAAAACAGGTAGCCAACTATTCAAATAAGATATGGTAAATGTTTTCATAGGGGTAATTGCAGGATTATATGGGAGCCCAGAGGTGGAGAACCATCTTCAGTCTGGAGAGGTGAGGGAAGACTTTCCACAGGATTTATAGATGAGTACTGAAGGACTTGTAGGTAGATATTCACTTGATGGATGAATGAGGAAAAAGGGATATTTTAGGCAAAAATATTAAATGACATGTTTTCTTTGGAAAAGCTGTAGTTTGGAGGGTGGATTGGAGGTGGACAAAATTGGAAGTAGAGAGACATTTAGTTTGGATGGAATGTTTAGAGGGTTTAATGGTATGGTGTTTATTCATGCAAATGTACAGTGAATAAAGGAATGTGTCAGTAAATCAAAGGGTATTGGGGAATATTCAGATATTGCATCTGATGATTCTTCATGCATTGCATGAAGCAAGGATTCCAAAACTTTGCTATACATTAGAATCACCTGGGTGGCTTTTTAAACTCTCAGTATACATTTTAATTCTTTTTTTTTAATATATATTTTTTAAAGATTTTATTTATTTATTTGACAGAGAGAGATCACAAGTAGGCAGAGAGGCAGGCAGAGAGAGAGGAGGAAGCAGGCTCCCTGCCGAGCAGAGAGCCCGATGTGGGACTCGATCCCAGGACCTGAGATCATGACCTGAGCCGAAGGCAGTGGCTTAACCCACTGAGCCACCCAGGCGCCCTCAGTATACATTTTAATTCTTATACCTATTGTAACCGTTGGGGTTGAGAGCTGAAAATCAGCAGTCTTTATTTTTAAATTTTTACATTTTTTACACTTAATTTTTTAAGTTTTTATTTTAATTTCAGTTAGTTTACCTACACTATTATATTAAATTTTTTTAAACATTATGTACATTATGGTCATTCAGCACTTCCATACAACACCTGGTGCTCATCAAAACAGTTGCAATCCTTAATCCCCATCATGTATTTAACCCATCCCCCAACACCTCTCCCCTCTGCTAACCATCAGACTGTTCTCTTGCTTTGTCTCATTTCTTCCCCCTTGGCTTGTTTTGTTTTTTAAATTTGACATATGAGTGAAATCATATGGTATTTGTTTTTTTCTGACTTATTTTGCTTAGCAATATACACTCTAGCTCCATCTGTGTCATTGCAGATGGCAAGATTTCATTTTTTTATGGCTGAGTAATAGTCTGTTACATGTGTATACCACTGCTTCCATATCTTGGCTGTTGTAAATAATGCTTCTATAAACATAGAGGTACATGTATCCCCTTGAATTAGTGTTCTTGTGTTCTTTAGGTAAATACCCAGCAGTGTGATTGCTGGATCATAACATAGTTGTGTTTTTAACTTTATGAAAAACCTCCATATTGTTTTCCACAGTGGTTGTACCAGTTTGCATTCCCACCAGTAGTGAATAAGTATTCCATTTTCTCCACATCCTCACCATTGCCTTTTGTTTCTTGTGTTGTTGATTTTAGCCATTCTGAAAGGTGTGTGGTGATAATCTCCTTTTGGTTTTGATTTGGATTTTCTTGATGATGAGTGATTTTTTCATCTTCCATTTCTTTGGATTTCAATTTTGCATTTTTTGATTTGGATTTTCTTGATGATGAGTGATCTTTTCATTTTTTCCATTTCTTTGTGTGGTCTTGGGTTTTTTCATAAGTGTTCTACAGTTTTCACAGTACAGGTCTTTATATAGTTTTCACAGTACAGGTCTTTCACCTCCTTGGTTAGATTTATTACTAGGTATCTTATTATTTTTGTGGCAGTTGTAAATGGGATTGATTCCTCAATTTCTGTGTATGCCCTTTCATTATGGATGTATAGAAATACAACAGATTTCTGTAGATTGATTTTGTATCCTGTGACTTTACTGAATTCATATTATCAGTTGTAGCAGTTTTTTGGTGGAGTCTCTAGGATTTTGTATAAATGGTATTTAGTCATCTGCAAATACTGAAAGTTTTACTTCTTCCTTAACAGTTTGGATTCCTTTTATTTTGTTGTCTGATTGCTGTGGCTCAGACTTCCAGTAACGTGTTGAATAAGAGTAGTGAGAATGGACATCCTTGTCTTGTTCCTAACCTGAGGAAAAGCTCTCAATTTTTCCCCATTGAGAATAATGTTGGCTGTGGGTACTTCATACGTGACCTTTGTTATGTGGAGGTATGTTCTATCTCATCCTGCTGTGTTGACGGTTCTTATTATGAATGGATGTTGTACTTTTGTCAAATGCTTTTTCTGCATCAGTTGATTGATCATATGGTCTTTATCCTTTACCTTATTGATATAATGTCTCACACTGATGATTTGTGAATGTTGAACCCCCTCCACTCACATCCCAGGAGTAAATCCCATTTGACCTTGGTGAATGAATTTTTTAATGTACTGGGTTTGCTGGTATCTTATGGAGAATTTTTTGCATGTGTTTATCAGGGATATTGGCCTCAAGTTTTCTTTTTTAGTGGAGTCTTACCTAGTTTTGATATAAGCACAATGCTTATATCATTCATAGAATGAATTTGGAAGTTTTTCTTCCTTTTTAATTTTTTTGGAATAGTTTGTGAAGAATAGGTATTCTTTTTTAAATGTTTGGTGGAATTTGCCTGTGAAACTGTTTGGCCCTGGACTTTTGTTTTTTGATTACTAACTCAACTTCTGTGCTGGTTTTTGGTGTGTTCAAATTTTCTTCTGTCTTTTGTTTCACTTTCAGTAGTTTATATGTTATTGCAATTTATTTCTTTTAGGTTACCTAGTTTGTTGGCATATACTTATTCATAATATTCTCTTATGATTTTATTACTGTAGTATTGGTTGTTACTTATCCTCTCTCATCTGTGATTTTATTTGAGTCCTTTCTCTTTTTTCTTCAAGTTTGTCTAGAGGTTTATCTTTTTTTTTTTCTTCTTTTTCAAAGAAACAGCTCCTGGTTTTATTTATCTGTCCTATTGTGGGTTTGTTTTTTAGTTTCGTTATCATTTATTTTTGCTCTCTTTTATTTATTATTTCCACCCTTCTGCTGTTTTTAGGTTTTGGTTGTTCTTTTTCTAGCTCCTTTAGGTGCAAGTTTAGGCTGTTTATTTGAAAATTTTCTTGTTTCTTTTAGTAGAATTGTACTGGAATAAACTTTCCTCTTAGAACTGCTTTTGCTACATTCCAGAGGTTTTGTATTGTTGTGTTTTCCTTTTCATTTGTTACCATGTATTTTTAACTTTCTTCATTGATTTCCTGGTTGACCCATCACTGTTTAGTAGCATGTTATTTAACCTCCATGTATTTGGTCTTTCTAGATTTTTTATTGTGGTTGATTTCAGATTTCATAGTTGTGGTCAGAAAACATGTGCAGTATGATTTTGATCTTCTGAATTCTTGAGATTTGTTCTGTGGGCTACCATGTGATCTGTTCTAGAGAATGTTCCCTGTGCACCTGAACAGAATGTTTGTTTTGCTGTCTTAGGTTGGAATGTTGTGAATGTATCTGCTAAGTCCATCTTTTCCAGTGTGTTATTCCAAGCCATTGTTTCCTTGTTGATGTTCTATTCAGGGGTGCCTGGGTGACTCGGTTGGGCATCTGACTCTTGGTATTGGCTCAGGTCATGATTTTATGAGTCACAAGATTGAGCCCTGCATCAGGTTCCATGCTCAGTGAGAGTCTGCTTGGATATTTTATCCCTCTACCCCTTCTTCCACTCTTTCTCACTCTCTTTCTCCCAGATAAATGATAAATCTTTAAAAGGAAAGGTGTTCTTTTCATATTGTCTGTTCATTGATGTAAGTGGGGTGTTAAATTTCTCTACTGTTACTATCAGTTAGATCTTTTATGTTTGTTATTAACTGTTTTTATGGATTTGGGTGCTCCTGTGTTGGGTACATAAATGTCTACAGTTGTTATACTTTCTTGTTGGATTGTTCCCTTTATTATCAAGTGATGCCTTTCTTGCTTTGGTTCTTGTTACAACCTTTGTTTTAGAGCCCAAATGTCCATCAACTGATGAATAGATAAAGACGTGGTATGTACACACACACACACACACACACACACACACACACACACTGGACTATTACTCAGCCATAAAAAAGAATAAAATCTTATCATTTTCAGCAGGTGGGTGGAGCTAGAGAGTATTATCTTAAGCAAAACATCTCAGAGAAAGACAAATAGTATATGATTTCACTCATATGTGGAATTTCTGGAAGAAAAATCAGATGAACATAAGTGAAAAAAAGAGAGAGTCAAACCATAAAACAGACTCTTAACTATAGAGAACAAACTGAAGGTTGCTGTAGGGGAGGAAGGCAGGGGCATAGGTTAAATGGGTGATGGGTATTAAGGAGCGTAGTTGTGATAAGCACTGGGTGTTGTATGTAAGTGATAAATCACTAAATTCTACACCTGAAACTGATGTTACACTATATATTAACTATCTGGAACTTAAAAACTTGGGGGAAAAAACTATTCTGGGAAGCCTAATAAAAATTTTAAGTTGCTATGCAGTAAAAATGAATGAATGAATGAATGAATGAATGAATGAGTAAGTGAATGAATGAGTGAAATAATGTGTCTGTTTTGTCAGACTACTCCAGCGTTTTTTTCTATCCATTTTCATAATAGATGTTTCTCTGTCCTTTCAGTTTCAATCTGCAAATGGCTGTAGGTCTAAAATTGGTATCTTTAGTAGGCATATAGATGGGTCCTGTTTTTTAATCCATTCTTCCACCCTGTGTCTTTTGATTTGATCATTCAGTCCATTTACATTCAAAGTAATCATTGGTAGATACTTACTTATTGCCATTTTATTACTATTTTCATCATTGTTTCTGAAAATATTCTTCTCATCTTTTCTTGTTTTTCATTTTTTGCTGATTTCCTTTAGTGATTTATTTGATTTCTTTCTCTTTATTCTTTGCATATTTATTAGTGGGTTTTGATATATGGATACCATTAGGTTTGTATATAACCTTTTTTGCATTTCAGAGTTCTATATTAAGTTAATGGTTGCTTATGTTTGAACTATTCTTTTTTCCTCTTGTCCCCACATTTTTGGTATGTATTATATTTTATATCCTTTATTGTGAGTTCCTTGCATATTTATTTTTACTGCTTTTGTTTTTACTTCCTTTGTACTATCACTTTTGGTGTTTCCTTTCCACTCAAAGAGTCCTTTTTAGTATTTCTTGCATAGCTGGTTTAGTGATCACAAACTGCTTTAGTGTTGGTCTGGGAAACTTGATCTCCCCTTCTATTCTGAATGATATCCTTGCTGGATAGAGTATTCTTGGCTGATTTTTCCCATTCAGCACTTGAATATATCATGACACTCTTTTCTGACTTGCAGTGTTTCTATTCAAAAATATACTGCTAGTAGTCTCTTGCTTTTCCCTTGTGAGTTACTGACATCTTTTCCTTGCAGCTTTGAAGATTTTGGTTTTAATCATTCTGTTTTGCCAACTTAATTACAATATCTCTTGGTTTGGGTCTCCTTTTGTTGATTTTGTTGGGGTTTCTCATCCTTTTGTATCTGGATATCTGTTTCATTTCCCATATTAGGGAAGTTTTCAGCTATTATTTCTTTGAATACATTTTCCCTCTTTTTTCTGTTCTGGGAGTTCTATAATATGAATGTTATTATGTTTGATGGAGTCAGAAATTCACATTCTGGTTTTGTTTTGTCTGATTTTTTCTTTCTTTTTTGTTCTTTTTGATTGCTTTCTTTTAGTTTATCTTCTAAGTCACTAATTTGTTTCTCTGCTTCCATCTTGCTGTTAATTACATCAAGTGTGTTTCTCATTTCATTTATCGTGCCCTTTATCTGTCCTCTGTTATTTCTTATCTGTGTCTCATTCATGTCTTCTCTTCTCTTCTCAAGTCTAGTGAGTATCCTGATCATTGCTTTAAATTCTCTATCAGGCATGTTACTTGTATCTGTTTTGCTTAGTTCTCTGACTGTCCATTGCCCTGTTGTTTTATTTGGGATAAATTTCACTGTCTCAACATTTTGTTTGCCTCTCTGCATCTGTTGCTATGTAGTAAAAAACTCAGCTTGTCTTCTGCTATTAAAAGTAGTGATTATATGAGGAAGAGGTCTTGGTGTCACTTGCAGAACCTGGTACTTGGGGAGGGTATCCTTTGCGTGTGGTTTATATCCTGGTGTTGTACCTGCATCATTTTTATTTTTTATGTGCACTGACTCTCTGCCTGTTGTGTTCTCGGCTTCCTCTCTGTGGTGTTAGTGGGACCCAAACAGCCCTACTTTTAGGATGCATGCCTGCCAGGAAACTTGGGATTGGGGCCACAGTGTTATCAAATTTGCTCTGGTCCACTAGTCATTTCCCAGATTCCCTGAAATGCTATGGTATTTGGGCAACTGGGGACATGAGGCTGGGTGTGGGGCATGATGGTTCCTAGGGGCACACGGTTGGGCATGGTGAGGTGAATGGGTACAGCACTCAACAAGTGCTGTGCACCTGGTGGCTGGGCTTTAACAAAATTTGCTCTGAGCCTACGCTTGAGGTTAGCAGGCTTGGAGTGGGTCAGTAGTCAGAAGAACTTGTGGGTGGGACCCACTGCTAGCAGGTTAGGTAGCAAGAGTCTGTGAAGCTCTTGTCTCTCCTTCAGGTGTCTATATTAATGCTGGGGGGCAGTGGAGGAAAACGGCACATGCCAACCTCCTCATTTTGGGGGCTAATGCCCAATGCACACTGAAATGAGTTTCCACAGATCTGTCTCCTGTTTGCCTGCAGCACTGTGGAAATTGGTCTTTTTATATTATCTCTCCTCCCAGGCTGCTGTCTTTTTTTTTAAGATTTTATTTATTTATTTGACAGAGAGAGATCACCAGTAGTCAGATAGGCAGGCAGAGAGAGGGGGAAGCAGGCTCCCTGCTGAGCAGAGAGCCCGATGTGGGACCCGATCCCAGGACCCTGAGATCATGACCTGAGCCAAAGGCAGCCGCTTAACCTGCTGAGCCAGCCAGGTGCCCCCAGGCTGCTGTCTCTTTTAGGACAGTGACCCAGCTATCCTTTGCCCTTCTGGTTTGGAGTGTTGAGTTAGCTGACCTCTAAAGTTCCAGGGGCCGAGATCATTTGGTTTTACAAACTCACAGAATTCAGCCCCTCTGGTTTTTTTTTTTTTTAATTAAATTGATTTATTTATTTTCAGAAAAACAGTATTCATTATTTTTTCACCACACCCAGTGCTCCATGCAGTCCGTGCCCTCTATAATACCTACCACCTGGTACCCCAACCTCCCAGCCCCTCTGGTTTTAAAGCCAAATACTGTGGAGGTTAGTCTTCCCAGTGTGAGTTTGCTGGTGCATAGTCCCATTTCTCTGCCCTCTCTGTGTGCACGGCTCCCTCCCTCTGTTCTTCTGACCTTCATAATGTTTCACATGCAGCATCTTTTCTGTGTGTAGTTGCGGAGTTTGTTCTGCCAGTCTTTGAATCACTTTATGGTTTATTTCCTTGGATGTAAATGATATATACTTGAAACTGTGGGACAGAGTGACCTCAGGGTCTTCTACTCTGCCTTCTTCCCAAATTCCTAATCAGCTGATAGTATGAGTTGTTGTATTGGTTGTATTGGTTTTATAATTGGTGCAATTATATTGCACCACTGTGGTTTTTCTGGGATGAATCCCACCTGGTCATGATGTATAATACTTTTAAAATGTTTCTTAATTCAGTTTGTTAGTTGTTTGTTAAGGCTTTTACATCTATAATAAGGAATTTTGGTGTGTAGTTTTTTCTAATGTCTTTTTCTGGCTTTGGTATCCAGGTAATGCTAGCTTCATGGAATTGGATAGGAAGTATTCACTCAAGATTTAAGTTATTTTTTTCTTTAAATACTTGTAGAAGTCACAGTGAAGCCATATGATCTTAGACTTTTTTATTGGGATTCTTTCATTACTGATTTAGTGTCTTTATTTGTTAGGGGTCTGTTCACAGATTTTCTATTTCTTGAAGTAACTTGACTTTAGTAATATATATTATAATAGGAATTTGTTCTTATTATTTAGTTTATCTTATTTGTTAACATATGGTTTTTTATCCTTGTTATTTCTGTAAGATCGATAATAATGTTTCTTCTTTCATTTTTTATTTTAATTGTGTGCATCTTTTTCTTTTTTTCATTGTCATTCTAACTAAAAGTTTGTTTCTTTTGTTGATACTTTCAAGAGAATGAACTTTTAAAAATTTTTACTTAGTTAACATACAGTGCAATATTGATTTCTGGAGTAGAATTCAGAGATTCATCACCTACATTCAGCACTCAAGTGCCCTACTTAATACCCTTCATCCATCTGTCCTATCCCCCCTCCAGCCTCCCTCCATCAGCCCTCAATTTGTTCTCTATCGTTAAGAGTCTGTTATGGTCATTGGGGAGGGTATGTGTTGTAATGAACACTGGGTATTATATAAGATTAATGACACAGACCTGTGCCCCTGAAGCAAATAATACATTATGTTAATTAGCTGAATTTAAATAAAATAAAAACCTCAAATAAGTAAAAAAAAAAAAAAGACTCTCTTATGATTTATTTCCCTTTCACTCTTACCCCTTTCCCATATGTTCATCTGTTTTCTTTATTAAATTTCACATGGTATTTGTCTTTCTTGGACTTACTTATTTCATTTAGCATAATACATTATAGCTCCATCTGTATAGTTGACAGCAAGATTTCTTTTTTTTTATGTCTGAGTCATATTCCATTATTTATATATGTACTACAACTTCTTTATCCATTCATCAGTTAATGAACATTGGGGTTCTCTCCATAGTTTGGCTTTTCTTGATAATGCTAATATATAAACATCGGGGTGCATGTATACCTTTGAATCAGTATTTTTTTAAAAGATTTTATTTATTTGTCAGAAGGAGAGAGGGCAAGCACAGGCAGACAGAATGGCAGGCAGAGGCAGAGGGAGAAGCAGGCTCCCTGCTGAGCAAGGAGCCCGACGTGGGACTCGATCCCAGGATGCTGGGATCATGACCTGAGCCGAAGGCAGCTGCTTAACCAACTGAGCCACCCAGGCGTCCCTGAATCTGTATTTTTGTATCATTTGGGTAAATACCTAGTAGCGCAGTTGCAGACCATATGGTAGTTCTATATTTAACTTTTTGAGGAACCTCCATACTGTTTTCCAGAGTGGCCGCTTTGCATTCTTATCAACAGTGGGAGAGAGTTCCCCTTTCTCTGCATCCTTGCCAACACCTGCTGTTTCTTTTATTAATTTTAGGCATCTGATAAGGTAATACCTCATTGTAGTTTTGATTTGTATTTCCCTGGTGATGAGTGATTTTGAGCATCTTTTCATGTGTCTGTTTTGCCATCTGGATATCTTCTTTGGAAAAGTGTCTGTTCACATTTTCTGCCCATTTCTTAACTGGATTTGTTTTTTGGGTCTTGAGTTTGATAAGTTCTTTATAGATTTGGGGTACTAACCTTTTATCAGATTTTTCATTTGAAAATATATTCTCTCCCTCCATAAGCTGCCTTTTAGTTTTGTTGATTGCTTTCTTTGCTATGCAGAAGCTTTTTATCTTGATGAAGTCCCCTAATAGTTCATTTATTTTGTTTCCCTTGCCTTCGCCAAAATGTCTAATAAGAAGTTGCTACAGCTGAGGTCAAAGAGGTTGCTGCCTCTCTTCCTTAGGATTTTGGTGGTTCCTTGTCTTACATTTAGGTCTTTCATCCATTTTTAATTTACTTTTGTGTATGGTGTAACAGAGTGGTCCAGTTTCATTCTTCTGCATGTTGTTCAGTTTTCTTAACACCATTTGTTGAAGAGACTGTCTTTTTTCCATTGGATATACTTTCCTGCTTTATCAAAAATTAGTTGACCATATGGTAGTGGTTCCAATTCTCAGTTCTCTGTTCTGTTCCATTGATGTATGTGTCTACTTTTATGCCATTACCATACTGTCTTGATGACTATGTCTTTGTAATATAGCTTGAAATCCAGAATCGTGATGCCTCAGGTTTTTTTTTTTTCTTTTCAGCATTGCTTTGGCTATTTGGGGTCTTTTGTGGTTCCATACAAATTTTAGAATTGTTTGTTCTAGCTCTGTGAAAAATGCTGGTGGTATTTTGATAGGCATTGGATTACATGTGTGGATTACATTGGTAATATAGATACTTTAACAATATATGTTCTTCCAGTCCATGAGCTTGGGATGTTTTTCCATTTTTCCTTTGTGTGCTCTTCAATTTCTTTTATAAGTGTTTTATACTGTTCAGAGTAAATATCTTTTACTTTTTTTAGTTAGGTTTATTGCTAGGTATCTTACTATTTTTGGTACAGTTGTAAATGGGATCAGTTCTTGATTTCTCTTTCTGCTGCTTTATTATTGGTATAGAGAAGTGCAACAGATTTCTGCACATTGCTTTTATATCCTGGAACTTTGCCCGATTCATGTATTAGTTGTGGCAATTTGTTGGAGTCTTTTCGGTTTTCTACATAGTGTCATGTTATCTGCAAATAGTGAAAGTTTGACTATTTCCTTGCCATTTTGGATGCCTTTTTATTTTTTTGTGTTGTCTGATTGCTGATCCTAAGGCTGCTAGTAGTGTGTTAAATAGTAATGGTGAGAGGGGACATCCCTGTCTTGTTCCTGACTATAGGGTAAAGCCTCTCAGTTTTTCCCCAATGAGGATATGAGCTGTGAGTCTTCCATACATGGCCTTTATGATCTTGAGGTATGTTCCGCATATCCATCTACTTGTTGAGGTTCCATGTATTTGAGGTCTTTCCAAATTTTTTCTTCTGTTTGACTTCAGGTTTCAATGTTGTGGTCTAAAGATATGCATGGTATGAGATCTGTCTTTTTGTATGTGTTGAGAGCTGATTTGTGACCCAGTATGCAATCTGTTCTGGAGAATGCTCCATGTACATTCAAAAAGAATGTGTACTGTGTTGCTTTACAATGAAATGTAATGTTCTGAATTTATCTGTTAAGTCCATCTGGTCTAGTGTGTCATTTAATGCCATTGTTTCCTTGTTGATTTTCTGTTTATATGATGTGTCTATTGTTCTAAGTGGGGTGTTAAAGTTCCCTACTATTATTGTATTATTATCAATGAGTTTCTTTATTATTTATGGATTTATATATTTGGGTACTACCAAGGTGTATAAATATTTGGAGTTGTTAGTTCATCTTGATGTATAGACTTCTTAATTATATATTATACCCTTCTTCATTTCTTGTTGCTGTCTTTGTTTTAAAGTCTGGTTTAGCTGATACATGGATGGCTACTCCAGCTTTCTTTTGATGTCCATTTGCATGATAGATAGTTCTCCATTCACTCACTTTCAACTTTCATATGCTTTAGGTCTAAAACATGTCTCTTGTAAAGAAAGCATGTAGATCTTTTTTTCCTATATATTCTGATACCCTATGTCTTTTGATTGGAGCATTTAGCCTGTTTACATTCAGAGTGATTATTGAAAGATAAGAATTTCAATGATTGTCATTGTGTTATCTGTAGAGTGGGTATTTCTGATGATGTTCTCTGGTCCTTTCTAATCTTTCTTGCTTTCGTTCTTTTTCCCCGCTCACAGAATACCCCTCAATATTTCTTGCAGGGATGGTTTAGTGGTCACAAACTTTAGTTTTTGTTTGTCTGGGAAACACTTTATCTCCCCTATTCTAAATGACAGCCTTGCTGGATAAGGAATTCTTTGTTGTGTATTTTTGCAATTCAGCAATTTGAATGTATCCTTCCATTCTCTTCTGGCTTACCAAGTTTCTGTGGAGAGATCTGCTGTTGATCTGTCTTCCCTTTTAGGTTAAGGGTTTTTTTTTTCCCTTAGTGCTTTCAGGATCCTTTACTTGTCTGTGTATTTTGTGAATTTTACTATGATATGCCTTGGTGATCATTGATTTTTCTTTAATTTAATGGGAGTTCTCTGTGCTTCATGGATTTTAATGGCAGTATCCTTCCCCAGATTAGGGGAATTTTCAGGTACACTTTGTTCAAATAAACCTGCCCCTTTTCCTCTCTCTTCATCTTCTGGGACTCCTATGATGCAGACATTATTCTGTTTTAATCAGTTGTTGAAGGGGCGCCTGGGTGGCTCAGTCGTTAAGCAGTTGCCTTCGGCTCAGGTCATGATCCCAGAGTCCTGGGATCGAGCCCCACATTGGACTCTCCACTCATCAGGAGGCCTGCTTCTTCCTCTCCCATTCCCCCTGCTTTTGTTCCCTCTCTTGCTGTGTTTCTCTGTCAAATAATAAATAAAACCTTAAAAAAAGATAATTTCAATGATTGAAGTCCCTAAGTCTCCCTTTGTGATCCATTACCATTGTTTCTCTCTTCTTTTCAGCTTCATTATTTTCCATAATTTTATCTTCTGTATCACTGATTTGTTTCTCTGCTTCATCCATTTTCATTTTTGTGGCCTCCATTTGGGCTTGCATCTCAGTTATAGCAATTTTAATTTCGGCCTGATTAGATTTTAGTTCTTTTATCTCTGCAGCAAGGGAGTCTCTAGTGTCTTCTGTGCTTTTCCAAAGGCCACATAGTATCCATATAATTACTTTAAATTCTGTTTCAGATATCTTACTTGTATCTGCATTGATTAAATCTCTGGCCATCATGTCTTCCTATTTCTTTTGGGGTGAATTCCTTTGTCTTGTCATTTTGGAGAAAAGAAATTAAAAAAAAGCAACTTTTGTAGCAACATGGACGGGACTGGAATAGATTATGCTGAGTGAAATAAGTCAAGCAGAGAGAGTCAATTATCATATGGTTTCACTTATTTGTGGAGCATAACAAATATCATGGAGGACAAGGGGTGTTAGAGAGGAGAAGGGAGTTGGGGTAAATTGTAAGGGGAGGTGAATCATGAGAGACTATGGACTCTGAAAAACAATCTGAGAGGTTTGAAGTGGCGGGGGTGTGGGAGGTTGGGGTACCAGGTGGTGGGTATTATAGAGGGCACGGATTTCATGGAGCACTGGGTGTGGTGAAAAAATAATGAATACTGTTTTCTGAAAATAAATAAATTGAAAAAAATTTAAAAATAAAACAAAAAAAAAGTAAGAATAGTAATTTTTTTAAAAAGAAAATAAGATAAAATAGAATTCATTAAAGGAAACTAGATCCTAGGTGTTTTGGTCTGCTTGTTATGGAAAGCTTGTTACAAAAAAGGTAGAAAGAAAGAAAAGAAAAAGAAACAAAGAAAAGCAAAAAATTCAAATAATAAAAAAAAGTTGTTTGTGTTCAAAAAAGGAAACAAAAAAAAAGCAGACAAAAACAAAAAAAATAGAAAAGGAAACAAATATCAAACAACAACAAAATACCCAGAAGAAATTAAATCTTGTTTCTCGTAGAGCTGAAGCTTTGTAGCACTGTGTAATCAGCAGACATGGTGTGGATAAGGGGATTGTGCTGGTTTTTTTTTTAGGGGAGGGACCTGTTGGTCTGATTCTCAGGTCGGATGGATTCCTTTAGTAGAGTTGTGCCTGCATGGCAGGGGGACAGGGCATGCTAGGTATAGTGGCCTGTTACTTGCTTGGCAATATTTAGCTCATTCAGGTTGTTACAGGGAGAGAAAGGTTTAACAGTGTTATCTTGTCTCTGAAGTGGGAAAATCGGCAGCACACCTCTTTAATGAGCCCTCAGAGACATGTAAACAGTGACCTCTCCTGCATTCCTGGATTCTGTCAGATCCGTGCCTACATCCTGTCTGTTTTGGAGCTGTCTGCCTGACGAATGGCATAGCCTTCCTGTGTTTTTGTTTTCTTTTGTTTTTAGTCAGGCGGAACTGTGTTTCAAAACCCACTTAGTGACCCCTGAGGTGCAGATCTGCACTGATCCTCTCCGGGAGGGTTTCCCTGCGTTGTGGCCAGTGCTGGCTTGTAGCAAAAGACAGTGGATGGATGATGCTGCAGTTCAGATTCATGGTGAATTGTAACATACAACCAGCTGCAGGTTTTGTAGACCCCAGCCAGGTCTTTTTCCCTATATTGGTGGGCAGGGCAGCTCAGTGTCACCCACAGGGTCCTTTGCCTTTGCCTACAGAGAGGTCATATCGGCACTCCCAAATGCCCTCAAGGTGTTCCTGGTGCTGGCTTGTCCCGGAAGATATTTGGGAGACCATGCAGCCCTTTGGTGTTTATGGAAATTGTAACACACCCCGTGCCTGGGTTTGTAGTCCTCAGCTGGAGTCTTTGTTCCTGTACTGGTGGGCAGGAAAGCTGAATGTCCCCACAGGGTCTTTTGCCCTCAGAGATGCCATAACACTTCTCCCAAATGCATTTCAAGCAGAGGAACCACTTCTTCCCCATCTGACCCTGGGGATCTGGAGGCTGCTCGCTGCTGGGGCTTAGCTCCGCTCCCCCATTGGAGCATCACGTAGGTTCGCAGGTGTGAACCTGGGTATGTCACAAACTTCTGAAACTTCAGAATATGCACTTTGCTATTTATAGAAAACTAGCAGTATTGTAACTTTCTCCTTTTCTTCTGTCAGTTGATTTGAGCAGTAGTTTTCTTGTATAGTCGTCTGCATGAGTTTTCATTTTTTTCTCCCATACTTTGTCTCTCTCTCCTCTCTTGCTACTCCGTCTTCGGTCAGTGATCACTCACCTGGGGAGTACCCACCACTCTTCTCCTACGTATCAACTTTCCACAGTGCCACTTTCAACAGGTGGTTTTTCTGGTTTATAGAAGTGCAGCATTATTCATTAAGACTTCTGATTGATTTCTTGGGTATTTAGAATGATTTAATATTTATCTAGCTGTGTTCAAGTGAGGAGTCAGACTTATAAGTCACCTTACTCTGGATGAAGTTTTACTTTCATTGCTGTCTTGTTCTTTTTTCCTTCTTTATCTTCTATTATATCTTTATTGTTCCCTTTCTTCTACTGTGTTTGAATTTAGTTTACTCTTCCTTTCCAGCTTAAGGTGTAAAGTTAGGTTATTTATTGTAAATATGTCTTTGTTTTTCATGTAGGCTTTTAGTGCTATAATTTTCCCTCTGAACACTGCTTTCATTGCATCCCATATGTTCTGATATGTTGGTTTCGTTTTAAAATTTGGGTCATTTTTTTTTATAGTTAAATGTATATAACATTTTCCACTCCCACCATTTTGAGGTGTACAGCTCTGTAGCATTAAGTATATTCATATTATTGTGCAGTGATCACTATCATCTATCTCCATAACTTTTTATCTTTCCCAACTGATACTCTGGACCCATTAAATACTACTTAATTCTCTTCCCTTCTTTTTCTTGTCTCTGGCAGATACTATTTGACTTTCTGTCTCTATAAATTTGATTATTCTAGGTACTTCATATAAGTGGAATCATAAAATATTTATATTGTCTTTTTTGTGATAGTATTTTTACTTAGAATAATGTTATCAGGGTTCATCCATGTAGCATGTGTCTGAATTTGTTTCTTTTTTAAGGCTGTATAGTATTCCATTTTATGCATTTACTGCATTTTGTGGATGATGTGAAATAATGTGAATGTGGATGTACAAGTGTCGATGAGTTCCTGCTTTGAATTATTTTGATTATATACCCCCAAAGTGGTACATCTAGATCATATGGTAATCCTGTTTTTAATATTTTGAGGAACCGCTGTTGTGTTTTTCACAATGACTACACCATTTACATCCTCACCAGCAGAGCACAAGAGTCAGTTTCTTATTATTCCTGACAACACTGGTTATTTTCTGTTTGTGGGTTTTTGTGTGTGTGTGTGTGTGTGTGTGTGTTGTTTTAATCATAGCCATCCTAAAGAGTGTGAAGTGGTATCTCATTGTGATTTTGATATGCAGTCCTTGCATGATTCATACATAATTCATAATGTTGAGCATCTCTTAAGGTTATTGCCCGTTTTTATGTCTTCTTTGCGGAAATGTATATTGAAATCTTTTCACTCAATTTTTGAGCTTTTCTTTGTTGTTGCCTGCTATAGGAGTTTATAGTGATATAAATGCTTATCAGATACATGATGTGTAAATATTTTCTCCCCTTCCATGGATTGCCTGTTACTCTATTGACAGTATCCTTTTATATGCAAATTTTGAATTGCGATGAAATGCGTAGTTTGTCTCTTTTTCTTTTGTTGCCTGTGTGTTTGGTGTCACATTTAGGAAATCATTGCTTAATGCAATGTGATAAAGCCTCCCATTATAATTTCTCCTAAGAGCTTTATAATTTTGGTTGTTATATTTAGGTCTTTGGTCCATTTAAGTTTATTTTTGTATTTGGTATTAGGTAAGGGTCCAGCTTCATTTCTTAAATGTGGACATTTACTTTTGCCATCATAATTTGTTGAAGAGACTGCCCTTTCCCCATTGTATGAATGGTTTTGACACTATTGTCAAAGATCATATGACTATAGATACATAGCTTTATTTCTGGGCCATCTTATGTTCCATTGGTCTATATGTTTATTTTTATGATAGGACCATACTATTTTGGTTATTGAAGCTTTGTAACATATTTTGAAATCAGGAAATATGATACTTCCAGCCTTGTTCTTCTTGCTAAAGATTGCCTTGACTCTTCAGGGCCTTTTGTGGTTCCTTATGAACTCCAGGATTTTATTCTGTGAAAAATGCCATTGGAATTTTAATAGGAATTGCACTGACTCTATAGAAGATTTGGGGTGGTATGGGCATTTTAATAGTATTGGTTTTTCTGAACCATGAACATGATGTCTTTCCATTCATGTCTTCTTTGATTTTTTCATCAATATTTTAAAGTTTTCAGTATGTAAATTTTTACATATTTGGATCAGTTTATTTCTATTTTAATTTTTTTTGTTCCAATTGTGAATGAGATTGTTTTCTTAATCAACTACTTGGATAGTTTGATTTTTATTTATGGAAGCATGACTGATTTTTGTGTATTGACTTTGCATCCTGCAACTTTACTCAGTTTGTTTTTTCTAACAGTATTTTTGTTGACCTTTTAGGGTTTTCTACATATCTGATCCTGTCATCTGTAAACAAAGATGATTTTATTTTTTCCTTTCTGATTTGGTTGCCTAATATTATTTCTTTTTCTTGTTTAATTGCTCTTGCTAGGACTTCTAGTACTGTGTTGAGAAGAAGTGGCCAGAGTGGGCATCCTTGCCTTGTATTGAATCTTAAAGGGAAAGCTTTCAGTTTTTCTCCATTGGGTGTGATGTTAGCTGTGAGCTTTTCATATATGGCTGTTGAGTTAAGTTTCTCCTATGTTTATTTTGTTGAGAAGTTTAATTGTGAGTAGTTGCTGAACTTTGTTAAATTTTTTTTCTGCTTCTACTAAGATGATCATTCTTTTCCCTTCATTTGGTTAATGTGGTGTATCACATTATCACATTGATTGATTTACTTATACTAAACCATGCTTGTGTCACAGGGATAAATCCCACTTGGTCGAGGTGTATAATCTTTTTACTGTGCTGTTGAATTTGGTTTACTAGTATTTTATTGAGGAATTTTACATCTGTATTCACCAGGAATATTGGCCTGTAGTTTTCTTTTCCTGTAGTATCTTTGGTTTTGGTATCAGTATGATGCTGGCCTCATAGAATAGGTTTGGAAATACTCCTTTAGCTAGTTTTTGGATGAGTTTAAGGATTAGTATGAATTCTTTGCATGCTTGTAAAGTTTATTGTTGTAGCCGTCTTGTCTTGGGCTTTTCATTGTGGGAAGTTTTTGATTCAGTAATCAAATTCTATCTCTTATTTGTCATTTCTTTTTAACTTGGTATTGGTATTTTGTATGTTTCTAGGAATTTAGCCGTTTTTTCTAGGCTTTTGTTTTCTGACAGTTCACAATAGTCTCTTTTATGTTCCTTTTTATTTGTGAAGGAAATGTAGTATTGTCTATTTTTCTCTTTTTAAGAAAGATTTTATTTATTTATTTAACGGATGTATAGAGAGAATACAAATAGGCAAAGTGGCAGGCAGAGGGGGAGGAGAAGCAGGCTCCCCATCGAGCAAGGAGCCAGATACGGGGCTTGATTCCAGGACCCTGGGATCATAACCTGAGTTGAAGATAGACGCTCAACCAACTGAGCCACCCAGGCGCTCCTGTTTTTCTTATTTATTTGAGTCTTTTTTCCCCCTTATTCTAGCCAAGGGTTTTTTAATTTTGTTTTCAAAAAATTAACTCTGTTTGTTGGGGTTTTTTTTCCTACTGCTTCACAATGCTCTATTTGTTTCACTTATGTTCTAGTCTTTATGATGTCTTTTCTTCCACTGTCTTCAGATTGGTTTGTTCTTCTTTATCTACCTTGAGGTGTAAAGTAAGGTTGTTTGTTTGAGACTCAGTTCAGGCTGCTCTAATAAAATATCATACATTGGTGGCTTATAAACACCAGACTTTATTTTTCATAGTTCTGAAGCCTGGAAGGTCCAAGATCAAGGTGTTAGGAGATTCAGTGTCTCACCTTCTGGCTCACCTTCTGGTTCATAGATGGCTGTGCTCTTCCTTATATGGTGGAATAGCCTAATGATTGCTCTCATATCTCCTTCATATATGGGAACTAATGCCATTAATGAGGCTGTACTTTCATGACCTAGTCATCTTTTATTTTTATTTTTTTTTAAAGATTTTATTTATTTGACAGACAGAGATCACAAGTAGGCAGACAGGCAGGCAGAGAGAGAGAGAGGAGGAAGCAGGCTCCCCGCAGAGCGGAGAGCCCGATGTGGGACTCGATCCCAGGACCCTGAGATCATGACCCGAGCCGAAGGCAGCGGCTTAACCCACTGAGCCACCCAGGCGCCCCGACCTAGTCATCTTTTAAAGGCCCTACCTGCAAATATCATTGTATTGTGGATTAGTTTTTTTTTTTTTTAAGATTTTATTTATTCATTTGATAGAGAACACAAACAGCACAGCAGACAGAGCAAGAGGGAGAAGCAGCCTCCCCTTGAGCAGAGAGCTTGATCCCAGGATGCTGGGATCATGAGCTGAGCCAAAGGCAGACGCTTAACCAAGTGAACCACCCAGGTGCCCTTGGAGTAGGGTTTTTTTTTTAAAGATTTTATTTATTTATCTGACAGAGAGAGATCACAAGTAGGCAGAGAGGCAGGCAGAGAGACAGAGGAAGAAGCAGGCTCCCGCTGAACAGAGAGCCTGATGCCGGGCTCGATCCCAAGACCCCGGGATCATGACCCGAGCCAAAGGCAGAGGCTCAACCCACTGAGCCACCCAGGCGCCCCTTTGGAGTCGGTTTTAACATGCATTTGGGTAGGGGGCACAAAAATGCACTCTGTTGCAGAGATCTTCTCTCTTTTTTAATGTTAGGTAAACACTATAAAGTTGCATCTAACTACTGCTTTTGTTGCGTTGTGTTTTCCTATTTGTTTCAAGGTACTTTCTTTTAAAGGTTTATTTATGTATTGGGGGGACAACTGCACACATGAGTGGGGGGAGGGACAGAGGGAGAGAATCTTCAAGCAGACTCTTGCTGGGTACAGAGCCGGATAAGGGGCTCCATCTCTTGACCTATGAGATGATGACCTCAGCCAAAACCAAGAGTTGGATGCTTAACTGACTGAGCCCTCCAGGTGCCCCATCTCAGAATGCTTTTTATTTTTTCTTTCCCTCTTTCTTTCCCTCCTTCCTTCCTACCTACCTTCCTTCCTTCCCCACCCTCCTTCTTTTCGCTTCCTTTCCTTCCTTCCTTCCTTCCTCTTTTTTTCTTTCCTTCTTTGTAATTGGCAGTGTTATGTTAGTTTTAGGTGTACAACATAGAAATCAGCAAGTTTATACATTATGCTCTGTTCATCACAAGTATAGTTGCCATTTGTCACAGTACATTGGTATTACAATATCATTGAGTATATTCCTTATGCTGTGTCTTTTATTTTCATGATTTATGCAATACATAACTGGCAGTCTATGTCTCCCACTTCTCTTTACCTCCATCCCCTCTGGAAACCATCAGTTTATTCACTGTATTTATGGGTCTGATTCTGGTTTTGTTTGCTTATTTGTTTGTTGTTCCTTTTTTTGATCCCACTTATGAGTGAAATCATATGATATTTATCTTTCTCAGTCCGACTTGCTTAGCATAGTACCTTCTGGGCCCATCCATGTTGTCTCATGTTGCACAATGTCATCCTTTATTATGGCCCTGTAATAATATGGTGTGTGTGTGTGTGTGTGTGTGTGTGTGTGTGTGTGTGTATGTATGTATGTATACCACATCATTTTTTTTTACAGGTAATTTTTTATTTTATTTTATTTTTATAAATACAACAGGTATTTATAGAGAACTCTACAGACTAGGTTGAAGCTCTTCCATGCTGTTCAAAGAAGGCATTAAGTTAGGAAAACACTTTCTTCAAGATCATTCCTAGGTTTGGACTGCCACTAATAAATAATTCAGAGCCGACAACGGAGATGCATTTGTGGCAAAAGTCACATAAGCAGTGTCCAAAGCCTTGGGCATTAATGGAAATTAAACTCCTTCCTGAAGACCCAAATAAACTGGAAAAACAGAATAAATGAACATCAAAAAAACGCTGGTTGGACCAGCAGCCTCTGGTCCAGAGAAGTCCATGGACAAGTACAAAAGAAATCCGTGGACAAGTACAATAATTGTTGGTTATAACAGACATCCCCTAAGGCCCTAGATAAAATAGCATAAGAACAACAAACCAAAGTACAAAAATCCTGGTAACATAGACTATTGGGTTTCAACTTGGAGCTAAAGTTTGCTTTCTTTTTTTTTTTATATTTTATTTATTTGACACAGAGAGAGAAATCACAAGTAGGCAGAGAGGCAGGCAGAGAGAGGGGAGAAAGCAGGTTTCCTGCGGAGCAGAGAGCCTGACGTGGGGCTCGATCCCAGGACCCTGGGATCATGACCTGAGCTGAAGGCAGAGGCTTTAACCCACGGAGCCACCCAGGTGCCCCGCAGCTAAAGTTTTCTAAATGAATGCAAAGAGTTTCCATTCCTCTAATTCTGCTCTTTGCCCCATTTTTTTTGGTTTATTTGTTTTATTTTTTTTTTGTATTTTTTCATAAATTAATTTATTTATTTTCAGAAGAACAGTATTCATTATTTTTTCACCACACCCAGTGCACCATGCAATCCGTGCCCACTATAATACCCACCACCTGGTACCCCAACCTCCCACCCCCCCACCACTTCAAACCCCTCAGATTGTTTTTCAGAGTCCATAGTCTCTCATGATTCACCTCCCCTTCCAATTTACCCCGACTCCCTTCTCCTCTCTAATACCACTTGTGCTCCATGATATTTCTTATGCTGCACAAATCAGTGAAACCATATGATAGTTGACTCTCTCTGCTTCACTTATTTCACTCAGCATGATCTCTTCCAGTCTGGTCCATGTTGCTACAAAAGTTGGGTATTCATCCTTTCTGATGGAGGCATAATACTCCATAGTGTATATGGACCACATCTTCCTTATCCATTCGTCTGTTGAAGGGCATCTTGGTTCTTTCCATAGTTTGGCGACCGTGGCCATTGCTGCTATAAACATTGGGGTACAGATGGCCCTTCTTTTCACGACATCTGTATTTTGGGGGTAAATACCCAAGAGTTCAATTGCAGGGTCATAGGAAGTTCTATTTTTAATTTCTTGAGGAATCTCCACACTGTTCTCCAAAGACGCTGCACCAACTTGGATTCCCACCAACAGTGGAAGAGGGTTCCCCTTTCTTTACATCCTCTCCAACACATGTTGTTTCCTGTCTTGTTAATTTTGGCCATTCTAACTGGTGTAAGGTGATATCTCAATGTGGTTTTAATTTGAATCTCCCTGAGGGCTAGTGATGATGAACATTTTTTCATGTGTCTGATAGCCATTTGTATGTCTTCATTGGAGAAGTGTCTTTTCATATCTTCTGCCCATTTTTTGATATGTTTCCCTGTTTCATGTGTGTTGAGTTTGAAGAGTTCATTATAGATCCTGGATTTCAACCTTTTGTCTGTACTGTCATTTGCAAATATCTTCTCCCATTCCGTGGGTTGCCTCTTTGTTTGACTGTTTCCTTTGCTGTGCAGAAGTTTTGATGAAGTCCCAAAAGTTTATTTTTGCTTTTGTTTCCTTTGCCTTTGGAGACATAACTTGAAAGAAGTTGCTGTGGCTATACCACATCTTCTTATTCAGTTATCTATTGATGGACACTTAGGTTGCTTCGGTATCTTGGCTAATATAAATAAAGCTGCTATTACCATAGGAGTGTATTAATCTTTTCAGATTAATGGTTTCATTTGCACTGTGTAAATGCCCAGTAGTAGAATTATTGGGTCAAATGGTATATATAGTCAATTTTTTGACAAACCTCCATATTGTATTCCACAGTGGCTGTACCAACTCACATTTCCATCAGCAGAGAGTTTAGTTTTCTCCACATTCTCATCAGCACTTATTTCTTCTATTCTTGATTTTATATTTTTTATTATTATTTTTTAAAATTTTTATTTTTTATAAACATATATTTTTATCCCCAGGGGTACAGCTCTGTGAATCGCCAGGTTTACACACTTCACAGCACTCACCAAAGCACATACCTACCGCAATGTCCATAACCCCACCCCACTTCTCCCAGCGCCCCTCCCCCCAGCAACCCTCAGTTTGTTTTGTAAGATTAAGAGTCACTTATGGTTTGTCTCCCTCCCAATCCCATCTTGTTTCATTGATTCTTCTCCTACCCACTTAAGCCCCCATGTTGCATCACCACTTCCCATATCAGAGAGATCATATGATAGTTGTCTTTCTCTGCTTGACTTATTTCTCTAAGAATGATACGCTCTAGTTCCATCCACGTTGTCGCAAATGGCAAGATTTCATTTCTTTTGATGGCTGCATAGTATTCCATTGTGTATATATACCACATCTTCTTGATCCATTCATCTGTTGCTGGACATCTAGGTTCTTTCCATAGTTTGGCTATTGTGGACATTGCTGCTATAAACATTCGGGTGCACGTGCCCCTTCAGATCACCACGTTTGTATCTTTAGGGTAAATACCCAGTAGTGCAATTGCTGGGTCATAGGGCAGTTCTGTTTTCAACATTTTGAGGAACCTCCGTGCTATTTTCCAGAGTGGTTGCACCAGCTTGCATTCCCACCAACAGTGTGGGAGGGTTCCCCTTTCTCCGCATCCTCGCCAGCATCTGTCATTTCCTGACTTGTTGATTTTAGCCATTCTGACTGGTGTGAGGTGATATCTCATTGTGGTTTTGATTTGTATTTCCCTGATGCCGAGTGATATGGAGCACTTTTTCTTGTGTCTGTTGGCCATCTGGATGTCTTCTTTGCAGAAATGTCTGTTCATGTCCTCTGCCCATTTCTTGATTGGATTATTTGTTCTTTGGGTATTGAGTTTGCTAAGTTCTTTATAGATTCTGGACACTAGTCCTTTATCTGATCTGTCGTTTGCAAATATCTTCTCCCATTCTGTCAGTTGTCTTTTGATTTTGTTCACTGTTTCCTTTGCTGTGCAAAAGCTTTTGATCTTGATGAAATCCCAATAGTTCATTTTTGCCCTTGCTTTCCTTGCCTTTGGTGATGTTCCTAGGAACATGTTGCTGCGGCTGAGGTCGAAGAGGTTGTTACCTGTGTTCTCAAGGATTTTGATGGATTGCTTTCTCACATTGAGGTCCTTCATCCATTTTGAGTCTATTTTTGTGTGTGGTGTTAGGAAATGGTCCGATGTCATTTTTCTGCATGTGGCTGTCCCAATTTTCCCAACACCATTTATTGAAGAGGCTGTCTTTTTTACATTGGACATTCTTTCCTGCTTTGTCGAAGATTAGTTGACCATAGAGTTGAGGGTCTATTTCTGGGCTCTCTATTCTGTTCCATTGATCTATGTGTCTGTTTTTGTGCCAGTACCATGCTGTCTTGATGATGACAGCTTCTTAATAGAGCTTGAACTCCGGAATTGTGAAGCCACCAACTTTGGCTTTCTTTTTCAATATCCCTTTGGCTATTCGAGGTCTTTTCTGGTTCCATATAAATTTTAGAATTATTTGTTACATTTCTTTGAAAAAGATGGATGGTACTTTGATAGGAATTGCATTAAATGTGTAGATTGCTTTAGGTAGCATAGACATTTTCACAATATTTATTCTTCCAATCCAGGAGCATGGAATATTTTTCCATTTCATTGTGTCTTCCTCAATTTCTTTCATGAGTACTTTACAGTTTTCTGAGTATAGATTCTGTGCCTCTTTGGTTAGGTTTATTCCTAGGTATCTTGTGGTTTGGGGTGCAATTGTAAATGGGATTGACTCCTTAATTTCTCTTTCTTCTGTCTTGCTGTTGGTGTAGAGAAATGCAGCTGATTTATGTGCATTGATTTTATATCCTGACACTTTACTGAATTCCTGTGGAAGTTCTAGCAGTTTTGGAGTGAAGTCTTTTGAATTTTCCACATATAGGATCATATCATCTGCGGAAAGTGATAGTTTGACTTCTTCTTTGCTGATTTGGATGCCTTTAATTTCCTTTTGTTGTCTGATTGCTGAGGCTAGGACTTCTAGTATTATGTTGAATAGCAGTGGTGATCATGGACATCCCTGCCGTGTTCCTGACCTTAGCGGAAAAGCTTTCAGTTTTTCTCCATTGAGAATGATATTTGTGGTGGGTTTTTAATAGATGGCTTTGATGATATGGAGGTATGTGCCCTCTATCCCTACACTTTGAAGAGTTTTGATCAGGAAGGGATGCTGTACTTTGTCAAATGCTTTTTAGCATCTATTGAGAGTATCATATGGTTTTTGTTCTTTCTTTTATTGATGTGTTGTATCACATCGACTGATTTGCGGATGTTGAACTAACCTTGCAGCCCTGGAATAAATCCCACTTGGTTATGGTGAATAATCCTTTTAATGTACTGTTGAACCCTATTGGCTAGTATTTTGGTGAAAATTTTTGTATCTGTGTTCATCAAGGATATTGGTCTATAGCTCTCTTTTTTGATGGGATCCTTGTCTGGTTTTGGGATCAAGGTGATGCTGGCCTCATAAAATGAGTTTGGAAGTTTTCCTTCCATTTCTATTTTTTGGAACAGTTTCAGGAGAATAGGAATTAGTTCTTCTTTAAATGTTGGGTAGAATTCCCCCGGGAAGCCGTCTGGCCCTGGGCTTTTGTTTGTTTGGAGATTTTTAATGACTGTTTCAATCTCCTTACTGGTTATGGGTCTGTTCAGGCTTTCTATTTCTTCCTGGTTCAGTTGTGGTAGTTTATATGTTTCTGGGAATGCATCCATTTCTTCCAGACTGTCAAATTTGTTGGCGTAGAGATGCTCATAGTATGTTCTTATAATAGTTTGTATTTCTTTGGTGTTAGTTGTGATCTCTCCTTTTCATTCATGATTTTATTTATTTGGGTCCTTTCTCTTTTCTTTTTGATAAGTCTGGCTAGGGTTTTATCAATTTTATTAATTCTTTGAAAGAACCAGCTCCTAGTTTTGTTGATTTGCTCTATTGTTCTTTTGGTTTCTATTTCATTGATTTCTGCTCTGATCTTTATGATTTCTCTTCTCCTGCTAGGCTTAGGGTTTCTTTCTTGTTCTTTCTCCAGCTCCTTTAGGTGTAGGGTTAGGTTGTGTACCTGAGACCTTGTTTTTTGAGAAAGGCTTGTACTGCTATATATTTTCCTCTCAGGACTGCCTTTGTTGTGACCCACAGATTTTGAACCGTTGTATTTTCATTGTCATTTGTTTCCATGATTTTTTTCAGTTCTTCTTTAATTTCCGGGTTGACCCACTCATTCTTTAGAAGGATGCTGTTTTGTCTCCATGTATTTGGGTTCTTTCCAAATTTCCTCTTGTGGTTGAGTTCTATCTTCAGAGCATTGTGGTCTGAAAATATGCAGGGAATGATCCCAATCTTTTGATACTGGTTGAGTCTTGATTTAGGACCGAGGATGTGATCTATTCTGGAGAATGTTCCATGTGCACTAGAGAAGAATGTGTATTCTGTTGCTTTGGGATGAAATGTTCTGAATATATCTGTGATGTCCATCTGGTCCAGTGTGTCGTTTAAGGCCTTTATTTCCTTGTTGATCTTTTGCTTGGATGATCTGTCCATTTCAGTGAGGGGAGTGTTAAAGTCCCCTACTATTATTGTATGACTGTTGATGTGTTTCTTTGATTTTGTTATTAATTGGTTTATATAGCTGGCTGCTCCCACGTTGGGGGCATAGATATTTAAAATTGTTAGATCTTCTTGTTGGACAGACCCTTTGAGTATGATATAGTATCCTTCCTCATCTCTTATTATAGTCTTTGGCTTAAAATCTAATTGATCTGATATAAGCATTGCCACTCCTGCTTTCTTCTGATGTCTAGTAGCATGGTAAATTCTTTTCCACCCCCTCACTTTAACTCTGGATGTGTCTTCGGGCTTAAAATGAGTTTCTTGGAGGCAACATATAGATGGGTTTTTTTTTATCCATTCTGATACCTTGTGTCTTTTGATTGTGGCATTTAGCCCATTAACATTCAGGGTAACCATTGAGACATATGAATTTCGTGCCATTGTATTGCCTGTAAGGTGCCTGTTACTGTATATTGTCTCTGTTCCTTATCATCTACCACTTGTAGGCTCTCTCTTTGCTTAGAGGACCCCTTTCAAGATTTCCTGTAGAGCTGGTTTGGTGTTTGCAAATTCTTTCAGTGTTTGTTTGTCCTGGAAGCTTTTAATCTCTCCTTCGATTTTCAATGATAGCCTATCTGGATATAGTATTCTTGGCTGCATGTTTTTCTCGTTTAGTGCTCTGAAAATATCATGCCAGCTCTTTCTGGCCTGCCAGGTCTCTGTGGATAAGTCAGCTGCCAATCTAATATTTTTACCATTGTATGTTACAGACTTCTTTTCCCGGGCTGCTTTCAGGATTTTCTCTTTGTCATTAAGACTTGTAAATTTTACTATTAGGTGACGGGATGTGGGCCTATTCTTATTGATTTTGAGGGGCGTTCTCTAAACCTCCTGAATTTTGATGCTCGTTCCCTTTGCCATATTGGGGAAATTCTCCCCAATAATTCTCTCCAGTATACCTTCTGCTCCTCTCTCTCTTTCTTCCTCTTCTGGAATCCCAATTATTCTAATGTTGTTTCGTCTTATGGTGTCACTTATCTCTCGAATTCTCCCCTCGTGGTCCAATAGCTGTTTGTCCCTCTTTTGCTCAGCTTCTTTATTCTCTGTCATTTGGTCTTCTATATCACAAATTCTTTCTTTTGCCTCATTTATCCTAGCAGTGAGAGCCTCCATATTTGACTGCACCTCATTAATAGCTTTTTTTTATCTCAACTTGGTTAGATTTTAGTTCTTTTATTTCTCCAGAAAGGGCTTTTATATCTCCCGAGAGGGTTTCTCTAATATCTTCCATGCCTTTTTCGAGCCCGGCTAGAACCTTGAGAATTGTCATTCTGAACTCTAGATCTGACATATTACCAATGTCTGTATTGATTAGGTCCCTAGCCTTCGGTACTGCCTTTTCTTCTTTTTTTTTGTGGTGAATTTTTCCGCCTTGTCATTTTGTCCAGATAAGAGTATATGAAGGAGCAAGTAAAATACTAAAAGGGTGGCAACAACCCCAGGAAAATAAGCTTTAACCAAATCAGAAGAGATCCCAAATCATGATGGGGGAGAAAGCGGATATAAAGAGGTTCAAAAAGGAAGAAAGAAAAAAAGAAAAATAAATAAAAGAATTTTAAAAAATGTATAAAGAAAAATATAAAAAAGAAAAAGTATATATATTAGATAAACTAGTTAAAAAACGTTAAAAAAGAAAAGGGTAAAAGTTAAAAAATATTTTAGCAGCACAAGAGAAAAAAAAATGAAAAAAAAATTAAATTAACTGCAAGACTAAAAAAATCGTAGGGAGAAAGCCATGAGTTCCGTGCTTTGCTTTCTCCTCCTCTGGAATTTTGCTGCTCTCCTTGCTTTAAAACCGCACTCCTTGGTAGGTGAACTTGGTCTTGCTGGATTTCTTGTTGATCTTCTGGGGGAAGGGCCTGGTGTAGTCATTCTCAAGTGTCTTTGCCCCAGGCGGAATTGCACCGCCCTTACCAGGGGCCGTGCTGAGTAATCCGCTCGGGTTTGCCTTCAGAAGCTTTTGTTCCCTGAGCACTTTAGGTAGAATTCCAGAGGACTGGAATACAAATGGCGGCCTCCTAGTCTCCGGCCGGTAGGAGCCGAGAGCCCGGGGCCCCATTCCTCAGTGTGTCCTCAGAGAACAACGCCCAGTTACTCCCGTCTGCTTGACCTCCGGCTGTGCTCCGAGCTCACCGAGCCTGCTACCGATTCAAGGCCACCCCGCGCTATGATCTTTCTGTCGGCTCTGTCTCTGTAGCCGGTCTTCCTGTTCCAATACCTGCAAGCTCTGCGACACTCAGACACCCCCGATCCTTCTGTGACCCTGCGGGACCTGAGGCCACGCTGACCTTGTGTGGGCTTCGCCCCAGTTTAGCCTCTGCAGCGATGTCCCTCAGCGGAACAGACTTTTAAAAGTCCCGATTTTGTGCTCCGTTGCTCCGCCCCTTGCCTGGAGCCGGCCCCTCCCCCCGGGTCTATCTTCTCGTTGCTTTGGATTCACTTCTCCGCTGGTCCTACCTTTCAGATAGTGGTTGTTTTTCTGTTTCCAGAATTGCTGTTGTTCTTCTCTTCGATCTGCTGATGGATTTGCAGGTGTTTGCAATCTTTAGATAAGCTATCTAGCTGATCTCCTGCTAGCTGATCTAGTCTCAGCTTGCTACTTTTCCGCCATCTTCGTAATCTCTATCTTGATTTTAGCCATTCCACTGTATGTGGGGTGATTTCTCATTGTGATTTTGATTTGCATTTCTGTTATGATTAATGATATTGAGTACATTTTCATGCACCTATTATCCACTTCTCTGGAGAAATGTCTGTTTAGTTCCTCTGCCTGTTTTGAAATTGCAGCATTTGTTATTTTGGTACTTAATTCCATGCGTTCCAGATACACATTTTAGATACCAGCCCCTTTTGAGTTATATGATTTGCAAGTAATTTCTCCCATTCCATAGGTTGCATTTTCTCTATGTTGATTGTTTTCTTTGATGTGCAGAAGTTTTAGAGTTTGATGTACTCTCATTTGTGTATTTTTACTCTTCTTGCCTGTGCTTTTGATGTCACATCCAAGAAAACTTTCAGATCCAAAGTCACTATGTTTTCCTGTTGAAGTCTTATAAATTATAGGGAAGATATGAGATATTTTATATTTAGGTATTTTATTTTGAGTTGATTTTTGTGTATGGTATTACGTAAGAGTCCAACTTTAGTAGTTTGTTATCATTATTATATATTTTGTTATTATTATTATGTACCCTTATTATTTAAGAGACTGCACTCTGTAGTTGTGTGGTCTTTGCACTTATAGAAGACCATTTTAACGTATGGGCAAGATAATATTTCTGGACTCTCTATTCTCTTTTCTTGATTTATATGTTTGTTGTTATGCCATTCCCAGCTGTTTTATTTACTGTTGCATTGTGATGTGTTTTGAAGTCCATAATTGTGAGGACTCCAACTTTTTCCCCTCTAGATTGTTGTGGCTTTTCAGGGACTCTTGAGTTTCCATATGAATTTTTGGACTTATTTTATATTTCTGCAAAAAAAATGACACTGAGATTTTGATTAGAATCACATTGATTGTATAAATTGCTATGGGTAATATGTGAGTGTTTTAAAAGTACTGAATCTTCCAATCCATGATTATAGGGTATCTTATCATTTATTTGTGTCTTTTTTCTATTGGCAGTATTTTATAATTTTTCGAGTAGAAGTCATTTGACCTCTTAATTAGGTTTATTTCTAATTTCTATACTACTTATGATACTATTATATAGGGATTATTGTTATAATCTTCATATTTAGTTTATAGAGACATATCTGTTTTTCATTTTGATTTTGCATTGTGTAACTTAGCTGAATTTTTTTTTAGTGTTAATAGTTTTTTCTTTTTTTTCAGGAATCTGTAGGGTTTTCTTACATGACATTATGTCATAGGTGAATAGAGATAATTTTACTTCTTACCTATTTTGGATGCCCTTCCTTCTTTTCTCCCCCACCCCTTATTTTGCTCTAATTACTGAAGCTAGGATGTCCACTACCCTATTGACTAAAAATGGTGAAAGTGAATGCCTTGTCTTGCTCTGGATCTTAAAAAATTCAGGCTTTCCCTGTTATGTATGATGTTAGCTGTTTTTTTTTTCTCTTTATGAACTTTATTATGTTGAGGTCGTTTCCCTCTTTTCCTAGTTTCCAGTGTTTCATCATGAAAGGTTGTTGAATATTATGCTTTTTCTGTCTCAAATAATATGATAATGTGGGTTTTTAAAAAAATATTTATTTGTTTGACACAGAGAGAGAGCACTAGTAGGCAGAGAGACAGGTAGAGAGGGGGAAGCAGGCTCTCCTTTGAGCAGAGAGCCCAATGCGGGACTTGATCCCAGGACCCTGAGACGAGACCATGACCTGAGCAGAAGGCAGAGGCTTAACCCACTGAGCCACCCAGGCACCCCGATAATGTGGTTTTTATCCTTATTCCATTAATGTGGTGTATATTACATTAATTTTTAGATGTTGAACTATCCTTGTATGTCAAGAGTGAGTACTTGGTCATGGTGAATACTCATGTTAATGTGCTATTGAATTAGATTTCTTGATATGTTGTTTAACATATTTGTATTCATATTTCTTAGGGGATATTCCTCTATAATTTCCTCTTTTTTTTAGTGTCTTTGTCTGCTTTTGTTTACAGGGTATAAATTTCAAAATATTTTCTTCTCTTTGGCATTTTGAAGAGTTTAAGGAGGATTGATAAACTTTTAAAATACTTGGTACAATGCTCACATGAAGCCATCTCATCCTGCGCTTTTCTTCCCTTTTTTGGAGAGAGATTTTTTACTTATTCAGTCTACTTAGTTACAGGTCTATTAATATTTTTTATTTTTTTTAATCATTCAGTCTTGGTAGGTTTGTATGTTTGTAAGAATTTATCCATTCTTGTAGGTTATTGGATTTGTTGGCATATTGTTTTAAATAATATTCTCTTGTAATCCTTTTTATTTCTGTGCCATCAGTTGTAATGTACTCTTGTTCATTCCTGATATTAATTGAGTCATTTTTTCCTACCAGTCTACCTAAGGGTTTTTCAGTTTTGTTAATGTTTTTTAGACTCCAGCTCAATTTCTTTTTCTCTGTTGCTTTACTCTTCTTAGTTTTTAAATCTCTGCTCCAGTATTTATTCCATACTTTTATTAATCTTGGTGGCAGTTATTCTCTTTACAGTTCTTTGGGATATAAAGTTAGGTGGATGATTTGAGTCCTTTCTTCTTTTTTAATATTAGCGCTTATAGCTACAATTTTTTTAGTCCTGATTTTGTTGCATTTCTTTACCTTTCATATGTTGTGCTTTTGTTTTATTTCTCTCAAGATATGCTCTAATTTCCCTTCTAATTTCTTCTTTGAGCCATTGGTTAACAGTATATAGTATATATGGTTTAATTTCCTCATATTTGTGGATTTTCATTTTTCTTCTGTTGATTGCTACTTTCATTCCATTTTGATGGTAAAAAAGCATTTCATAAAAGTTAAGTCTTTTTAAGTTTGTTGTGCTTTGTGATCACACATGTGGTCTATCCTGGGTAATGTTCCATGTACACTTCGAAAGACTATGTATTCCACTTTTGTTGGGTGGAGTGTTCCATATTATTGCTCTATAGTGTTGTTTAAATCTTTTGTTTCCTTATTGATTTTCTGTCTGGTTGATTTGGATTCACCCATTTACCAACGTATAAGATCTTCATTGTACCTCTTAGTACAATTGCTAGTGTGTATGGTAGCTCTAATTTTAACTTTTTGAGGAATCTCTATACTGTTTTTCAGAGTATCTGTACCAGTTTTCATTCTCACCAACAGTTGGAGAGTATTCATTTCTTTTTCTCTGAATCCTTGCCAACATCTGTTGTTTCCTGTATTGTTAATTTTAGCCATTCTGACTGGTGTGAGGTGGTATATCGTAATTTTGATTTGTATTTCCCTCATGATGAGTGATGTTGAACATCTTTTCATATGTCTGTTAGCCATCTGGATGTTTTCTTTGGAAATACTTCTATTCATGTCTTCTGTCCATTTCTTAACTGTATTTCTTGTTTTTTGGGTATTGAGTTTTATAATTTCTTTTTTTTAAAGATTTTATTTATTTATTTGACAGATATCACAAGTAGGCAGAGAGGCAGGCAGAGAGAGAGAGGAGGAAGCAGGCTCCCCGCTGAGCAGAAAGCCCGATGTGGGGCTCGATCCCAGGACTCTGGGATCATGACCGGAGCCAAAGGCAGAGGCTTTAACCCACTGAGCCACCCAGGCGCCCCGAGTTTTATAATGTCTTTATATATTTTGGATACGAACCCTTTATCAAGTATATCATTTGCAAATATCTTCTCCTCTTCCATAGGTTGGCTTTTAGTTTTGTTGATCGTTTATTTCAGTGTGCAGAAGTTTTGTACCTTGAAGAAACACCAGTAGTTCAATTTTTCTTTTGTTTCCTTTGCCTCCAGAGGCATGTCTAGTAAGAAGTTTCTATAGTTGAGGTCAAAAGTTTGCTGCCTGTGTTCTCTAGGATTTTGACGGTTTCCGCTCTCACATTTAGGTCTTTATTCCATTTTGAATTTATTTTTGTGTATGGAAGTAAAGTGGTTCAGTTTTTCATTCTTCTGCAATTGCTGTCCAGTTTTCTCAATGCCATTTGTTGAAGAGACTATCTTTTTTTTCATTGGATATTCTTTCCTGCTTTGTTAAAGACTACTGGGCCATATAATTTTGGGTCCATTTCTGGATTTTCTTTTCTGTTCTGTTGCTTTGTGTGTCTTCTTCTTTTTTTTTTGTGCCTGTACCACATTTTCTTGATAACTGCAGCTTTATAATATAGCTCAATGTCTGGAATTGTGATGCCTCCAGCTTTGCTTTTTTTTTTTTCTTTTCTTTTCAAGGTTACTTTGGCAATTCAGCATCTTTTGTCGTTCCATACAAATTTTAGGATTGTTTGTTCCACCTCTAAAAATTGCTGTTGGTAATTTGATAGGGATGGCATTAAGTGTGTACTATGCTTTGGGTACCAAACACACTTTACTTGTATTTATTCTTCCAACCCCTGAGCATGGACTAGCTCTCTATTTCTTTGTGTCTTTAATTCTTTTATAAGTATTCTGTAGTTTTCAGTGAATAGATCTTTTGCCTCTTTGGTTAGGTTTGTCCTAGGTATCTTATGGTTTTGGGTGCTATCGTACATCACATCAATTCTTTGATTTCTCTTTCTGCTGCTTCATTTTGGTGGAGTCTTTTTGCTTTTCTACATTGAGTTTCATGTCATCTGTGAATAGCGAAAGTTTTACATCTTCCTTGCAGATTTGCATGCTTTTTTAAATTTCTTCTTGTTGTCTGATTGCTGAGGCTAGGATTTCCAGTACTGTGTTAAATAAGAGTGGTGAGAATGGACATCCCTATCTTGTTCCTGACCACAGAGGAAAAGCTCTGTTATTCCCCACTGAGGATGATACTAGCTGTGGGTCTTGCATATATGGCTTTTATGATGTTGAAGTATGTTCCATCTATACCTTCTTTGTTGAGGGTTTTTATCAAGAATGGATAGTCAGCTGTTAATTCTTTCCTGCATCTGTTGAGGGGATCATATGGTTTCTTCATGTTTCAGTTTTTGTAGTTTATATGATTCTAGGAGTTTATCCATTTTTTTCCAGATTGCCCAATTTGTTGGCACATAATTTCTCATAATATACTTTTGTATTTGTATTTTTGTGTTGTTGTGATCTCTCCTCTCTCATTTATAATTTTATTTATTTGGGTCCTTTCTCTTCTTTTTCATAAGCCTGGCTAGAGTTTATCCATTTTAATAATTTTTTCAAGGAACCATCTCCTCGTTCCAGTGATCTGTTCTCTTGTTTTTTTTTTTTTTCATTTCTTTATTAATTATTCCTGCTCAAATCTTTATTATTTCCTTTGTTCTGCAGGCTTTAGGCTTCATTTATTGTTCTTTTTCTAGGTCCTTTAGATATAAGGTTAGGTTTTTAATTGAGATTTTTCTTTTTATTATTTATTTTTTTTTTTAAAAGATTTTATTTATTTGACAGAGAGAGAAATCACAAGTAGGCAGAGAGGCAGGCAGAGAGAGAGAGAGAGGGAGAGAGAGGAGGAAGCAGGCTCCCCGCAGATCAGAGAGCCCGATGTGGGGCTTGATCCCAGGACCCTGGGATCATGATCTGAGCCGAAGGCAGAGGCTTTAACCCACTGAGCCACCCAGGCACCCCAGATTTTTCTTATTTCTTAAGGTAGATCTGTATTGTGTTAAATATTTATATATATCTCTTAGGGCTGGTTTTGGATCATTGTGTTTTCATTTTATTTTTATTTATTTTTTTAAAAGATTTTATTTATTTATTTATTTGACAGAGAGAAATCACAAGTAGATGGAGAGGCAGGCAGAGACAGAGAGAGAGGGAAGCAGGCTCCCCGCTGAGCAGAGAGCCCGATGCGGGGCTCGATCCCAGGACCCTGAGATCATGACCCGAGCCGAAGGCAGCGGCTTAACCCACTGAGCCACCCAGGCGCCCCTGTGTTTTCATTTTAAATTGTTTGTATACTTCTTCTTTTCCCTTGATTTCCATATTGACCCATTCATTGTTTAGTACCATGTTGCTTAACCTCCATGTATTTGTGGTCTTTCCAATTTTTTTCTTGTGGTTGACTTCAAGTTTCATAGTATTATGGTCAGAAAGTATGCATGGTATGGTTTGAGTCTGTTTTTACTTGTTGAAGCCGGATGTATGACCCATTATATGATTTATTCTGGAAAAGTGCTATGTGCTCTTGAAAAGAAAGTGTATTCTTCTGTTTTAGGATTAAATACTCTGAACATATCTGTTAAGTCCATCTGGTCCATTGTGTCATTCAATGCCATTGTTCCCTTCTTGATTTTCTGTGTAGATGATTTGTCTTTTTGATGTAATTAAAGTGTTAAAGTCTCCTACAATTATTGTATTATTATTAATCAGTTCCTTTATGTTATTTTTATTAAGTGATATATACATTTTTCCATTTTGGGGACATAAGTCTTGTTGGATAGACCCCTTTATTATGAAATAGTGCCCTCCCTCATTTCTTGTTAGTCTTTGGTTTAAAATTTTGTTTGTCTGATATAGGTATTCCTACTCTGGTTCTTTTGATGTCCTTTAGAATGATAAATGTTTTTCCATTCTATCACTTCTAATCTGCAAGTGATTTTAGGTCTAAAATGAGTCTCTTGTATGCAGCATATAGATGAGTCTTGCCTTTTAATCCATTCTTATACTCTGTCTTTTGACTGGTACATTTAGTCTATTTATATTGAGTAATTATTTTTAGATATGAATTTATTTCCTTTTTTTTTTTACTAGTTTTGTCATTGTTTCTGGAGATTTTCTCTGTTTCATTCTAGTTTTTCTTGCTTTTGGTGTTTTTTCCCACATAAAGTGTCCCATTTAATATATCCTGTATGACTGGCTTAGTGGTTGCAAAATCTTGTAGATTTTGTTTGGGAAACTCTTATTTCTTCTTCTATTCTATATGATAGCCTTGCTGGATAAAGTATTCCTGACTGAAGATTTTTCCCACTCAGCGCCTTGAATATATCATGCCACTCACTTCTGGCCTGCCAAATTTTTGTGGATAGGTATGTTGCTAACCTTATTTGTCTTACCTTGTAAGTTAAGGATTTCTCTTTCCTTGCTACTTTAAGGATTTTTTTTCTCTTATCTCTGCATTTTGCATATTTCACTACAATATGTCAGTGTTGGCCTGCTTTGATTGATTTTGACTGGAGTCTGTGCCTCTGGGATTTCGATGTCTGTTTCCTTCCCCAAATTAGGAATGTTTTAAGCTATAATTGGTCAAATAAACCTTCTGCTCTTTTTTACCTCTCTTCTTCTTCTGGGACTATGATACGCATATTATTATGCTTAATGGACTCACTGAGTTCCTTAAATCTATAGTCATGATCCAATATTAATTTGTATCTCTATGATTTCATTATTTTCCATAATTTTGTCTTTTATATCAGTTATTTATTTCTCTGCTTCTCCCATCCTTTTGGTTATTATAACCAGTCAGTTTCATGTCTCAGTTATAGCATTTTTTAATTTTGATCTGAGTGGTTTTTCGGTCTTTTTATCCCTACTGTGTGGGACTTCTATTCTTTCCTCAAGCCCAGTTAGTATCCCTATGTTTGTTGCTTTAAATTTTGGATCAGGCATGTTACTTATTTTTGTTGCGATTAGATCCCTGGTTATGTCCTTTTCTTGTTCTTTCTTTTGGCTTGAATCCCTCTGTCTTCGCATTTTGTCTTAGTCTCTGTCTTCTGTGTGTTAGGAAATCCTGCTGTTTCCTGCCCCTGAGAGTAATGATTCTAGTAAGAAGAGATCTTATAATACCCAGGGCTTGGGTCTTCAGGGAGTGATTCTGGTGTATGCCTTGTGCAGTTTGCTTCTGTGTTTTGGCTGCTTTTTCTTTCAGGTCATTGTTCTGCAGCGTTTCTCCTTGCCTGCGGGGAAGTGTTTGGACCTTTTCAAGAGTATGGTGAATTTTAACTAGGTGTGCTCTGGTCTGCTTGTTAAAGGAGGCCATTTCCTGTTTCCATTAGAGCTGAAGCTTTGCTGCATTCTAGTGTCAGACTTGGTGCATATGGGGGGTTTGTGCTGGTCTTCTGCAGGGAAGGGACCCTGCTCTGGTTCTTAGGCACACTTGCCTTAGTACAGAAGCACCTGCAGAGCACAGGATGGTGAGCCTTGGTGTAAGTTACTAGGGCCTTCACTGTTGGTGCTGTTCTGCTTAGTGAAGTCAGTCTGAGCTGAAATTTGGAGGAGAAAAATGGTGCCAGTCCTCGTCCTCCTGCTAAGAGAGTGGAGTTCTCACTGCTGCTGTCTGAGAAGGCCTCACAGAAGAGTGAACAATCTCCCCTTGTGAGTTGCAGGCATCCCTCAGATCCCTACCTTCAGTCTGTTTGTGCCCGAGACATCTGCCTGCCCAGCAGTGAAATGTACTTGTGTTTTATTTTAGTAATGCCAGCTGAGTTTCAAAACTCCAAACTTTAGGAAACTGGCCCAGCTTGGACCCATGCTGGTCCTCTGTGGGTGGGTGTTACAGCAGTAGGACTGGTGCTGGCTTGTCTCAGAAGGATAGGTACACCAATGCATAGGAGCTTGGAGTTTATATATAGTAGAATGGTGGAAAAAGGCATCGTCCACGTTAGTTGCCCTCACCAGGTGTTTCTGCTCCCATGCTAAGGAATCAGATAGCTCAGTGGCTCACTGGTTCTTTGTCCCCTGACTTGTAATGCCACCTCCCCAGATGCATTCCAGCAAAGGTTAACTGTTTCTCCTAGTGTGTCCCAGGGGTTCCTCAGATTGTGCCATGCACTCCTGGGCCTCTGTTCTCCTTCTCCACAGAAGCACTGCTGTATCTGCTAGGCTCTACACTGACTGTGGTGTGGACTTCTAAAACTCCAGTTTTTTAGTTCCACTGTTTGCAAAAACTCACAATAATTAGCCCCTCTCCTTTTCCCAGTCAGTAGTTTTGGGGAAGTGTCTTCCTTGTGTGATCCCATGTGTGCTGCTCTCTATCTCTCTTCTGTGATCAGGGCTCCTTCCCCTCTCCAGCACTTAACAATCATCTATTCCCCCAAATCATGTCTCCACACTCCTACCTTCCAGGATGTGCCCTGTTCTCAATCTCTTATTTGTACAGTTTTTTCTCTCAGTTCTCAGATTGATTTCTTGTGTGTTCAGAATGATTTGATATTTATCTGATTGTGTTTAAGGCACGAGTCAAGCATAGTGTCCTCCTATACTCCACCATCCTGAGCCCCATTCTGCTTTTATTCTGTTTAATTTCACTGTGTTCTGTACCATTTTTGTCCCTCATATCTTGCCTTTCTGAGGTTTAATTGATTATTTTGGCATCTCATAGTGATTCACTTCTCATTTCATTGTTTGTGTGTGTGTATTTAAAAATTAGTGTTTACTATAGGGATTCCAACTTACTGAAATTTATAACAATCAATTTTGAATTGATTCTGGTTTAACTTCAATAATATAAAGAAAATGCTGCTTCTAGACCTCAATGTGAGACAGGAATCCATCAGAATCATAGTAACCTCTTCAACATCGGTCACAGCAACTTCTTTCAAGATATGTCTCCAAAGGCAAAGGAAACAAAAGCAAAAATGAATTCTTGAGACTTCATCTAGATCAAAAGCTTCTGCACAGCAGAGGAAACAGTCAACAAAACAAAGAGGCAACCCACAGAATGGGAGAAGATATTCGCAAATGACAGTACAGACAAAAGGCTGATATCCAGGATCTATAAAGAACTCCTCAAACTCAACACACAGAGAACAGATTATCATGTCAAAAAATGGGCAGAAGCCATGAACAGACACTTCTCCAACGAAGACATACAAATGGCTATCAGACACATGAAAAAATGTTCATCATCACTAGTCATCAGGGAGATTCAGATCAAAACTACATTGAAATACCACCTTACACCAGTTAGAATGGCCAAAATTAACAAGACAGTAAACAATGTGTGTTGGAGAGGGTGTGTGTTGGAGAGGATGTGGAGAAAGGGGAACCACTGTTGGTGGGAATGCACGTTGGTACAGCCACTTTGGAAAACATTGTAGAGATTCCTTAAGAAATTAGAAATAGAGCTTCCCTATAACCCCACAATTGCAGTACTGGGTATTTACCGCAAAGATACAGATGTAGTGAAAAGAAGGGCCGTCTGTACCCCAATGTTCATAGCAGCAGTGGCTACAGTTGCCAAACTGTGGAAAGAACCAAGATGCCCTTCAGTGGACAAATGCATAAGGAAGATGTGGTCCATATACACTATGGAGTATTATGCCTCCATCAGAAAGATGAATACCCAACTTTTGTAGCAACATGGACGGGACTAGAAGAGATTATGATGATTGAAATAAGTCAAGCAGAGAGAATCAAATATCACATGGTTTCACTTGTGGAGCATAAGGAATAACACGGAGGACATGGGGAGCTGGAGAGGAGAAGGGAGTTGGGGGAAATTGGAGGGGGAGATGAACCATGAGAGACTGTGGATTCTGAAAAATAATCTGAAGGTTTTGGAGGGGCAGGGGGTGGGAGGTTGGGTGAGCCTGGTGGTGATTATTATGGAGGGCACATATTGCATGGAACACCCAGTGTTCCATGCAATATGTCAGAGAAGGACAAATATGTGATTTCACTCATATGTGGCATTTAAGAAGCAAAACAAATGAACAAAGAATCAAAAGGAAGCAAACAGCAACAACAACGGAGTATGACTCTTACATTCGTAGAACAAATTGGTGGTTGCCAGAGGGGAGGTGGTTTGGGACATAGGTTAAATATGTAAATGGGATTAAGACTGTAGGTATCTTGAGGAGCAGTAAGTAATGCATAGAACAGTTTCATTCTTTTAAGATTTTGTTAATTTGTCAGAGAGAGAGAGAGAGCACAAGCAAGGGGAGAGAGACAGGCAGAGGGAGAAGCAGATTCCCTGCTGGGCAAGAAGTCCAATGCAGGACTCAGTTCCAGGACCCAGGGATCATGACCTGAGCCAAAGGCAGCTGCTTAACTGACCGAGCCACCCAAGTGTCCCAGATTGTTCAATTTTTATATTGTGCACCTAAGGCTGATATAACATTGTATGCTAATTATGCTTCAATTATACATTTATATCTTGACAAAAAATAAGTCATGGGGTAGGGCATAAGGAATATAATTAATGGTATTGGAATAGCATCGTATGATGAGTGATGATAGCTACACTTGTGGTGAGCGCAGCATAACATACAGACTTGCAGGAGTCATTGTTGTACACCAGAAAGTAGGTTGGCACATATGATAGAACACTGAATAGCAAGTGAGAACATTGTTTTAGGGCTAGTGTGATTTTAAAGTGATAAGTCATAGGACACACTATCTTTATTATATATTTAATTTTATTAAATTGGCGGAGAACATGAAGAATTACATTATTTAGCTGTCTTTTAGTAAGTTTACTTATAATTTTTGATTTATTTAGTTCTGAAACTACATAAGAACTTCATTTAAGAGTTTTACTTTATAAAATAAAATTGTGAATAATGGACAGATTTCAGTAATAGTCATATGGGAAGGACAGATATTATATTCTATCAAATTTTCATTTATGTAAGCTTTATTTACTTTTGGGTGACATTTGAATTTGTACTTAACTAATGTTTTAATTGCCAGCAAAGGCAGTTGCTTTTTAAGTACACAAAGCAATTACATATGAGTCATAGTGTCATCGGATGTTAGCATTTAAATAGATTCTGGGGTGATATACTCTATTTTCCTAATCTTACAAATGAGAAACTGAAGCATGATATGCCCAGTAGCAAAGAGATGCTGAATGAATCACAGAGCCAAGATCTCCTAACTTCTGGTACAGTGTTTGTCCTGCTACATTTTTTTTTAAATTCAGTTCATTTCAGATTACTTTTATTTTGTATAATTAATCCTTGCTCAGTACTTCCTGGGATTTTGATAGAACTATTGATAGAGGAAAATTCATAGAGAAATCTGGGTATTGATGAAGCTGTCTTTCTCTTTTTTCCCTTGCACTTCTATATCATCAGGACTTTCAAAACCAACTGAAAAGTTAAGCCAATTTTGAATGAGAGTTGCTAGTAACACAAATTGAATTACCTCAAATTCACGATTTGTTCTCTTAACTTTATTTGGAAATTACACATAGAAAGACTATATTGAATGCCAGGAAGTGTGGTAGATTGAGGGTCACAGCAGGAAATAGACATGGGCCTTATATTTGTGAACAAAATGGAAATGATGCAAATACAAACATTAAATAATGACAGAAAATTTAAATGCGAATTTGGAAATGTAACAAGTGCTATACTCAGAGATGTGTGCCGCCATGATATTCTTTGTTATGTATACTTTGACCTAATCAGAGAAGTTAAGGAAGGCTTTCCTGAGATAGTCATGCCTAAGCTGGGTTCTGAAGAATGAATAGGATATAAGTAAGCAAAGAAAGAAAAGGAAGAGAGTTCTAGGCTGAGGGAAACACATGTCTAAAAGCTCTGTGGTGATAAGTATGGGAGCATGTGAGAAGCTTCTGTAAGGTACACCTGGAGGGATGGGTTGCAACCTAATTCTGGGTCATATTTAGGATGCCAATAATGTTACTCATCATAACAACTTATTCTTAGGTACTTAAAAGGTAGTCAGGTATTTCAAGAAGCTGTGTTGGCAGGCAGTAGGAGTAGGGGGAATATTACATTCTTTAAAAACTCAAGTAATTCTGATATATAATATCAGGACAAATTTCTACACATAAGCTTTTAATCTAGATGTCTATGATTGTACATACTAATAAAACAGTTCTAAATTCTTTCATGCATTGTGAAGATGCCCTTAGTTTATAGGAAATATGTTGGGATTCTCATAGTCAACAATATACAGATACACATTCAGAATAAACTTAAGGTAGACTATTTAAGACGCTTATGACCAAAGCTCATAATCATTACTGAAGATCATAGAAGAAGCACACCATATGCCTGCCCCCAGCCAGGCTTCAGGTCATTTTCAGAGTTAGGTGAACTGACATGCCTGCTATCTTAGTGTCACTGTGGGATAAGGTGAGCTCAGGATCTGCCTACTCTGCCAACATCCCAGAAAGGTATGAAGCCTGGAAGTTCTATATCAAGGAGACAGCACGGTCAGGTCTCTGGACATCTTTACACATTGTATGACCCTTATCATGGATTTATAAATATTTTTATGTTTATCTCTTATGTCATGCTTGAAGTAAAACGTGGAGTTACAATCCAGAAATATGATGCTGTTGACTTTAGTATTTACTAAGAAAATTTGTATAATTAGAGAAAATGCTAGAATACTCAGTATTATATGAATGTTGATTCTCCTTAAATTAATAAATAGCTATAGGTATATTCCAGTCAAAATTTCTACAGGATTTTTTGAGAAGGCCTCCACAAAAGCTTTTCTGGAACCATAAACTGATGAGAAAAGCCATGAAGATTTTGGTGAATAAAAGTACTGCAGGTATTTTTGGGGGAGGAACTTATTCTGCCAGATACTACACTATATAAGTTAAACAGTGATATTAGTGTATGAGTAGACAGGAAGATTAGTGAGACCAGATATCAAATTTGAAACAGACCTACATATATACTTAGTATTTGCAAGTTCTTTCAATTTCAAATTAGTAGGAGAAAAAAGACTTAGCTTTTTACCTAATACCATAGGCAAAATAAACTGGAAATGTATTAATGATTAAATATTATAAGTTATACCTTAAATCAATGAAAATATATAACATGGCCATTTATCTACTCTCAGGCTAAGAATGGCATTTCTAAAGTATGAGAGAATGGCATAAACAAATAAAATGTACAAATGTGATGCTGTGAATATACATATTCTTTGTCAAAGATGATATAACAAACCAATTTTTGTAACATAAGAAGCCAGTGTTAGAGGTGATACATATAATGAACTCATACAAATAAGTTTTTTAAAATACAAAAATGTAATTAAAAGGTAGGCAAAGAGGTCCAAAACCTATGGGATACAGCAAAGGCAGTCCTAAGGGGGAAATACATAGCCATCCAAGCCTCCCTCAAAAAAATTGAAAAATGCAGAACACACCAGCTGTCTCTACACCTTAAAGAACTGGAGAATCAACAACTAATCAAACCAACTCCACACATAAGGGAAATAATCAAGAATAGAGCAGAGATCAGTGAGATAGAAATTAGAGATACAGTAGAATGCATCAATGAAACCAAAAGCTGGTTTTTTGAAAGAATCAATAAGATCGATAAACCACTGGCTGAACTAATCCAAAGGAAAAGAGAGAAGGCCCAAATTAATAAAATTATGAATGAAAAGGTAGAGATCACAACTAACACCAAGGAAATAGAAGCAAACGTAAGAAGTTATTATCAACAGTTATATGCCAATAAGTTAAGCAACCTAGATGAAATGGATGCATTCCTGGAAAGCTATAAACTCCCAAAATTGACCCAGGAAGAAATCAACAACCAATATCTAGTAATGAGATTGAACGTGATCAAAAGTAACATGATCAAAAGCCTCCCAAAAAACAAGAGCCCAGGACCTGATGGATTCCCTGGGGAATTCTACCAAACTTTCAAGGAAGAAATAACACCTGCTCTCCTGAAGCTGTTTCAGAAAATTGAAGCAGAAGGCAAACATCCAGACTCTTTTTATGAAGCCAGCCTTACCCTGATCCCCAAACCAGGCAAAGACCCCACCAAAAAGGAGAATTTCAGACCAATATCCCTAATGAATATGGCTGCTAAGATTCTCAACAAGATCCTAGCAAACAGGATCCAACAGCACATTAACAAGATTATCCACCATGACCAGGTGGGATTCATCCCTGGATTTCAAGGATGGTTCAACAGTTGGAAATCAATCAATGTGATAGAACAAATCAATAAGAGAAGAGAGAAGAACCACATGGTCCTCTCAATTGATGTAGAAAAAGCATTTGACAAAATCCAGCATCTGTTCCTGATTAAAATGCTTCAAAGTATAGGGATAGAGGGAACATTCCTGAACTTCATAAAGTCTATCTATGAAAAACCCATAGCAAATATCATCCTCAATGGGAAAAAGCTTGCAGCCTTCCCATTGAGATCAGGAACATGACAAGGATGCCCACTCTCCTCACTCTTGTTCAACATAGTATTAGAAGTTCTAGCAACAGCAGTCAGACAACAGAGGAATTAAAAGGTATTCAAATTGACAATGAAGAAGTCAAACTGTCTCTCTTCGCAGATGACAGGATAGTTTATATGGAAAACCCAAAAGACTCCACCCCCAAACTACTAGAACTCATACAGCAATTCAGTAATGTGGCAGGCTACAAAGTCAATATGCAGAAACCAGTTGCTTTCTTATACACTAACAAAATACAGAAAGGAAAGTTAGAGAATCGATTCCATTTACTATAGCACTAAGAACCATAAGATACTTGGGAATAAACCTAACCAAAGAGGTAAAGGATCTGTACTCAAGGAACTACAGAACACTCATGAAAGAAATTGAGGAAGACACAAAAAGATGGAAGACCATTCCATGCTCATGGATCAGAAGAATAAATATTGTTAAAATGTCTATACTGTCTAGAGCAATCTGTACTTTCAATGCCATCCTGATCAAAATTACACGGGCATTTTTCAAAGAGCTGGAGCAAACAATCCTAACATTTGTATGGAATCAGAAGAGACCCCGAATTGCTAAGGAAATGTTGAAAAAGAAAAACAAAACTGGCAGCATCATGTTGCCGGAGTATAAGCTTTACCACAAAGCTGTTGTAAGGGCCTATTTTGCAGGAGTGATTCCATCTGGTTAAACAGTGATTTTGTTGTTTATGCAGTAAAACTTAAACTGACCCTGACCACCCTACAGGGGACTTACTTAAAAGCAAGTCTGGGAAACCAATCCCAGGTAACAAAGCCCAAATACAAGGGCGGGTCAGGTGGAGACATCCAATCAGTGGGGCGTGCATACTGTCTCCCTAACTACCAAGGAGTGTGGGCCCCGCCTTTTGGGCGCCACTTTGACCAAGGTGATAGGCTAGTTCAAGTAGCTGCTATGGCGTGAATTGTAATTCAATTGGCCATCCGTGTGTGACTCAGCATGACTGTGCAGCTTTCTCTGTGTGTTACAATCTCATTGGCCACCTGTGTGTGGCCAGGCTCAATCAAATGGCCCTTGTTCTATAAAAGTTAGTCTGTAAGGCAGGGAGGGGTACCCTCTCTGTAAGAATCGGCCCCAAACGGTTGGTTTGATTCTTGACGCTTGTCGCGAAATAAAGCTCTGCTTGACTTTCGCTTTGTATCAGTCTCGCTCCTTTGATTATGGACCTAACACTGTGATCACCAAGACAGCATGGTACTGGCATAAAAACAAAGCAGTAAAGAATATACAGTGGAAAAAGACAGTCTCTTCAGTAAATGGTACTGGGAAAATCAGACAGCTATATGTAGAAGAATGAAACTTGACCATTCTCTTACAGCATATACAAAGATAAACTCAAAATGCATAAAAGACCTCAATGTGGGGCACCTGGGTGGCTCAGTGGGTTAAAGCCTCTGCCTTCGGCTCAGGTCATGGTCCCAGGGTCCTGGGATCGAGCCCCGCATCAGGCTCTCTGCTCAGCAGGGAGCCTGCTTCCCTCCCTCTCTCTCTGCCTGCCTCTCTGCCTACTTGTGATCTCTGTCTGTCAAATAAGTAAATAAAATCTTAAAAAAAAAAAAAAGACCTCAATGTGAGGCAGGATTCCATCAGAAACTTAGAGGAGAACATAGGCAGTAACCTCTTCGATATCAGCCACAGCAAGTTCTTTCAAGATATGTCTCCCGTGGCAAAGGAAACAAAAGCAAAAATGAATTTTTGGGACTTCATCAAGATCAAAAGCTTCTGCACAGCAAAGGGAACAGTCAACAAAACAAAGAGGCAACCCACGGAATGGGAGAAGATATTTGCAAATGACAGTACAGACAAAAGGCTGATATCCAGGATCTATAAAGAATTTCTCAAACTCAACATACATAAAATATATTATCATGTCTAAAAATGGGCAGAGCTTCCCTATGACCCCGCAATTGCACTACTGGGTATTTACCCCAAAGATACAGATGTAGTGAAAAGAAGGACCATCTGTACCCCAGTGTTCATAGCAGCAATGGCCACAGTCGCCAAACTGTGGAAAGAACCAAGATGCCCTTCAACAGATGAATGGATAAGGAAGATGTGGTCCATATACACTATGGAGTATTATGCCTCTATGTGAAAGGATGAATACCCAACTTCTTGTAGCAACATGGATGGGACTGGGCTGAGTGTAATAAATCAAGCAGAGAGAGTCAATTATCATATGGTTTCACTTATTTGCAGAGCATAAGGAATAACACTGAGGACAGGGGGAGATGGAAAGGAGAAGGGAGTTGGAAATTGGAGGGGGAGATTAACCATGAGAGACTATGGACTCTGAAAAACAATCTGAGGTTTTTGGAAGGGCAGGGGATGGAAGGTTGGGTGATCCTGGTGGTGGGTATTTTGGAGGGCACATATTGCGTGGAGCACTGGATGTAGTGTATAAACAATGAATTCTCTTACACTGAAAAGAAATTTAAAAAATAATAAATAAAAAGCTAGGCAAAGAGGTAAAAAGACCATTCGTAGAAAAAGAAATAGATGAGTAATCAATAAGTGTATGAAAAGATAGTCAAATTAAATATAAAAGGACAGGAAGCAAAAGCAGCCCACAAAAGAATATGAGTTCTAAACAACAGTTGAATCTTTTACATTCGGTTCAGTTGAGAATAGTAAAAACAGATGCAGCATTCCTATAGTGAAATTATTCTTAGTGCTACTGGCAATGTACGGTGGCACAGCATTTCTGGAGGGCAGTTTGCCATGTGGATCAAAAACCGTAACAAATGTTTATGTTTGGGGAGATGTCCACAAAATTGTAGAGTAGGTGATATTAGCTTTCTGACCCACAGCAAAAGTAACAATTTGACAGTTGAATATGATAAAAATAGCCCTGGAGCAGGGAGCTCCAGAGTCTAATGAAAAACTATGGGAACGCAAAGAAACAAGAAATAAATGGAGAACAACAGTGCAGGAAGGATTGCTGGGGAGATGGGCATCATAGCTGAGACGTCTAGAAAAGCTGGGAACAAAGAAAGGTTAGGAGACCTCAGTATCAGCCATGTGGTACTGAGCCCCAGTGGCCTGCTCTCCTGAGGACCTCAACAGCTTCTGCAACAGCCTCAGCCTCCCTTTGTAACTTTCACAGCTGATGTTCTCAGAATTTTTTTCTGTATAGACCTCAGTGACCTCTGCTGAAGACACTGGCAGTTCTTACCACTGAGGTCACCAACAGCTGTCACACCATGGACCCTTTCACCCAGAGAGAGATACTGATATCCTTCCAACCATGAAGGAGCAGCTGTTGCACTGCCAGCCTCCTGACCATATAAGCCATGTCCTGTACCTCAGAACTCTGACCATTCTGCATGTGCTTTTGCTCCAGACCTTGGCTCTTTGGCTGCAATTTAATAAATTGATATACACATCAACAGAATGAAGGATAAAATCATACAGTCATATTGATAGATGCAGAAAAAACATTTGTCAAAATTTGACATCCTTTCATGATTAAAAAAGCTTTCAAAAAATTAGGTGTAAAAGGAAAATATCTCAACATAATAAAAGCCATCTATGACAACCCCACAGTTAACATCATATTCGATAGTGAACAGCTAAAAGGTTTTCCTCTAAGATCTGTAGCAAGACAGGGCTCCCACTCTTATCATTTTTAAGTTCAACATAGTACTAGAAGTCCTAGCCAGAAACATTTGACAAAATAATGAAACATTATCTTGAAATCAGTAGTATTTCTCCCATTTTTTTTCTTGACACCCTTCTCAAAAATCAGTTGACAGTAAATGTATTGGTTAATTTCAATACTCTCAGTATTGTTCCATTTATCTGTATTTCTGTGTCTATGCCAGTACCATCTTTAAATGACCATAGTTTCATAGTAAGTTTTGATTTAAGAAATGCACTTTAATTTTATTCTTCAGGGACATCTATTATTCATATGGGGATCATCTTTTCCTTTCTCCGATTACATCACTTTTTCTTGAATCCTTATTTGTCTTATATATTTTTTAAACATATTCTGCTTTGTTAAGACAATGTTGAGTTTATTTACCCTTGTGTATTTGCTTTTGTATTCCTTCCGATTTGGGCTTTATTTCTAAAATGTGCTTTTTTACTTTTGTTTCTAATTATTGTTGGAATTCTCTCATTGTTTCTCAATGTACCCAATTTTGCTTTATGTTCTTTTATTTATAGTCTTTCTCTTAAAATCTGTAGCTTATTTAAAGATATTTTATACTTAACGATCTTGTTTTATAAGGATATGTTGCGCTTTCCTTGTCTGTGGTATCATTCTGTTTGTTATTTTTTTAAAAGATTTTGTTTATTTATTTGACAGACAAGTAGGAAGAGTAAGGCAGAGACAGAGAGAGGAGGAAGCAGGCTCCCCGCTGATCAGAGAGCCCAGTGCGACCCTGGGATAAGACCTGAGCAGAAGGCAGAGGCTTTAATCCACTGAGCCACCCAGGCACCTCTGTTATTTTTTAATACCAAGTTTGAATGGGGTTTGGTCTTGATAGTTTTCTGTTGCTCATTTTTATGTAAATTATTTTGCCCAAGTTTTTCAAAGGAGGCTTGGTTCAGCTAGCTTTTCTAACTTCACAGAGCTCCCTTTTGTGTTGTTTTCAGTGATATCCTCTCTCTTCCCCTTTCTTTCCTCTGGGCCTTCTTATCCTTCATTTCTGTTGTCCTTATATCATGCCCAATTTTAATTCTAATTCCAACAATTTTTCCTCATTGTGTCTTGAAAGGGAGCCTTTGTTAGTCAGTTTTGAGGACTCAATGGGGTTAAGACTGCTCCAGCTGTTTCAGAATTTATTATCCTTGACACCTGCCATTCTGCTACTGGCATGGACAAAAGGCCTTCCAGTTCCTAATGTGGCCACTAGGTTTTCCAGTGAATACTATATGGGTATTCTGCTGGTTTCAGGTTTGCATATGGCCTCTGCTTATTACCACAGAATTGCTGATAAACCATGCAGATCATGTGGCTCTGGTGGTCTCTCTCCTGTACTTGTATTTTGAGGTTCAGTGGAATTTCTTATGTCCAAATTTTGTTACAAATACTGTATATAAGTTCTGTTGTTGGTTTTGTGTATTTTGTCTGTAATGTGAGAATTCAAGAATATGAAAATATTTTGCTTCCACTGCTCTGCCATCTCCGTATCATGTTTAATAATTTTTTTTTCATGTTTAATAATTTTTTATTGTGGTTAAAAAAAACACAAATAACATATTATCCTCTTAAATTTTTAGTGTACAGTACAATATTATAAACTGTAAGCAAAGGGAAATCTCTAGGACTTTTTGACCTTCTATAACTGAACCTTTACATTTATTGAAAAACAACTTATTTCTTCCACCCCACCAGCTCCTGGCACCCACCATTCCACTTTCTGCTTCTGAGTTTGACTGCTTTAGTTACCTCAGTGGAATCATGTAGTATTTGTCCCTCTGTAAGTGGCTTATTTTACTTAGCATGTTCTCCTTCAGGGTAATCCAGGTTGCTACCTATGACAGGATATCCTTTTTAAGGTTGAAAAACATTCCATTGTGAGTATACATCACATTTTCTTTACTCATCCACTGATATCCATCAGTGATTGCTTCCACACTTTGGCTCTTGTGAGCAATGCTTAAGTCAGTATGAGAGCACAAACATTTCTTGAAGATTTTGATTCACTTTGTTTTGGGTAAATACCCAGGTCTGGGATTGGCAGCTTTATCAGGAATGTCTTTACTGTTTTCCATAGCAGCTGTACCATTTCACATTTCTACCAACAGTGCACAGGGTTCCAAACTTTCCACCTCTTCACCAGCATTTGTTTTTTTTCATAATGACCATCCTAACAGTTATAAAGTAATATCTCACTGAAGTTTTGATTTATATTTTTATTTAAGTATTGCCATATTTGTTAATTGTGTTGTCTTGTACTTCATTTGTCCTGCCTTTCATTTCTTCTTTCGTGTTAATTCATAGATTTTTTTAGTGACATTCTTTGATTCCTTTTAATTTTCTTTTGTATATCTCTTGCAGGTATCTTTTTGTGGTTATTGTGGGGCTTTCCTAAAACATCTTATGTTCATAATATATTATATGCTAACAACTTAATTTTTGATCACTTACGAAAAATGCTATAGTTTTAATCTCCTGCATACACTTGATATTATTGATATCAGAATTACACCTTTTTATAATGTATGTCACTTAAGTATTTCTAGTTGTAGTTACTGTTTATGATTTTATCTTTTAACCCTATAATAGAAAAAAGATATTTTGTACCACTTTTGGGTTATTATAGTTCGCATTCTTTGTATATCTCCTTTTACCAGCTAGCTTCATGCTTTCATATGCTTTTGTGTTACTGTTTAGAGTCCTTTCTTTTCAATTTGAGGAACTCCCCCTTTACCCTCTCTTATAAGGCAGTTCTGGTGTTTGATAAACCCTGTCAGCTTTTGCTTATCTGAAAGTCTTTATCTACTTTTTGAAGGTCGTTTTTGCTGGATATAGTATTCTTGGTTAGCAGGGGTTTTTTTTGTCCCTTTGAATATGTCATCCTATTCTCTTCTGGTCTGTGAAGGTTCTGATGAGAAGTCTGCTCTTAGCTTTAATTGAGGCTCTCTTTTCTGAGATGAATCACTTTTTCTTTCTGCTTGCAAAATTCCTTGTCCTTGAGTTTTTACAATTTGATTTTAATTTGTCTTGTGGATTTTTGGGGGTTGTCTTTTGGTCCCTTTGGGTTTATCAACTCTCATTATCAGTTTCCCTCTCCAGTTTGGGGGAGTTTTCAGACATTACCTATTGAGATAATCTTTTTGCACCTTGCTCTCTCTTTTCCTGTTCTGATACTCCCATAATATGAAAGGTGATTTGTATTATGGTACGTGTTAAGTCCCTTAGGCTTTCTTCACTCCTTTTCATTCTTTTTACTGCTCTAGGTGGATAATTTCTAATGACTTTTCTTCAAATTGGCTGATTCTTTATTCTGCTTGACCAAGTCTGTTCTTGAACCCAGGTATTGAATTTTTCAGTTCAAGTTTTGTACTATTTAGGTCCAAATTTTTCTTTTTTATGTTTTCTTTTTCTTGATACTCTTATTTTGCTCATGCACTATTTTACAAAGTTCATTGAGCAACTTTCTGACGTTGATTTTGAACTTTTTGCCAGGTCACTCATATACCTTCATTTCATTAGTGTCAGTTTCTGGATCTTTATTTTATTCCTTTGATGAGGGCTATTTCTCTCTCTCTCTTTTTTTTTAATGTTCTTTTTAGCTTTGCAATGGCATCTTCACATTGGAAGAAACAACCACGTTTCCTAGTCTTTAAGTACTTACTGGCAGAAAAGACCTTCACCAGTCATCCCAGCTAGACATTCTGAGGGCCTCTGGATATATCTTCTCCCGACTTGTGTATGTAGATTTTTAATTAGAGGGATTTGTTAGTTTCTTTATTTTTGAAGCTTGTAATTTCTTGTTCTCTTGGGGGTCTCCTACACTGCTGGTTCTCTGAAACAGTAACACATCACCAAGGTGTTTTGTTGTTCTCAGCTTCCCCATGCATCTGTAATATGCCATGTCTAACCAGTACTCCTAAGTCAGGCAAGACAGAAACCAGATCCTTGGATAACCTGCTAATGAGTCAGATTGTTAGATGCCTGCTCCACTCCTTCCCTCCTTCCCAAAGTAGAAGCCTTGAGTTGTGCATCTTCTCATGATCATGCTGAGTATACTGCTCACTGCTCACCACTCTCTTTTTCTCAGCAGCCCCCAGGCATCCAGACTGTGTTGGTTCTGTCAGGGCTTCCAGTGAGGTGAGACAGAAACCATAGCTGGGGGGCAGCACTCTCAAAAGCTAGAATGCTGAATGCATGTTTCTCCCTCACTGTCAGGAGGGAAGCCTCAAGTTCTGTGCCTCCTCCCAGTGTTCAAAGCTGTGCCAACTGTAGTAATACACCAGCCATTTTCCTTTGTTTTTATCTGCCCGGAGAAATCCAAACTATTCTGGTTTTCATGCAAGTAAGCTGATACAGAAACCAGTACCTGGAACAAAACTGTATAATTCTGAGATGTTGAATACATATTTCACTACTCTTCCCCTCAAGGAAAAAGTTGCCAACTGGGGTGATCTGTCTCAGCATTGAGCTCTGCTGGTTTAGGGGAGGGGTTCATTGTGGATAATGTGAATTTGCTATTCTTAAGTTCTTCAGTGCAGCTGTTCTCAACTTTGTCCTTGTCTCGGATCTGCAACTTGGAATGTGAAATTCTTGTTAAGGTATTTTGGTCCATGTATCCTCATCAAATCAGTGTTTCTCTGGCAGAGCTAGGATTTTCTTTTCTGACATCTTGTGATGTCACTTCTTTAACTATTCAAGTGTAATATATGAGCAGAAAAACATAAACATCATGAGTATAGAGCTTGATGACTTTTTACAAACTGAAAAGACCCATGTAAATCTGTATCAGATTTGAAAGACAATTTGGTTGTATCTAAAACTCTAGGTTTGACGTTTTTTTTAATGCTCTGAAAATCCTCTACTGTTTTTGCATTCAGTATAACTTGTTGAAAAGTCTTTGTAGATTTTTTTAGAATATATTATTTTACTTTGATATTCCTAAGTTTTGTTGTAAATATGTCTAGATGATAAGTTTTTTTTTGGTAATTCCTCCACTTGGCACTCTATATGCTCTTCCAATATGAAATCTTCCATCTTTAATTTTGGCAAACTTAATCTTTTTGTATTTAATTTTTTATATCTTGTTTTTAAATAAATTATAATTAACGTGCAATGTTATCTTAGTTTCAGGTGTACAGTATGTATGATTCAACAATTCATATACATGACTCAGTATTCATCATGATAAGTATTTTCTTAATCCTGTTCACCTATTTCACCCATTCCCTCCACCCACCTCCCCTCTGGCAACCAGTTTGTTCTCTGTGTTTAAGAGTCTGGGATTTTTTGCTTGTCTCTTTTTTCTTTGTTTGTTTTTTTTCTTAAATTCCACATATGAGTGAAATAACATGGTATTTGTTTTTCTCTGACTTAGTTTATTTAGCATTATACCCTCTAGGTCCATCCGTGTTGTTGCAAATGATAAGATATTCTTTTTTAATGGCTGATTAATATTCCATTGTGTATCTATACCAGTATTTCTTTGTCTATTCATCTTTTGGTGGGCATGTGGGCTGCTTCCATAACTTGGCTATTGTAAATGATGCTTCAGTAAATATAGGGATGCATATATCTTTTTGAATTAATATTTTTATTTCCTTTGGGTAAATATGAAATAATGGATCATATGGTAATTCTGTTTTTATGTTTTTGAGGAACCTCCAGTTTCTTTACATTTTAATTTTTTCTTGGTATCATATTAAATAGTTTTTAATACTTAGACTTTGTATTTCTTTATTTAACTTTCCTTACTTTTAAAATCTAATATTGCTATTCTCTTTTCTTTTATTTTGTCTCCTTGTTGCTGCTTTTACACGTTGAACCAGGCATCTGCAACTAGTATATGCCTTTATATGCTTATAGCAAGCAATGACACTGAAGGGTGCTCCAGTCTGAAGAGAGTTGTGATGGGAATGGAATAGGTTAAGCCCCTAAGCCAAGTATTCGGGAAGCTGCCAGACAAGTCAAAATACACAGCCATATTTCTTTGAGCACAAAGCCCATATTTTTCCCTTCTGGTACTAGAAAGCCATACCAAAAATGGGAGGTGCTATCCATCCCCATGGCTGCCTCTGATCTGGGGACCTGGGGATGGTGGGTGAGTCTGCACAAATACCAACACTTTCTACTGAAATTTAGTGACTTCTTCATTATACACTGGTTTTTATAAGTTTTTGAATTAGATTCCAGAGTTCTAAAAAAGTTGTTTCTATCAATTTTTGACAGCTTAATCATTGCTTCAGTGGAGGTATGTATTTTTGAATTTCCATACTCTGGAACTTTGGTGATATCACTCTTTATTTTTAATATCACAGTTGAATAGATAATCTTTTTTGATTTTTAAAAATTTATTTATGTGTGTGTGTGAGAGAGAGCATGCATGAAAAGGGGGGAGGGTCAGAGGGAGAGGAAGAAGCAGACTCTTAGGAGGACTTGATCCCAGAACCCTGGGATCATGACCCGAGTCGAAGGCAGGCGCTTAACAGACTGAGCCACCCAGGCTCCCTGCACTGATGCTTTTACCGAAAACATCACATGTGTTTTATTAACAATAGAAAAACTAACCTAGACATTTTAAGGTTATGAATCAGGAAGATAACAGTAAACTTATTAGGTCCAGTACATCATAGATATTGTTAGTATTGATAATGTTAAGGATGTATATCTCTAGTCCACTACTTACTGGCTATGTGAATTTGGGCAGAGCAGCCTCACTGAGCCTCAGTATCTAGTCTATAAAATGGGAATAATAATAGTAGATACTTTATAGCATTGTAGTGAGAATGATATGAGATAGTGTAGCAGTGGATAGAAAACCAGCCAAATAGTGACTGCTTAGTGAATGGTTCTTACTAAAAATGATTATAGCTGTTTCTAATCCACATTGTTTGTAATACAAAAAATACTTTGGCAAACCAAGAGCAGAATGAAAATATGAAAAGTAGATAAAATACTAACTGCCCTGGCCTTCAGTGAATCTGTTCTGTTGTGGGCTGAGCAGCTCCAAGGATGAACTGAAATTGAGGTGTTTTTTTGGGTGGGTGATATTGGGAAGGTGATCAAGATATATCTTATCATTGCATTTGTATTTCTGTGATATGCCTGCATCTGTTAGCTTTAGATTATAAACTCTTAAAGTATCAGAATCATGCATTTAAAGTTTTTGTTGCATACTATATGTAAGATAATAGCCTTTTGGTATTCAGCAGTGAATACAATTTAAGAAGGTTGATATGGCAGTTTAGAGCAAGGTTTGTTTACTGTTGAAACAATGTAGAATGACTTTAAGGCTTTTTGGTGCTTCTTTTTAAGGCATTTAGAAGAAAGTACAACTAATGCTTCTAAGAGAGCTGCCAGTTTTCTTCCTGGCGTTATGTGAAAATAAGTGTTCTAGTCCTTGTGTGAATTATAGTTACCTTATGGAATTTTCAAAGTGCAGTTGAAAAGAGGAGTGGATGTTTTTAGGAAAAAACTCTAACAGGTTGTTTCAGGGTTCAAATAGACAAATGAGATAAACGAGAGAAACCAAAATTAAGACTTTTTTTGTATGTATATTTGAGAGGGGGTACAATATCCTTTGTAAAGGTTATTTTTTTTCTTATTTGAGAAGCTAATTAATTTTTGGGGGCAGTAATTGTGTTACCAGAAATACATAGTTGTGTTTTACATCACGTTTCTGTTTAATTAGACCATGAGGAGGTAATGGGATAGATATTAGCAACCTTCTCAGGTTTGAGTGCTATTACCAATACTAAACTAACAATCAAAACATAGGCAGATAGAAGAGAAAAGAGAAATCTACCAACACATAAAAAGAGAGAAACAAAAAAAGGAGTAGAAAGGAGATACCCATGTTGACGGCAGTGACAGATTGCTGTCAGTCCCCAAGGTCCATGTTTATCTACCCCTGTACTAGAAATTAGCTTTCAGCATGCTGGAAAGAGACTTGATATGGATAAGCTGAAAGGAATATAAAATTTACAAAACCAAATGCTTTATTTAAAATGCCTTTTCCATCTAGTGCTTAACAGAAACTCATTAAGGATCATTTATGGGTCCTGGAGTCGAGTTTGTGTTTATATCAATATTCTCTTACTCTGTACTTTATAAGCAAAGCTTATGCCACGTACTTCATACCAAAAGACTGCCTATTACTAGATAACTGTTGGGATGCTTATTAAGAAAACCAAGGTATTTTGGATATGATATGCATAGTGAGTCTTGCAGAGTAACCAAGTAAATGAATAGCCTATCTTGTATGAGTTTAGTATAATTTTCCAGGTAACTGACTTACCAGCAGCAATCTGATACAACCATATGAAGCATTAAACAGAAATGAGCATTTATAGAAAAAAATAACTAAATAAAGTGGCAGGTCTGCTATTGATTCAGATTGTCCAGCTATGGAACTTAAAGTTAAGAAATGTGCTTGAGAGTTCTCTCTGAAGTCCATATTAGTGAACATAAAGACTGAAAGTTATAACTGTAAAGTAGGAAAAAAATAGGTCTAATTCCACTTTCTCGATTTCTTTCACATTATCTCATCATTCCAGCTATAGTGTAGAATATGTGGTAACATCTCCATTTTGTGCATGAGTATAGTAAGGCTAGGAATGTTAAAAGACTAAGAGATTCATCCCAATTTCCTTAAGTTCTTGGGTTCTAATAAGCCAACTCGATGAAATAATTACTAAACATGTCTAAAATGTATCCTTAGTCAATTACCCTAACAGTAAAGTTCTCTTTAGGTGTCCCCTAATTTCATGATTTTAAAGGAATTGGTTCTAAGGTTTTTTCCTTGCTTTAGAATTCTGTCATTGATGCTTATTGCCTTGAATTTGGCAAATTTATTTTTCCTTTTTACTTTATTAACAGCATGGAATCTCACACCACTTAGCTGAAATGTATGAAGCAGTGACCACGTTTCATGATGACAGAAATGTCAAATATGGTTGTTATATGAACAGAACAGTGTTTAAACTTACTTCACAAAAGTTGCCTAAAAAAACCTAAAAACTCTGGAGAGTTTTTATGCTATGTGCTAAATAGGTCTTGCTGCTAGTGTTAAGCCCCAAGAGATGTGAAAATTTGGTTGAGGAAGAGGGGAATTTTGTGGATATTGTTTGTTCATGAGTTGGTTTTCTGTGATGGTGATGGTGGTGTTTTTTTGGTGGATGTGTTTTCATTTGCTTTGCTATGACATTCACAGAATCTTTGGAGGCTGCTGGGATTTTAGAAGTCATCTAGAGCAAGAATCGGCAATATATGACCCTTGAGACAAATCCAGTATGCCACCTATTATTAGAAGGCTTGAATTGCTGTGCTAAGAATTTTTTTTACATTTGGTACCAGCTGGGAAAACCATCTAATGGAGAATAATATACATATATTTATTAACATAACATGTATTATTTCCTTCAGGGGTACAGGTCTGTGAATCATCAGTCTTACACAATTCATAGCACTCACAATAGCACATACCCTCATCAGTCTTACACAATTCATAGCACTCACCATAGCACATACCCTCTCCAGTGTCCATCACCCAGCCATCCTATCCCACCCTCCTCACCCCCCAGGAACCCTCAGTTTGTTTCCTGAGAGGAAGAGTATCTTACGGTTTTTCTCCCTCCCTAGTCCCATCTTGTTTCATTTTTTCCCTCCCTACCCCCGACTCCTCACCCTACCTCTCAAGTTCCTCATATCAGAGAGACCATATGGTAATTGTCTTTCTCTGATTGACCTGTTTTGCTTAGCATAATACCCTCCAGTTCCATCCACATCATTGCAAATGGTAAGATTTGGGGGGTTTTGATGGTTGCATAGTACTCCATTGTATATGTATACACCACATCTTTATCCATTCATCTGTTGATGGACATCTAGGTTTTTTCCATAGTTTGACTATGGTGGACATTGCTGCTATAAACATTTGGGTGCATGTACTCCTTCGGATCACTACATTTATATCTTTAGGGTGAATACCCAGTAGTGTGATTGCTGGGTCATAGGGTAGCTCTATTTTTAACTTTTTGAGGAACCTCCATACTATTTTGCAGAGCTCCTAAACCAGCTTGCATTCCCACCAACAGTGTAGGAGGGTTCTCCTTTCTCTGCATCCTTGCCAACATCTGTCATTTCTAGACTGGTTAATTTTGGCCATTCTGACTGGTGCAAGGTGGTATCTTGCTGTAGTTTTGATTTGTATTTCCCTGTTGCCAGGTTAGGTGGAGCATTTTCATGTGTGTCTATTTGCCATTTGTGTTTTCTTTGGAGAAATGTCTATTCTTGTCTTCTTCCCATTTCTTGATTGGATTATTTGTCCTTTGGGTGTTGAGCTTGATAAGTTCTTTAAAGATTTTGAATATTAGCCCTTGATCTGATAATTCATTTGCAAATATCTTCTTCCATTCTGTCAGTTGTCTTTTGGTTTTGTTGACTGTTTTCTTTGCTGTGTAAAATCTTTTGATCTTGATGAAGTCCCAGGAGTTCATTTTTGCCCTTGCTTCCCTGGCCTTTGGTGATGTCTTAGGGAGAAGTTGCTGCGGCAGAGGTTGAAGAGTTTGCTGCCTGTGTTCTCCTCTAGGATTTTGATAGATTCCTGTCTCATGTTGAGGTCTTTCATCCATTTTGAGTCTAATTTTGTGTATTGTGTAAGGAAATGGTCCAGTTTCATTCTTCTACATGTGGCTGTCCAATTTTCCCAACACCATTTGTTGAAGACACTCTTTTTTCCACTGGACATTCTTTCCTACTTTGTCGAAGATTATTTGACCATGGAGTTGAGGGTCCATTGCTGGGCTCTGTATTCTGTTCCATTGATCTATGTGTCTTTTATTGTGCCAGTACCATACTGTCTTGATGATTGCAGCTTTGTAATAGAGCTTAAAGTCAGGAAGTGCGATGCTTCCAACTTTGGGGTTTTTTTTTTGTTGTTGTTGTTATTTCCAACATTCCTCTGGCTTTTTGGAGTCTTTTCTGGTTCCATTTAAATTTAGGATTGTTCCATTTCTTTGAAAAAAATGATGGTGTTTTGATAGGGATTGCATTGTGTGTAGATTGCTTTAGGTAGCATAGGCATTTTCACAGTATTTGTTGTTCCAATCCATGAACATGGAACGTTTTTCCATTTCAGTGTGTCTTCCTCAATTTTTTTCATGAGTACTTCATAGTTTTCTTAGTATAGATTCTTTCCCTCTTCGGTTAGCTTTATTTGTAGATATCTTATGGTTTGGGGTGTAGTTGTAAATGGGATCAATTCCTTAATTTGCCTTTATTCTGTCTTGCTGTTGGTGTATAGAAATGCAGCTAATTTCTGTGCATTAATTTTATATCCTGACACTTTACTGAATTCCTGTATGAGTTCTGGCAGTTTTAGAATGGAGTCTTTTGGGTTTTCCACATAAAGTATCATGTCATCTACAAAGAGTGAGAGTTTGACTTCTTCTTTGCCAATTCGGGTGCCTTTTATTTCTTTTTCTTGTTTCATTGCTGAGGCTAGGATTTCTAGTACTATGTTGAATAGCAGTGGTGATAGTGGACATCCCTGCTGTATTGCTGACCTTAGAGGGAAAGCTCTGTTTTTCCCCATTAAGAATGATATTGGCTGTGGGTTTTTCATAGATGGCTTTAATGATATTGAAGTATGTACCCTCTGTACCTACACTGTGAACAGTTTTGAACAAGAAAGGATGCTCTACTTTGTCAAATGCTTTTTTAGCATCTATTGTTCTTTCTTTTATTAATGTATTATATCATATTGATTGGTTTGTGGATGTTGACCCAACCTTGCAGCCCCGGAATAAATCCCACTTGGTCATGGTGAATAATCCTTTTAATGTACGATTGGATCCTATTGCCTAGTATTTTGGTGAGAATTTTACCATGTTCATCAGGGATATTCGTCTGTAATTCTCCTTTTTGATGGGGTCTTTGTCTGGTTTTGGGGCCAAGGTAATGCTGGCCTCATAAAATGAGATTGGAAGGTTTTCCTTCCATTTTATTTTTTGGAACAGTTTGAGGAGAATAGGTATTAATTCTTCTTTAAATGTTTGTTTAAATTCCCCTGGAGAGCCGTCTGACCCTGGGCTCTTCTTTTTTTAGAAGATTTTTGATTACTGCTTTTATCTCACTGGTTATGAGTCTGTTCAGGTTTTCTATTTCTTTCTGGTTCAGTTTTGATAGTTTGTATGTCTCAAGGAATTCATACATTTCTTCCAGATTGTTAAATTTGCTGGTGTATAGTTGCTCATAATATGTTCTTACAGTTGTATTTCTTTGGTATTGGTCATGATCTCTCTTCTTTCACTCATGACTTTATTAATTTGGGTCCTTTCTCTTTTCTTTTTCTTTAGTCTGGCCAGGGGTTTATCCATCTTACTCTTTCAGAGAACCAGCTCCTACTTTCATTGATCTGTTCTACCATTCTTTTGGTTTCTATCACATTGACTTCTGCTCTGATCTTTATTATTTCTCTTCTGCAGGGTTAGGATTTCTCTGCTGTTCTTTCTCCAGCTCCTTTAGGTGTAGGGTCAGGTTGTATACTTGAGACCTTTCTAGTTTCTTGAGAAAGGCTTGTATTGCTGTATACTTTCCCCTTAGGTCCGCCTTTGCTGCATCTCAGTGATTTTTGAACAGTTGTGCTTTCATTTTCATTTGTTCCCATGAATTTTTTAAAATTCTTCTTTAATTTCTTGGTTGATCCATTCATTCTTAGGAGGCTCTTCAGCCTCCATGTATTTGAGTTCTTTCCAACCTTCCTCTTGTTGTTGAGTTAGAGTTTCAAAGCATTGTGGTCTGAAAATATGCAGGGAATGATCTCAGTCTTTTCATACCAGTTTACTGATTGTTGACCCAGAATTATTTTGGAGAACATTCCATGTGCATTAGAGAAGAATTTGTATTCTTTTGCTTTGGGTTGGAATGTTCTAAATTTATCTGTGATGTCCATATGGTCTAGTGTGTGATATAAAGCCTTTATTTCCTTGTTGATGTTTCACTTAGATATTCTCTCCATTTCAGTCAGGGGGTGTTAAAGTCCCCTATTATTGTATTATTGTCAATGTGTTTCTTTGATTTTGTTACTAATTGGTTTATATAGTTGGCTGCTCCCATGTTAGGGGCATAGACATTTAAAATTGTTAGCTCTTCTTGTTGGACAGAGCCTTTAAGTATGATATAGTGCCCTTCCTCATCTCTTACTGTAGTCTTTGGCTTAACATCTAGTTTATCTGATACAAAGTTTGCCACCACAGCTTTCTTTTGATGTCCATTAGCATGGTAAATTGTTTTCCACACCCCCACTTTAAATATGGAGGTGTCTTTGGGTCTACAATGAGTTTCTTGCAGAGAGCGTATCGATGGGGCTTGTTTCTTTATCCACTCTGATACTCTGTGTCTTTTGGTTGGGGCATTTAGCCTATTTACATTCAGGGTAACTATTGAGAGATAGGAATTTAGTGCCATTGTATTGCCTATAAGGTAACTATTACAGCATATTGTCTCTGTTCCTTTCTGGCCTGTTACTTTTAGGCTCTCTCTTTGCTTAGAGAACTCCTTTAAATATGTCCTGTAGGGCTGGTTTGTTGTTTGCAAATTCTTTCAATTTTTGTTTGTCCTGGAAGCTTTAGTGATGATTCTTTAGTCTTTCAAATTTAAATTTTTTAAATTTAGTTTTTCTTACTCTATTTTTTTCATGGGGGGGGTTGGTTTAGTTTTTAGTTAGAAATCTGTTCTTTTCTTTGATTTCTTTTTTCCTATAAATCTTTTCTTTGATTTGGTCTTTTCATTTTTTTAAAATTTTTTATTTTTTATAAACATATATTTTTATCCCCAGGGGTACAGGTCTGTGAATCACCAAGTTTACACACTTCACAGCAGTCACCATAGCACATACCCTCCCCAATGTCATAGCCCCCCCTCCCGACCCTCCTCCCCCAGCAACCCTAAGTTTGTTTTGTGAGATTGAGTCAAACCATAAATGACTCTTAATTAATTAAGAGTCTTAATTAATTATGATTAATTAAAATGGAGAGTCTTAATTAAGATTAAAAGTAATTAATTAAGATTAAGAGTCACTTATGGTTTGTCTCCCTCTCAATCCCATCTTGTTTCATTTATTATTCTCCTAACCCCTTAACCCCCAATGTTGCATCTCCACTTCCTCATATCAGGGAGATCATAGGATAGTTGTCTTTCTTCGATGTATTTCACTAAGCATGATACCCTCTCGTTCCATCCATGTCATCACAAATGGCAAGATTTCATTTCTTTTGATGGCTGCATAAAATTCCATTGTGTATATATACCATGTCTTCTTTATCCATTCATCTGTTGATGGACATCTGGGTTTTTTCCATAGTTTGGCTATTGTGGATATTGCTGCTATAAACATTCGGGTGCACTACGTTTCTATCTTTAGGGCAAATACGCAGTAGTACAATTGCTGGGTCATAGGGTAGTTCTATTTTCAACATTTTGAGGAACCTCCATGCTGTTTTCCAGAGTGGTTACACCAACGTGCTTTCCGACCAGTAGTGTAGGAGGGTTCCCCTTTCTCCGCATCCTTGCCAGCATCTGTCATTTCCGGATTTGTTCATTTTAGTCATTCTGACTGGTGTGAGGTGATATCTCATTGTGGTTTTGATTTGTATTTCCCTGATGCCGAGTGATGTGGAGCACTTTTTCATGTGTCTGTTGGCCATCTGGATGTCTTCTTTGCAGAAATGTCTGTTCATGTCCTCTGCCCATTTCTTGATTGGATTATTTGTTCTTTGGGTATTGAGTTTGCTGAGTTCATTATAGATTTTGGACACTAGCCCTTTACCTGATATGTCGTTTGAAAATATCTTCTCCCATTCTGTCAGTTGTCTTTTGGTTTTGTTAACTGTTTCCTTTGCTGTGCAAAAGCTTTTGATCTTGATGAAATCCCATTAGTTCATTTTTCCCTTGCTTCCCTTGCCTTTGGCGATGTTCCTAGGAAGATGTTGCTGTGGCTGAGGTCAGAGAGGTTGCTTTCTGTGTTCTCAAGGATTTTGATGGATTCCTTTCTCACATTGAGGGCCTTCATCCATTTTGAGTCTATTTTAATGTGTGGTGTAAGGAAATGGTCCAATTTCATTTTTCTGCATATGGCTGTCCAATTTTCCCAACAGCATTTATTGAAGACACTGTCCTTTTTCCATTGGGCATTCTTTCTGGCTTTTTTGAAGATTATTTGACCATGGAGTTGAGGGACCATTGCTGGGCTCTCTGTTCTGTTCCATTGATCTATGTGTCTGTTTTTTTGCCAGTACCACGCTATCTTGATGATGACAACTTTGTAATAGAGCTTGAAGTCCGGAATTGTGATGCCACCAACTTTGGCTTTCTTTTTCAATATTCCTTTGGCTATTCAAGGTCTTTTCTGGTTCCATATAAATTTTAGAATTATTTGTTCCATTTCTTTGGAAAAAATGGATGGTATTTTGATAGGAATTGCATTAAATGTGTAGATTGCTTTAGGTAGCAATTGCATTAAATGTGTAGACTGCTTTGTGACATTTTCACAATATTTGTTCTTCCAATTTAGGAGAATGGAACATTTTTCCTTTTCTTTGTGTCTTCCTCAATTTCTTTCATGAGTACTTTATAGTTTTCTGAGTATAGATTCTTTGCCTCTTTGGTTACATTTATTCCTAGGTATCTTATAGTTTTGGGTGCAATTGTAAATAGGATTGACTTCTTAATTTCTCTTTCTTCTGTCTTGTTGTTGGTGTAGAGAAATGCAACTGATTTCTGTGCATTGATTTTATATCCTGACACTTTACTAAATTCCTGTACAAGTTCTAGCAGTTTTGGAGTGGAGTCTTTTGGGTTTTCCACATATAGGATCATATCATCTGCGAAGAGTGATAGTTTGAATTCTTCTTTGCCGATTTGGATGACTTTAATTTCCTTTTGTTGTCTAATTGCTGAGGCTAGGACTTCTAGTATGATGTTGAATAGCAGTGGTGATCATGGACATCCCTGCCGTGTTCCTGACCTTAACGGAAAAGCTTTCAGTTTTTCTCCATTGAGAATGATATTTGTGGTGGGTTTTTTGTAGATGGCTTTGATAATATTGAGGTATGTGCCCTCTCTTCCTAAACTTTTGAGGAGTTTTTATCAGGAAGGGATGCTGTACTTTGTCAAGTGCTTTTTCAGCATCTATTGAGAGTATCATATGGTTCTTGTTCTTTCTTTCATTAATGTGTTGTGTCACATTTGTTGATTTGCAGATGTCGAAGAAACCTCGCAGCCCTGGAATAAATCCCCCTTGGTCGTGGTGAATGATCCTTTTAATGTACTGTTAAATCCTATTCGCTAGTATTTTGGTGAGGTTTTTTGTATCCGTGTTCATCAAGGATATTGGTCTGTAGTTCTCTTTTTTGATGGGATCCTTGTCTGGTTTTGGGATCAAGGTGATGCTGGCTTCATAAAATGAGTTTGGAAGTTTTCCTTCCATTTCTATTTTTTGGAACAGTTTCAGGAGAAAAGGAGTTAGTTCTTCTTTAAATGTTTGGTAGAATTCCCCTGGGAAGCTGTTTGGCCCTGGGCTTTTGTTTGGAGATTTTTGATGACTGTTTCAATCTCCTTACTGGTTATGGGTCTGTTCTGATTTTCTATTTCTTCCTGGTTCAGTTGTGGTAGTTTATATGTCTCTTGAAAGGTATCCATTTCTTCCAGATTGTCGAATTTGTTGGCGTAGAGTTGCTCATAGTATATTCTTATAATTGTTTGTATTTCTTTGGTGTTGTTTGTGATCTCTCCCCTTTCATTCATGATTTTATTTATTTGTGTCCTTTCTCTTTTCTTTTTGTTAAGTCTGGCTAGGGGTTTATCAATCTTATTAATTCTTTCAAAGAACCAGCTCCTTGTTTCGTTGATATGTTCTATTGTTTTTTTGGTTTCTATTTCATTGATTTCTGCTCTGATCTTTATGATTTCTCTTTTCCTGCTGGGTTTAGGGTTTCTTTCTTGTTCTTTCTCGAGCTCCTTTAGGTGTAGGGTTCGGTTGTGTACTTGAGACCTTTCTTATTTCTTGAGAAAGGCTTGTACTGCTATATATATTCTTCTCAGAACTGCCTTTGCTGTGTACCACAGATTTTGATCTGTTGTGTTTTCATTATCATTTGTTTCCATGATTTTTTTCAATTCCTCTTTAATTTCCCGGTTGACCCATTCATTCTTTAGAAGGATGCTGTTTAGTCTCCATGTATTTGGGTTCTTTCCAAATTTCCTCTTGTGATTGAGTTCTAGCTTCAGAGCATTGTGGTCTGAAAATATGCAGGGAATGATCCCAATCTTTTGATACCGGTTGAGGCCTGATTTAGGACCGAGGATGTGATCTATTCTGGAGAATGTTCCATGTGCACTAGAGAAGAATGTATATTCTGTTGCTTTGAGATGAAATGTTCTGAATAGATCTGTGATGTCCATCTGGTCCAGTGTGTCATTTAAGGCCTTTATTTCCTTGTTGATCTTTTGCTTAGATGATCTGTCCATTTCAGTGAGGGGAGTGTTAATGTTCCTTAGTATTATTGTATTATTGTTGATGTGTTTCTTTGATATTGTTTTTAATTGGTTTATATAGTTGGCTGCTCCCACGTTAGAGACATAGATATTTAAAATTTTTAGATCTTGTTGGACAGATCCTTTGATTATGATATAGTGTCCTTCCTCATCTCTTATTATAGTCTTTGGCTTAAAATCTAATTGATCTAATATAAGGATTGCCACCCCAGCTTTCTTCTGATGTCCATTAGCATGGTAAATTGTTTTCCACCCCCTCACTTTAAATCTGGAGGTGTCTTCAGGTCTAAATTGAGTTTCTTTTAGGCAACATACAGATTTTTTTTTAATCCATTCTGATGTCCTGTGTCTTTTGATTGGGCCATTTATCCCATTAACATTCAGGGTAACTATTGAGAGATATGAATTTCGTGCCATTGTATTGACTGTAAGGTGACTATTACTGTATATTGTCTCTGTTCCTTTCTGATATACTACTTTTAGGCTGTCTCTTTGCTCAGAGGACCCCTTTCAATATTTCCTGTAGAGCTGGTTTGGTGTTTCCAAATTCTTTCAGCTTTTCTTTGTCCTGGAATTTTTTTTCATCTCTCCTTCTATTTTCAATGATAGCCTAGCTGGATATAGTATTCTTGGCTGCATGCTTTTCTCGTTTAGTGCTCTGAATATATCATGCCAGCTCTTTCTGGCCTGCCCGGTCTCTGTGGATAAATCTGCTGCCAATCTAATATTTTTACCATTGTATGTTACAGACTTCTTTTCGTGGGCGTCTTTCAGGATTTTCTCTTTGTCACTAAGACTTGTAAATTTTATTATTAGGTGACGGCGTGTGGACCTATTCTTGTTGATGTTGAGCGGGGTACTCTGCACCTCCTGGATTTTGATGAGTGTTCCCTTTGCCATATTAGGGAAATTCTCTCCAATAAGCCTTCTGCACCCCCCCTTTCTTCTTCTGGAATCCCAGTTATTCTAATATTGTTTCGTCTTATGTTGTCACTTGTCTCTCGAATTCTTCCCTTGTGGTCCAGTTGCTGTTTATCCTTCTTTTGCTTAGCTTCTTTATTCTCTGTCATTTGGTCTTCTATATCGCTAATTCTTTCTTCTGCCTCATTTATCCTAGCAGTGAGAGCCTCCATTTTTGCTTTCACCTCATTAATAGCTTTTTTGATTTCAACTTGGTTAGATTTAAGTTTTTTTATTTCTCCAGAAGGGGCTTTTATATCTCCCGAGAGGGTTTCCCTAATATCTTCCATGCCTTTTTCGAGCCCAGCTAGAACCTTGAGAATTGTCATTCTGAACTCCAAATATGACATGTTACCAACATCTTTATTGATTAAGTCCCTAGCCTTCATTACTTCCTCTTGTTCTTTTTTTTTGGGGGGGGGTGAATTTTTCTGCCTTTTCATTTTGTCCTGATACGAGTATTTGAAGGAGCAAGGAAAATACTAAAAGGGTGCAAAGACCCCAGGAAAATACATTTTAACCAAATCAGAAGAGATCCCAAAGTGTGGGGGGGAGAAAGGAGATAAAAGAGGTTCAGAAAAAAATAAAAATAAAAATAAATAATTAAAAAAAGGGATAAAGAAAAATATAAAAAAGAAATATAAATATATATATTAGATAAACTAGTTAAGAAACATTGAATTAGAAAAGGGTAAAAGTTAAAAAAAAAACTTAGTAGAAGAAGAAAAAAAATTGAAAAAAAAGTTAAACTAACTGCAAGACTAAAAAATCATGGAGAGAAAGCCATGAGTTCCGTATTTTGCTTTCTCCTCCTCTGGAATTCCACTGCTCTCCTTGGTATTGAACCTGCACTCCTTGGTAGCGGAACTTGGTCCTGGTTGGATTTCTTATTGATTTTCTGGGGGAGGGGCCTGTTGTAGTGATTCTCAATTGTCTTTGCCCCAGGCAGAATTGCACCGCCCTTACCAGGGTCCTGGCTGAGGATTTGCTTTCTGGAGCTTTTGTTCCATTAATGCTTTCCGTAGTGTTCTGGTGGAGAGGAATGAAAATGGCGTCCTCCCAGTCTCCAGCCCGGAGTAGCCAAGAGCTCGGGGCTCCACTCCTCGGTGTGCCCTCAGAGAATAGCACCCAATTAATCCCGTCTTCCTGGCCTCCGGCTGCGCTGAGAGCTCACTCCTCGGCTCTGTCTCTGTTTCCGGTTTCCCTGTTCTAATACCTGCAAGCTCTGTGACACTCAGACACCCCCGATCCTTCTGTGAACCTGCAGGACCTGAGGCCACACTGACCCCACGTGGGATTCACCCCGGTTTAGCCTCTGGAGTGATGTCCCTCAGTGGAACAGACTTTTAAAAGTCCCGATTTAGTGCTCCCTTGCTGTGTTGCTCCGCCGCTTGCTGGGAGTCGGCTCCTCTCCCCGCAGTCTATCTTCTTGTCACTTTGGAGTCAGTTCTCTGCCAGTCTTACCTTTCAGAAAGTAGTTTATTTTCTGTTTCTAGATTTGCTGTTCTTCTCTTCAATCTCCCGTTTGATTTGTAGGTGTTTGCTATCTTTAGATAATCTATCTAGCTGATCTCCTGCTACCTGATTTAGTCTCAGCCTGCTACTTCTCCTCCATCTTGACTCCTCCTCTTATCCTATTTTTAAAACCTTTCCTCTTTCCCATTGTAACTTTTTAAACAATTTCATCAATGCCTTTTAAATAATCTTTTTAAATCTTCATTGTTATACTCATATTCCACCCCTTCAATGTACTTAACCTTACATATGTATAGGTTTTACTTTCTTTAAAATTTTGGGATACATTTTCTTCTAACAGATCAAAATATACCCTAAATCAAGGGCATGGCTTTGTTCTATTCTCCAGCCTGATCACATTCTTTCCCCATTTTTTGATCTTTTTTCAACCAACTTCTTACTGTGTCAATTCCTTTTTTAGAACCTTTCTTAATTTTCATCTTTACAGTCCTATTCCATCCCTTCATTTTGTTTACCCTTTTATTTGTATATGTGGAAGTTTTTCCTTCTTCAAAATTGTTTGGAGGCAGATCCCTCTAAGAGACCAAAATACACATAAAATCAAGTGGATGGTTCTATTCTTTTCAAGTCTAATGTAAATATAGGTACAGATATAGATAAAGATAATATAATCAAGAGGCAGTCGTGACTGGTAGGAACCTAATGAACACATACGTTAATAAGATGTCAGAACAGAAGTTCAGAATGATAATTTTCAGGGTGCTATAAGGGCTCTGAAAAAACATAGAAGATACTGAAGAATCCCTTTCTGGAGAAATAAAAAAACTAAAATCTAACCAAGTTGAAATAAGAACCCATTAATGAGGTGCAATCAAAATTGGAGGTTCTTACTGCTAGGAAAAATGAGGCAAAAGAGAAAATTAGTGGTATATAAGACCAAATGACGGAAAATAAAGAACCTGAGAAAAAGAGAGATAAGCAATTACTGGATCACAAAGGAAGAATTTGAGAGATAAGTGATATCATAAGATGAAATGATATTAGAATAATTTGGATCCTAGAAGAAGAAGAAAGGTGGGGAGAAGGCATATTCAAGCAAATTATAGCAGAGAATTTCCCTCATTTGGCGACAATAAGAAACATCAATATCCAGGAGGCACAGACACCCACTTCTACCCCTTACTTACCCTTATGACATTTCTTTTAAGAAAAGCTTCTGCGGGGGTGCCTGGGTGGCTCAGTGGGTTAAAGCCTCTGCCTTTGGCTTGGGTCATGATCCCAGGTCCTGGGATTGAGCCGCACATCAGGCTCTCTGCTCAGCAGGGGGCCTGCTTCCTCCTCTCTCTCTGCCTGCTTCTCTGCTTACTTGTGATCTCTGTCTGTCAAATAAATTAATAAAATCTTTTTTTAAAAAATGACACACTAGACCATAAGGACATCCGAGATACATTCAGAATATTCCATCCCAAAGCAACTCCTAGAAAAGCAGTCAATCACTCCTATCTCCCTGGTCTCCCATTGCACTCTGTGCTCATCCAGCCTGTGACCAAGCATTTCTATCTCTGGAGCACGGCCTTGTTTGGAGTCTCCAAACCCAGCCGATTCCTGCAGTGCATTCCTATGTCACTCCTTCTGGAGGAGGAAGAAGTGTTTCTCCCAATATCTGCCACTTGTGGTGTCCTTGCATGAAGAGCAGTGTTTCAACTGTGCCTCAGATCACGGTTTACATTAACCCCAAGCTAAGAGCCCACTTCTTGACTCCGTTTCTACAGCTGGCTTTTCCACTCTGATACCTGGGAGCTCTGCCTCAGACACACACCCCTGGTGTTTTTCTGACCCTGTGGGTCCCGAGACCACACTGTTCCTGTGAGAGCTACACCTCCTTGCTTAGCCTCTGGAGCAATGTCCCTTTGTGGAGCAGACATCTATAAGTTCCAGTTTTGTGCTTTGTTGATCTACTGCTTGCCGGGAGCCGGCCTCTCTGTACTGTGGTTTGTCTTCCCGTACATCACCTCACATTCACTTTTCCACATGTCCTACCTTCCAGAAACTGGTTGCTTTTCTGTTTCTAGAATTGCTGCTCTTCTTCTCTTTGATTTCATGTTGAGTTTGTAGGTGTTCAGAATGGTTTCATAACTAGCTGAACTCCTAGGACCCGATGATATTTAGGTCTCCTGCTCCTCCACCATCTTGCTCCTCCCTCTCTTTCTTTCTGATTCAGTGTTTGAAGGTTATATGTTTCTAGGACTTTATCTGTTCTTGTTTCCCAAGGTTTTCATACTATTCTCTTGTGATCCTGTATTTCTATGGTGTCAGTTATTTCTCCTTAAGTTCTGATTTTGTTTATTTGAGTCATTTCTCTTTTTTCTTGATGAGTCTGTCCTAGGGTTCATCATTTTTTTTTTATCTTATAGAAGCAGTTCCTGGTTTCATTGATCTGTTCTATTTTATTTTTTTATAGTCTATTTTGCTTTGGGCTTTGCGTAGTCTTCTTTTTATAACTCCTTTAGGTTGATTTTTTTAGATTTTTCTTGGTTCTTGAAGTAGGGCTCTATTGCTATAAGCTTTCCTCTTAGCACAGCTTTTTTCCTCTCAAAGATTTTATACTCTTGTGTATTTATTTTTCTTTATCTCCATGTGTTTTTTTTTTCTCTTTGATTTCTTGGTTGACCCATTCCTTGTTTAGTACCATGTTATTTAGCCTCCATGTGTTTGTATTCTTTTCAAATTGTTCTTCTAACTAATTCCTCCTCGTTCATACCATTATGGTCAGAAAACATGCATGATAATGACTTCAGTCTTTTAGAATTTGTCAAGAGTTGTTTTGTGGCCTAGGTGTGGTCTGTCCTGAAAATATTCCATGAACATTTAAGACGGATGTGTATTGTGCTATTTTTGGATGGAATTTTGTGTATATATTACGTATATCATGTGGGATATTCCATAAGGCTATCAGCTGATTTCTCTTTGGAAATATTGCAGTTAATAAGAAAGTGGCATGGTGTATTTAAAGTGCTGAAAGGAAAAAATCTGCAGCCAAGAATACTTTACCCAGCAAGGTTATTACTCAGGATAGAAGAAGAGATAAAGTGTTTCTCAGATAAACAAAAATTGAAGGAATTCATAAACCTTTACACTGACCTTTAAGGAAAAGTAGTGTGAACTCTTTAATTGGAAAGAAAAGGCCACAGTCAGGAGTAAGAACATTATGAAAGCAAAAAATTTTATAAGTAAATGCAAACATAAAATAAAAATAGTAGATTAATAACTTATAGAACCAGTATGGAGGTTAAATATAAGAATATTCAAGTCAGTTATATATTCAAAAATTAAAGGATTGACAAAAGGATGTAAAGTATGATATCATACACATAAAATGTGGAGGTGGTAAAAAGTTGAGTACTTTTAGAATGGGTTTGATTTTAAGTGACTACAAACTGAATATAGACTGCTACACACTTTAATTAATTTTTTATTTTTTATAAACATATATTTTTATCCCCAGGGGTACAGGTCTGTGAATCACCAGGTTTACACACTTCACAGCACTCACCAAAGCAGGGTTGCTGGGGGGAGGGGGTTTGGGAGAAGGGGGTGCTACACACTTTAGATGTTATATATGAGCTAAATGGTAACCACAATTCCCAAACCTGTAGTAGATACACAAAAAATAAAAAGAAAAGAATCCAAGCATAACACTAAAGAACACCATCAAACCACAAGGGAAGAGAGCAAGAAAAGACCTACAAGACAACCATAAAACAAATAACAAAATGGCAATTAAGTACATACCTGTCAATTTATTTAAGTATAAATGGAGTGAATGCTTCAATTAAAAGACATAGGCTGACTGAATTGACAAAATTGCAAGACTCATCTGTATGCTTCCTGTAAGAGACTCCTTTCAGACATAAAGACATATGTGGATTAATAGTGAAGGTATGGAAAAACATTTATCATGCAAATGAGGTGAAAGGAAAGCTTGGGTAGCCATACTTATAATGGACAAAGTACTCTTTAAAACAAAGACTGTAACAAGATACAAAGTAGAACACTATGAACTGCTAAAGGGAACAATCCAAGTTGAGAATATAACAATTATAAATATCTATGCACCCATCATGGAAGCATCTAAATGTATAAAGCAACTATTAAAAGACATAAAGGAAGAAATTGGTAGTAATACAGTAATAGTAAAGAACATCAACACCCCACTTACATCAGTCAATAGATCAACCAGTCAGAAGGTCAAGAAGGAAATAGTCGCCTTCATTGACCAGATTGACCTAACAGTTGTATACAGGAGAATATAGGAAGTCTTTTTTTTTTAGGGGAAATCTTTTAATATTAATTGTTTATTCTGAAAAATTTTCCTCCTTTTTTTCTCCTCCACAGATCCCAGAGTCATTAAGATATACTATATGGCAGAGACTGGGAAAAGGCAACTCAAGACAGATACTAGATGTTACCAGGGTAAGATTGAGCGGATACTTCCACATATAACTCAAAAAATTTGCAAGCCCTTTGAGCACTTTAAAATTTATACTACATATTTTGTCTTTCTCATTTTTTTCTAAATACTTTTTATTTTTTCTAAATACTGAAAGATGAATGAGAAATTGTGTTCTTGTTAGTAGAAGCAGGGATAGATATCTTGATTGTTTTTCTACTGGAGAACTCTGTCAGACTCTCTTGAGATCAGTGCCAGCTACAGTAACATTTTTAGAATGCTTTTATAAATGTAATGGCAGTTTATTGACACTTAAATTTTCCCCAGTAATTTGTATGTGATATATGGAATATTTGCTGTAAGCTTTTCAAGTAAGTGAAGTTCCTTTACCTTTGAAAATGTTTGGATGGCAGAGAGTAACAAGGGACTCTAAGCTTATTAGAGCCTCATACTTAGTTTATTTGTTGATAAGGTTTATTTTTCATTGTTAATGTAAGTAAAAGACAACTTAAAAATTTCTTAGTTCTCTAAAATTATACAGGCAATTCTCCAAGATAGAAAAGAGCTAGAAAATTAGAAGATAGCCTAAACCCTGAGTACTTCCTTTATTATTTCTTCTTGATTAGCAGTTATTTGCCATTACAAGGTATAAGACATTGTTCTAATTTATGCAGAGGCTGTAAAAGTGAATTACATTTTAATCTTTTGCTTTGTCAAAGACCTCATTATCTTGTGTGGTATTCATCATACCCCTTGATATAATTTGTTGCTTAGTCTTTCTGAAAAAAATGTTGCAAGAAGATATTGTCAGACTAAAACTCATATTTTGATGTTTTCCCTTTAAAAATGCTTTAAGATTGTTGATCCAAGAATCAGTAACCCATTTATGGCAATTATTTTTTTGTTCTCAACCGGCGTGAATAAGAATACACTTTTGCCTTTTGTGATTCCATTTTCATGGCTTGGCCCAAAGCTCATGCTTTTATGATTTGGCATCGATACACATTTGTGTTTGTAAAGAGCTTGCCTTTCATTAATTCATTAACTATTATTATGGCTGCTGAAGAAGAATTACTATATGCATTTTTTCATTAAGTATGTTTTATTGAGGAAAACCTTTAAATATTAGCAGGCTTCAATTTTGAGCCTAATCTTTACTTTTATTATTAAAATATTAACTATTTTATTTTCTCAAATGACTATTTTATTTTCTCCAGTAAAACTTTTATGTTTATCTAGTCTAAGAATCAGTCTTAAGACCTTTCTTTTTTTTTTAAGATTTTATTTATTTATTTGGCAGATCACAGTAGGCAGAGAGGCAGGCAGGAAGAGAGAAGGGAGGAAGCAGGCTCCCCGCTGAGCAGAGAGCCCCATGCGGGGGCTCGATCCCAGGACCCTGAGACCATGACCCGAGCCGAAGGCAGAGGCTTTTACCCACTGAACAACCCAGGCGCCCCCTTAAGACCTTTCTTAAAAGTAGGCAAGATGTTTGTATATTTTCAAGGCTAGTTGGGAGATTTATAGATAGCTCTGTTCTATGAGCTAATTCATTAAGCACTGAAATCTACTCTGCTCATGTGCAAGACACTGGTATAGGCAATGGGAAATACAAGAATAAAAGAGACTGTCTTTAATTTCAAAAAATTTACCATGTAATAAGAAAGACAAAACATGTATGCATATTACTGTAGCCTATGACAGACAGACAGGAAGTATTAAAAATACTTGTACAGAAACACACAGAAGCAAGAATAAGGAAAAGAATCAGCTATGTAAAATGAATAATAAAGCAAAAAAATGTATACATATATAAAGCAAGTAGAATATAATTAGTTAATTGTATGACACATTTTGCTTGCTAGTGATAGAATAATGGATTACATAGTACTATAATAGCAAATGACAGTAAGAAGGCTGGTATAAATCAAGTAGAAGTGTAGTAAGTTTTCAAATATTTCAAAAGCTATTTAGAGAAAGTAACTTCTGTATGAGTATTAGTTATATTTCAACATTCTTTGTGTAAGTGTATCCGTAAGCTAATTGTGAAGGTGTTTTGCTTTGTTATGCTAAGCTAGAGGTTATGCCTATGAATTTGTATGGGACATTAGATAAAGCTAAGTCAGAGTTTTAAAGATCCGAAATTCTGTAATAGCTGATGGACAACTTGGTATCATCTTCAACTAGGGTCTCCAGGCTTGGCCACTGATAGAAAAGAGGACATGTTGGCATGGTCATGCAGGAGGAGGACTCCACACAGACCCAAAAGAAGGGGTAAGAGTGAATAACAAGTAAATGGAAATTCTTATACATGATTATGCTTGCATAGAACACACACACATTCAAGATTATTATGTTCTGGAATATTTTGATTGACTCATATAACTATAGGTTTTCTAATATAGAACCTTATGATTGACCATGGTTATATGGATGACATTCTCTTGGGCTTAAAACAAACAAAAAAATTACATGATTTTCTAAAAACAAAAAAAAGTTATCAACCTAAACATTTTAGTTCTTTATTTAAAATAGCATTGGTTGAGGTTATTTTTTATATAATCCAATCATATAAATAAATAGGTAAATTCAATTTAGCACTTTAAAGCAATTTGTGTGTATGTGTGTTTTGAGGTTAACATTTCCCCTTCTCTACAATAAGTTTAGAAAGATCCTAGAATGCCCGGTGGCTTCCTGATAAATCCTCCATTTACCTCAACCATTTATTTAATTATCCATATTATTTTTTAAAAATTTTATTTTAAAAATCAGTGAGTTAACACAGTGTTTCAAGTGTACAATATAGTGATTCAGTGCTTCACATATATCACCCTGTGCTCATCACAACAAGTGCATTCTTTAATCCCCATCACCTATTCAACCCATTTCCCCAACCATCTACCCTCTGGTAACCATCAGTTCTTTATAATTAAGAGTCTATTTCTTACTTTCTCTCTCTCCCTCCTATTTTTTTCCCTTTTCTTGTTTTATTTCTTAAATTTAATATGACTGGAATCATGTGGGTATTTGTCTTTCTCTGATTTATTTCACTTAGGATTATACTCTCCAGCTCTGTCCATGTCATTGCAAAGGGCAAGATTTCATTTTTATGGCTTAATAATATTCCACATTTTGTGTGTGTGTGTGTGTGTGTGTGTGTGTGTGTGTGTGTGTATACACACATACATACATACATATCACATCTTCTTTATTTGTCACTTGATGGACACTTGGGCTACTTCTATATCTCGGCTATTCTAAATAATACTGTTGTAAGCATGGGTGCATATATCCTTTTGAGTTAGTGTGCTTATATTGCTTGTGTAAATAGCCAGTTGTGAGATTGCCAGATGGCAAAGTAGTTCTATTTTTAACTTTTTGAGGAACCTCCATACTGTTTTCCACAGTGGGCTGCACCACTTTTGTATTCTTAACACTACTAATAAAAATTAATAATGCTGCTCAGAAGGTATTTAAATCACCTTTTTACCCAGTGTCTGTAGTGAAAGGGATTGTGAAAAAAGAGTGACAGTTTCAGTATTTGGAAGCTCTTGTTTAAAAGAGACGAATTAAGAAATTACTTGTTTTAGTGCTCGCTTTGGCACGCATATACTAAGAAATTATTTGTTTTATAATAGAATCTTCAGATTTTTGAAGAATTTTGGTGCTCTACTGCTGTTTAAACTTTTTTACTGTCCTGTTTTTGAAAAATCATATATTAGTAAATTTAGTTCATTCTGTGCTCATTATAAAATGAGTAATGAAGAACTTAAAATAAGGATGACTTTCCAGACTTTGCTTGACATACTTTTTTAAATTTTAGCAACAGATCCTTATTGGATATAGTCAGAAGCTAGTAGTATTAAAAGAAAGATTAGCACTTACAAGCAGTCAGAGAGCTTTGGTACAAATCTTGATATAATCAAAAGTAGTAGAACAGCAATGTGGAATTTTTAAAAATTGGAGGTTTAGGAAGATAATGGAATAATGAATTTCCAGGCTTGTTAAGATGAGTGGACACTTAGACAAATGGACAGGAATACCTGGATGACTTGGAAAGGCTGTTTTTGTTTTTTTGTGTGTGTGTTTTTCTTCTTTTTTTTTTTCAGAGAGAGTAAGCACAGGCAGGCAGAGTGGCAGGCAGAGGCAGAGGGAGAAGTAGGCTTCCTGCTGAGCAAGGAGCCCGATGTGGGACTCCATCCCAGGACGCTGGGATCATGACCTGAGCCGAAGGCAGCCGCTTAACCAACTGAGCCACCAGGCATCCCAAGGCTGTTTTCTAGCTCTGATTTTATTCATCATCATGCAGCCTTATGATCTTTATTTGATTTTTCCAGTTGATTTCTCTTTGGGATAGGGGACTAACTGGCCATTGTGAATATCAGTCAGCTTGTAATATTTTTTATTATGCTATTAAATTGACTTAGGGGTACTGATGCATCTCATATGTACCATAAGCTAGTTTTAGGGCCTTTTCACAGATAGATAAACTCTTCATTTGTGGTATCAGACCAACAGAGTGTAGAAAAGAAACCTTAAGGTATAGAGAAAGTAACAATAATAGTAAAGTTTTTCCTGACAATATATCTTTCATCTCCCATCCATAAATCTACTATATACTTATATCCCCAATAATATTGGAAAAATTTTCAGTTACTCTTGATTTTTCCATTAGACATCTGTTCAACTTGCTTGTCTTTTGACCTAGTTTTTATCAAACCACTGTTATTTCTAACAATATTGAAGTAGTGGTTGAATTTATTCCTTTAATTGTACTTAGCTATCTTTAGCCTGGAGTGAAACAACAATTCTCTTCTCTGGACAGTTCGCACTGTCCACTTGGGTTACTTACAAATTATCTGCTGCTAAATTGGTTCTTTGGGGAGAAAACATTCAGTCTGTAGTGCATATTTATACAAAACAAATTGAACCCGAAGTTTTTAGTATATATTTTGTTTTTCCTCACCACAGATTGTGCCCCCAAAGTAGTTTTTATTAACTAGTCCCTTGATCTAAGATTAGAAAATTTCTTGCTATTAGAATTCAAGAGTGTCTTTTTTTTTTTTTAAGTAATCTCTGCACCCACTATGGGGCTCAAACTTGTGACCCCAAGATCAAGAGTCACATGCTCTACTGACTGAGCCAGGCAGGTGCCCCTCAATTCAGGAATATCTTTTTTTAAAAGATTTTTTTAAAAAAATTTATTTGGCAGAGAGAGAGAACACAAGCAAGAGAGAGCGGCAGGCAGAGGAAGAAGAAGACTTCCCACTGAGCAGGGAGTCCGATGTAGGGCTTGATCCTAGAACCCTGGGATCACGACCTTGAGCCAAAGGCAGACACTTAACCGACTGAGCCACCCAGGTATCCTGCAGGAATGTCTTTTAAACTAGAATTCTTAGATATATTCCATATCAGTTAAAGAAAAAGTGATTGTTACCTTTATCAAATGATCGTTGTCTTTTTTCATACTCTTTTATTTTCTTATCAGAACCCAGTGAGCTGTACACCCTTGGAAGCAGTGGACTCTTGGTGGAAAAAAATTGTTCTTGCTTGACAACCTTTTCTGCTGAAAGATACAAAATTACTGACCTGAGAAACAAAACACGTATTTAGCTTATTAATATGCAGTTTTCTTCAATATCTTAAAATTCCACCAAGTGAGCTGCTCCAGAGGTGCTTTGATTTTTTTTTTGTCCTTTTTGTGCACTATCCACATAGTTACTAGTTATAGGTATTCACTTACAGTACTTATGGCTGTGGAGACTACATCTCTCTCTCGGGTCATACTGTTGCGTTCAGTACTACTGCATATAAACAGTGCAGTTTGTGGCTTTCCACTTATACCCAGTTGGGTCAGAGGCTTCCCGTTTTATTTATGCATTTGTTTTTGGCCCACCGTGCTGTGATTGTGCTGTTTCAGCTCCCTGTATATAAGTAGATATTCCTTCATTATTTCTTTTACCTGCCCGACCTCATAAGGCTTATGAAACTACATATTGTTACCAAATAAGCAAATAATTTAAAACCTGTCAGAAGTTATGATGACTTAATAAATCAAGTAATAAGCATATCTCCTGAATATAAGTAATAATTCGTCCTCCTGTGTTTAAGAATAGATAAATTAATTTATTAATTTAATAAATATTTATTGAGCATTATTTCTGATATCAGGTTTCTTTTTGTGGCACCTGCTTTTTTTCTGTCGGCCCACCTTATTTTCACTTTCATCTCTCTTTGACTGCTCTCTGATATTATCAAAAGATAACAATTTGTTACCATACAGAAGTATAGGGAGCCTATTTGAATTCATTCCTGCATTACCTTTGTGTTTTCTTTCTGAATCCAATTGATTTCCTTTATTATGGCAAGCTAATTCCAGTATATATTTGAGACTTTTGTAAAAATGTTTATTCCTCATACTAACATAGTACTAGTTTTAATAGGGCTTAAAATATCAGTTCACATTTTAAATTTGAAGTTATTTAGCTATAGCAAGAAGGTCTTATTGTATTTATTGTTAGCAAAGAGGAAGATAGATTCACTTCTACTTTTATAAGCCCTTTAATGATATTTCTGTAACATTCAAATTTTGTTATCATGATACATCATCATAGTTCATTTTTTTAAAAGATTTTATTTATTTATTTGACAGAGAGAGATCACAAGTAGGCAGAGAGGCAGGCAGAGAGAGACGGAGAAGCAGGCTCCCTATGGAGCAGAGAGCCGGATGCAGGGCTCAATCCCAGGACCCTGAGATCATGCCCTGAGCCGAAGGCAGAGGCTTAAACCACTAAGCCACCCAGGCGCCCCCATAGTTCATAAGTGAAGGAATTTCATGTTTCCTTTTTACATGTAGGTGAGGCTTAAATAAAAATTAATGATATCAAAAATTATGATATGATCGCTTCAGGGATTTTGACGCCTGAGAAGGAACTTCCTTTCCTTAAATCATTGTGTTTTTTTTCCCTATAGTACTCCTTACACAGTATGTTTTCAGAAAAGCCAGTTTCTTATCATCCTCCTTAACCATTTCTTGTATTTTCCACCCTTTCTTTAAGAATGTGATCTTAAAGGGGTATCTATGCTGCAAATCTGAAATGAAAAGTCGGTTGAAATGAAGGTGATTTTGATTTTGGTCTCAAGCTCATGGCTTTAGATAACCCTTTTGTCTTTCGGGATTACCATTGTCTGTCCAGTGTATGAGTTGTGGGTATCCACAGTATGATGATTCTGGTGATTTTAAAGGTGTTGTGTGTTTTCAGGATCTGTATTGAGACCTCCAGTATTATTTTAGTCTTGTGCAGCAAGAATGAGTTGGTTTGAAATTCTATAAAAGTGGGCCTCAGCCTCTAATAATATGCCTTTTTGATTTGGGCTCAACTTAAAAAAAGATACTTTTCAAACTTTTTAGTGTAGCTAATGTAAAACTGAAGTCATATACTTTATAGCTGAATGGATTCATAATGCATGATTACACAACTTCAGAACCCATTTTGTTAAATGAAATGGTGACATTTTATGCACTATTAAGCCAACTAGAATAATTTTCTTGCTCTTAGCCATAACTTCTGTATCCTTATTGAAAAAATTTGGGGTTTATTGTAGAAGGTTTTGATAGGAGAGAATGTTTAGAAAGATATGTAGAAACAGGGCCTTTTTGTCATTATTCCATCAAGAAAAACAAGACAGATAAAACTTGTGAAATGGGAAAATGGTTGAAATGCTTCAATTTGTGTTGTAATGCATTAAGTTATATTTATTTAGTAATAGTTTGATTGGAAAAAGTGAATTTTAAAATTATAGCCTTATTCCCATTTTTAGAAATACCTTACTGGTTATGAGAGCATATATGAGTATTTGTGTGTATGAAATAAAACATTAACAACTGTACTTTTGGCATTTCATGTTTTTGCCACCTTATATCTTTAAAGCAGCCAGAATGTAGTCCTGTATTTAGTACAATATGAACAGTTTTATTTATTTTATTGCTCTTTACTCAGTAAACTGAGACTTAGGCTAGAAAAATAGTTTGCTGAGCTTTGGGGGCAATAACCATAATATAAATCTACCCTGTATAACATAATGTGTTGTCCTGGGTTTCTTATATCTTGACAGTTTCCTCCATTCCTTGCTGTATAAATCTGCATGAAATTGTGTAACTTTCCTCTCTCAAGGTGAACTAGATTTTTTCTTATATATGAACTACAGAAAATACAAGCAAGCAAAAAGAATGTAAAAAATTATCAATGATTCCATCTATTCACAGCTACTTATTTTAACACCATTTGTTTGCATGTGTAAACTCATACACACATCACTTTTTTTAACATGAAAATTAAGTTTTGTACTCTGCTTTTTTCACTTTAGATGTTTCTGTGTCACTACATATATTTCTGAATGGCTATACTTTGTTGTATACATTCACTGTAAGTTGTTTTTACATTTCTCCATTATTGATCATTTAGGCTGTTTCCAAATTTTTCCTGTTGATACAGCATGTGAATAAAGATCCTATAACTAAATTTTTTATTCCTTTATTCAGTGGATGCTTGTTGAGAGTACCTACTGTGTGTTAGCCACTGTATTGATATTGGGTTAAATGGTACAATGAAGTTACCACTCACGGAATTCTAACAGGAGAGCAGATATTAATCAAATAATCACATTTCTGCATATGTAGTTTATAATCGAATTGGATGCTTTGAAAGGAGGAATACTCTCCTATGAAAGAATACAGCCAAGGATCCTGACTGGGGTTAGGGAAGACTTCATTGAAGAAATGCTGCCTGAGCTGACAGTTAACTATTTGGAAGAGGTTGGAGAGTGAGTTGGTGTTGTACAGAAAGAGATTATTCCAGACAGAATGAATGGTATAATGTAAATGCCCTATGGCAGGAGGGTTTATAGCATATTTGAGGCACTAAAAGAAAAGAAAGCTAGTATGGCATGGACACTGAAAAGTGGTGTAAAACATCACTAGAGATGTAGTCAGGGATCAAGCCAAGCAGAGCCTCACAAGTAGTGTTACGGACTTTGACCTTCATTTTAAGAGTGGTAGGATTCAATGGAAGGTTTTAAACTATGAGTAATATCTGATTGCAGGGTTTACTAATTGAACAGGGAGCAGAGTGGATACAGAGAAATCATTTAGGAGGGTGTTGCAAGTATTTTAGGTGAGAGGTAACGATAGCTTTGATTAGGTTGATAGTGAAAATAGATTCAAGAAATTTTTATGAGGTAAAATTGATTCAGTTTGGCTCATATTCTTAAGTATTTTTTAAAGTATAAGTTTCCAGAAATGGAATTCTTGACACAAAGGGCAAATTATTTTAAAAGTTGATGGTAGATACCAAAATGCTTTCTAGATAGATTGTTTGTTTACTTTCCCATTAACTGTGTTAGAATGCCCATTTCAGTGCAACTTCACCATCAATGAGGATTAACTTTTTGGTTTTTTTTTTTAAATACCTATTCCAGAAAGTATGTAGATAATTCAGTTTTTTGAATGGAGATTATTGGTAGTTTTGGAATGTGTATGTACTAATTTTATTTTGACTTTACCAAGTGTGGTTTTGATTCTTAATATTTTGCCTCTAAAAGCTGAAACTAAAACAAAAAGATTTCATGGGCATGTTGCCTCCAAAACTTGAGAGAAAGAAAAATGTAAGATGATTTAGGTCAGATTAAACGTGACTGGCAAATTGTGTGTTTGTTGAAATTTTTAATAATCCAACCTCTGTGCTTTATAATTAATACCAAGACTCCTACTTTCCTAAACATTGCATTAGAACTCTACTTTATTGTGAGTTTTGATTGAGGGCTCCAAAGTATTTTAAATAAACATATTGATAAAGAGACCAAAAGTATATAAGGATTTTGACCACAAAGATGGAAATATTGAAATGTTGATTACATTTTGTGTAATGTACTGATAGCTTAATAGATGGGAAATAAATGTATAGTATATGTCCTCTTGCTCTTACTGAATAATTCTTTGACAATATGAGAATGGCTGTAGCTGGAAGTAAAAAATTAAGGGATATAAGTCAATTTTAAAAAGCATTTTATATAGTTTCTTTTTCTCCAGGATAGTTTGAGCTTGAAAGATACGGACCTTAGATTCAGAATAAAAATGATTGCAAATATCTCTTCCCATATCATTTTGGTTTTTTGATGGTTTCCTTCACTGTGCAAAAGCTTTTTATTTTTGTGCAGTAATTTTGCTTTTGTTACCTTGCCAGAAGAGACATCTAGGAAAACGTTTCTGTGGCTAATGTCAAAGAAATTACAGCTGATGTTTTCTTGTAGGAACTTTATGGTTTCCTGTCTCACATTTAGGTCTTTTATCTATTTTGAATTTATTTTTGTGTATGGTATAAGCAATTCAGTTTCATTCTTTTGTATGTAACTGTCCCAATTTTCCCAGCACCATGTGTTGAAGAGACTATCTTTTTCCCCCATTGTATATTCTTGCCTTCTTTGTCTTAGATTAATCCACCATAGAAGTATGGGTTTATTTCTGGACCTCTGTTTTCTTCCATTGATTTATGTGTCTGTTTTTGTGCCAGTACCATACTATTTTAATTACTACAGCTTTGTAGTGTATCTTGAAATCTGGGATTATGATAACCTCCCGTTTTGGTCTTTTTTTTTTTTAGTTTTTATTTTAATTCCAGTTAATTATCATGCAGTGTAATATTAGTTCCAAGTGTATAATATAGTGATTCAGCAATTGCACGTATCACGCAGTGCTCATCATGACGGGTGCTTTCCCCGATACCCATCACATCTTTCATCCATCTCCCTACTCCCTTCCCCACTGGTAACCATTAGTTTGTTTTTTTCTAATTAAAAGAGTCTGTTTCTCTCTCTCTCTCTTTTTTTACTTTTTTTACTCACATTTGTTTTGTTTCTTAAATTCCACATGAGTAAAATCATGTGGTATTAGTCTCTCTCTGACTGACATACTTCACTTTCATTACACCCTCTAGCTCCATCAGTGTTATTTCAGATGGCAAGATTTCATTCTCTTTATGGCCGAGTAATATTCCATTGTGTGTGTGTGTGTATACACACATATATATATATATATGTTACTACTTCTTTATCCATTTATTAATCAGTAGACAGTTGGGCTGTTTCCATAATTTGGCTATTATAAAGACTGCTTCTATAAACATAGGGGTGCATATATCCCTTTGAATGAGTGTTTTTGTATTCTTTGCGTAAATACCCAGTAGTGTGATTACTGGATCATAGGGTTCTTCTTCCTTTTCATGATTGCTTTGGCTATTCAGGGTCCTTTGTGATTCTATATGTATTTTAGGATTATTTGTTCTAGTTCTGTGAAAAACATTATTGGTATTTTGATAGGGATTGCATTAACTGTATATTAATTATACTTAAAAAAAGTTTATAATGTTTGCAGATTTTTCTCAAATATGTACATAATTCTACATTATTAAAATACAGTTATATTTGAAATGACATGTTACTTACTGCTTTGTTTTCTCTCTTTCAACAGTTAAAAGATGTTGATACTCGGAAAATCATGAAAGCAATGGTTTCTTATGTGTGGCCCAAAGACAGGCCAGATCTACGAGCTAGAGTTGGCATTTCCTTGGGATTTTTGGGTGGTGCAAAGGTAAGAATAGGAGAAATTATGCATTGTTTGTTGTGTAACTAAGAAATTGTATGGCATTTTCTAATAATGAAACTTGAGCTGATAAAAGCTACTTTGGAGGGAGCATTATTAACTTTAAGGACCCTTATTTACATAACTCTTTTATGCAGTCAGAAATTATATGGTAATGCCCAGTTTATCTGTGGATCAGATTTAAGAGCCTCAGCTTAATGGAATTCACTCCTGAAACCAGTGTAAGATACAGGATCATTAGTTGTAACAAAGCATTAAGAACTTTATAAAACAATCTCCTCAGAACCCTGTTGGCTCTTTCTTAATGCATATTTCTCATAAGCTTGGTTTTCAGCTCCCAGTAAATTGAGAAGAGAATAAAGACACATTTAGGCACACTGATAGCATAAGTGGTAAGCAACAATGTGAAGAGAAAAAAAAAAAACCCAGGAAGACTTAAAAAAAAATGCCCACCAAAGCTGGCCGTATTTATTTGTTTATTTATTTATTTAATAGACATATAATGTATTTTTAGCCCCGGGGTACAGGTCTGTGAATCACCAGATTTACACACTTCACAGCACTCACCCTAGCACATACTCTCCCCAATGTTCATAACCCCACCACCCTCTTCCGACCCCCCCTCCCCCCAGCAACCCTCAGTTTGTTTTGTGAGATTGAGAGTTTCTTATGGTTTGTCTCCCTCCTGATCCCATCTTTGTTTTCATTTTCCTACCCCCCAAACCCCCCATGTTGCTTCTCCACTTCCTCATATCAGGGAGATCGTATGATAGTTGTCTTTCTCTGACTGACTCACTTCGCTAAGCATAATACCCTCTAGTTCCATCCACGTTGCCGCAAATAGCAAGATTTCGTTTCTTTTGATGGCTGTATAGTATTCCATTGTGTGTATATACACACACACACACACCACCTCTTCTTTATCCATTCATCCGTTGATGGACATCTAGGTTCTTTCCATAGTTTGGCTATTGTGGACATTGCTGCTATAAACATTCGGGTGCACGTGCCCCTTCAGATCACTACGTTTGTATCTTTAGGGTAAATACCCAGTAGTGCAATTGCTGGGTCATAGGGCAGTTCTATTTTCAACATTTTGAGGAACCTCCATGCTGTTTTCCAGAGTGGTTGTACTAGCTTCTAGCACCACTTTTTGAAAAGAGTGTTTAACCCCTACTTGGTTGCCTCTACTCCTTTGTTAAACATCAGTTGAATATATTCGTGTATATTTTTCTATTTCTGGACTCTGTTCTGTTCTGTTGGTCTATTTATTCTTTTGCCAGCACCACACTGTCTTGACTATTGCAGCTTTATGGTAAGTCTTGCAGTCAAGTAGTGTCAGCCCTCTGATAGTGGTTTTCCAATATTGTGTTTGATATTCTGGGTCTTTTGTTTTTCTCTATAATGCTTAGAATTGGTTTGTCCATATCTACCAAATAGCTGGGATTTTGATTGGGACTACATTGAATATTTAGAGCAAGTTTACGAACAACTGACATCTTGACAATATTGAGTCATTCCATCCACGAACATGGAATCTGTTCATTAAGTTCCTTTTTGATTTCTTTCATCAGAGTATTATAGTTTTCCTCATATAGATCTTGAACATTCTTTGTTAGATTTATACCTAATTAATATCATTTTGGGTACAAATTTAGGTGGTCTTAATTTTTTATTTCAAATCATGTATTGTTCACTGGAGATAAATAGGAAAGCAGTTGACTTTTGTATATTAACCTCATATCCTGGCAAGCTTGCTAGAGTTGCTTATTAGTTTCAGGAGGGGTTTTTTTTGTTGTTGGTTGTTGTCAGTTCTTCAGGATTTTCTACATAGCTAATCATATTATCTGCAAAAATAGTTTTATTTCTTCTTTCCTAACATGTGTGTCTTCTCTTTCCTTTTCTTATTGCATTACCTAGGACTTCCAATACCATGTTGAACAAGAGCGATAAGAGAGGGCATTTTGCTTTGTTCCCAGATTTAGGGGTAAAGCATCTAGTTTCTCATCATTTAGTATGTTGTTAGCTACAGGGTTTTGTTGTAGGTGTCTTTAATCTCGTTGAAGAAGTTTCTTTCTTGTTTTATTTTTTTTTAATTGTTATGTTAGTCAGTAGTTTTTGATGTAGTGTTCCAAGATTCATTGTTTGCATATAACACCCACTGCTCCATGCAATATATGCCCTCCTTAATAGCCATCACTAGGCTAACCCATCCCCCTCTCCCCTCTAAAACCCTGTTTGTTTCTTGGAATCCATATTCTCATGGTTTGTCTACCCATCTGATTCCCCCCGGATAATTGACTTTCCTGCTTGACTTATTTCACTGAGCATAATCTTCTCCAGTTCCATCCATGTTGATGCAAAGCTGATGCATCCTCTCTGATGGCTGAGTGATATTCCATTGTATATATGGACCACATCTTTATCCATTCATCTGTTGAAGGGCATCTCAGCTCTTTCCACAGTTTGGCTATTGTGGATGTTGCTGCTATGAACATTGGGGTGCTTAGGGCCCTTCTTTTCACTACATCTTTTCATTTTTGGGGTAAATACCCAGTAGTATAATTGCTAGGTCATAGAGTAGCTCTATTTTTAATTTTTTGAGGAATTTCCACACTGTTTTCCAAAGTGCTGTACCACCTTGCATTCCCACCAGTAGTGTAAGAGGGTTCCTCTTTCTCCACATCCTCTCCAACATTTGTTTCTTGCCTTTTCAATTTTTGCCATTCTGACTGGAATAAGGTGGTATCTCAATGTGGTTTTGACTTGAATTTCCCTGATGGCTAGTGGTGGTGAACATTTTTTCATGTGTCTGACACTACAGACAAAGAGCTGATATCCAAGATCTATAAAGAAGTTTCTTTCTATTTTGTTCCCAGTTTGCTGAGAGTTTTTTTTTTTTTTATCATGAATAGGTATTGGATTTTGTCTAGTGGTTTTTTCCCTCTGTTGATATCATGGGATATTTTTTCTTTAGTCTGTTGATGGGATGGAGTACATTAATTGATTTTCTAATATTGAACTAGCTATGCATACCTGGAGTGAATTCCACTTGGTCATGTTATATATTTATTTTTATATAATATTGGATTTGACTTGGTAATATTTTGGTGAGAATTTTTTATCTGTAATCATGAGAGATAGTGGTCTAGAGTTTTCCTTTCTTATAATGTCTGCCTGGTTTTGGTATTAGTGTAGTGTTGGCCTCCTACAATGAGTTCAAAAATTTTCCTTCTGTCTCTCTTTTCTGGAAGGAATAGTATTTACAGATGAATATATTGTCTACTTTTCTTTTCTCCTTGTTTTGCCTTGCTAATAATATCTCCCTTTAGTGCTCTTGTCCATTATGTTCTTTCTCTTCTTCTGATCTTTTTGAGACTCGAGAGATGAACAAACAAAATTCTCTTTTACCTCTTCATGTATATTGGGCCCTTCTTGGCAGCACTAGTTATAGAGTCCTTAATTATCAGAGACTGCTGTGAAAGGGATTAATTTTTGAGAAATTTAGGTATTAAAAGGGTCTGGAAGAATTGCGTTCTTCAGATGACTTAGACAATACTTTCATGACCAAGAAGGGAAAAGTCACTTTAAAATCTAGAATTTGAGATCCTCAGCAAACTGATCATATGGACCAGTAAATTTGGCATCATATAGATACAGCATACTTTTGGTTGTCCTTGATGGTGATTGTACTTTTTCCTTAATTCCATTATTTAATTTAATGTCCCAAGCTGTGCATTTCCAAGTTAAAGTTAAACAGATTCAATTCCTTAGTTATATACCAGTCCTAAAAATTCAAGAATTTAGAATATTTATATATGTGATTTAAACTTTTGATCTAGGAAAGAAAAAAATTGTGTAGTAAGTCCTTTTATTTCTCTTGTACTTAAATTAATGGGCACATTGCAGTTATAGATGAAACATAACTTCTGTCCCATGATTATAATCCAGTGAAGACAGTTTCTTAATTTTTAGAAAACAACAGTGGGATTAAATTCCATACTGAGTCATTTTTGATTGAAATACATCAACATCTAGCCTTATTTTTAGACCTCTCCGGCCTCTAGGGAGCCAAGTCTGGTGTGGCCTGAGACACTGGCTTTATTTTTTAAATTTTGCTTTTAATATACATGCAGTAAAGTGTACTTTTATGATTTTTAATTCATGAATATATTCATGTAATTACTGCCATAGTCAGGATACAAAAATGTGCTACTATTGTGTAACCCCTTTGTGGATATATCCTCTTCAGACCCCTAACTGCTGGATACTACTGATTTGCCTTCTATCATTATAATTTTGTCATTTTGAGAATACCATATAAATAGAATCATACAGTATATAACTGTTTGAGCTGGCTCCTCTCACACAACATAATGTCTTTGTCATTCATCCAATTCATTAAGTCTATTAATAGTTCATTTTTCTTTTTATTGCTGAGGTGCTGTAGTATGGATGTACTCTATTTACCTACTGGTAGACATTTGGTTTCTTTCCACCTTTTGGCAGTTATAACTAGAGTGACTGTAAGCACTTACATATGGGTGTTTGTATGAACCTGAGTTTTCATTTCTCTAGGATAAATATCTAAGAGTGGAATTTCTAGGTTATGGTTGGTGTATTTTTAACTCTATAAGAAACCACTGGACTGTTTTACAGAATAGTTATTTTTGTCTTCCTAACAGCAGTGATGAGAGTTCCAGTTGCTTTACTTCTTTGCCAACACATGATATTGTCAAGCATTTAGTGATGTCTCGTGGTTTCAATATACGTTTTCCTAATGGCTAATTATATTGAATATCCTTGCATATGCTTAGTTGCCAGCCACCTATGCACTTTGGTGAAGTGTCTGTTCAAGTTTTGTCCATTTTTAGTTAGGCTTTTGTTTTTACTATTCAGTGAGTTATTTATACATTCTGGATATGAGACCTTTCTCAGATATGTAATTTGCAAAAATTTTCTCCCATCTGTAGCTTTTTAAAAAATTCCCTTAATAGTGTTTTATATAGAACAAGAGTTTTTAATTTTGATGGGTTCCAGTTTATTATTTTTTTCCTTTATGGATTATGTTTTAGTTATTATGTCTAAGAACTTTTGGCCTAACTCAAGGTCATTATGATTTTCTCCTGAGTTTTCTTATAAAAGTTATATATTCATCTTTTACATTTATGTTTATGCTCCATTTTGAGTTAATTACTGTATCCAGTGTAGTTGGAGGTTCATTGTTTTGTCCATTTGTTCCTAACATAAACACTATACTCTCCTAGTTGAATTTCCTTTGTATCCTATTGCTGTTGTAAAAACTTCTCACACTTGATAGCTTAAAACCACACATATATATTATTTTGTAAAGTTCAGAAGTCCAAAATTCGGTCTCCTGGGTCAGAATAAAAGCATTTGTCAGGGCTGTGTTCCCTCTAGAGGCTCTTGGGGGAAAACCCATTTCCTTGCCTTTTCTATTGGCATGCCTTGACTTGTGGCTGCCCCCCCTCTATTTTAAAGCCTGCAACATCTTCATTCTCTCTGACTCTAACTTATGGCCTCTATAGTCATGTCTTTTGTCTTGACTTTGGATCCCCTCCCACCTCCCTCTTATTATAAGATTTATAAGAACCCTTTTGATTACACTTGGCCCACCCAGGTAATTCACAGTACTCTTCCCAGCTCATATTCTTTAGTTTAATCATGTGCAAAGTTTGTTTTGCTATGTAAGGTATCATCTTCACAGGTTCTGGAGATTAGTACCTTAGTACATGGAGATTTTAGGGAGCCATTATTCTCTCTACGTGTGTGTGTGTGTGTGTGTGTGTGTGTGTGTGTGTGTGTGTATCTTTTTCTGGACTTCGTTCTTGTCTGTTGATCTATATGTATCTGTCTCTCCATTCATCCACACCACCTTGACTTTATTGAGATAGATAATTTGATTCTTTCAAAGTTCTTCTTTTTAAAATTTTTTTGACTGTTCTAGTTTCTTTGTCCATTAATTTTAGAATGATCTTGTCTATAGCTACAAAGAAGCCATACAGGATTTTTAAATGGATTTTTATTAAATCTCTAGAGCAACTGGGAGAATTGACATCCCTGCTACATTGAGTGTTCCAGTCAGTGAACATAGAATATCTCTCCACTTACTTAGGTCTTATTTATTTCATCTTCACTTGTAGCTTTATCATATAGACACTGAACATGTTTGATTAGACCATTGGTTTCCAACCAGGGGTGACTTTGCCTTTCAGGGGACATTTGGCACTATCTGGAGACATTTTTGATGGTTACAGTTGGGGATGAGGGTGCCACTAGCGTATAGTAGGTAGACATTAAGGACACTGCTAAACATCCTAAAATGTACAGAATGTCTCTTCTCATAAGAAAGAATTATCTAAGACAGAATGTAGTGCTGAAGGTTGAGAAATCGTGGGTTAGGTTTATACTTCAAGATTTCTTTGGTGGAGGGTTATTTTAATTTTTTTAAAGATTTTATTTATTTATTTGAAAGTGAGAGAGTACGAACAGGGGGAGGGGCAGAGGGAGAGGAAGCAGCAGACTCCCCGCTGAGCAGGGAGCCTGATGTGGAACTCAGTCTCAGGTTCCTAGGATCATGACCTGAACTGAGGGCAGATGCTTAACTGACTGAGCCACCCAGGCACTGGGGTATTGTAGTTTTTTAAAATGTTGGTTCATTACTATATTGATATATTAATAATTATTTGCTTATATTGGTTATAATTTGTTGATCATTATATTTATAATTATTGAGAAATTTGGAGTTTGGCCTACCATTTTATTATTTGTTTTGTGCCAGTTTCCTCTTTCATTACTCCATTTCATCTTTCCTTTCATCTTTTGTGTTATTTAAGCATGTTTTACTATCCCATTTTACTTTATCTATTGTGCCTTTTAATCTATGTACTCCTATAATTTTTTTGTAGTTGCTCTAGGAATTACAATATTGATACTGAACTTCTCATAGCTTCCTTAGAATCAGTATTTTACCATGTCAAGTGAAATGTAAAAGTATTACTACTCTTTAAGTCCCTTTACCTTCCCATTTATATTTATAGGTTATCTTGTGTATTACATCTGTATACAGTGAAAACTCCATCAGTCAATGATTTAACTTTTGCTTTTGTCCATCAAACATATTTTAAAGAACTTAAGAGAATAGGCTACTATATTTGCACAGATATTTACTATTTCTGTTGCTTTTCCTTCATTTCTGACGTTCCACGTTTCCATCTGCTACCATTTCCCATGTGTATGAAGAGTTTCCTTTAGAAGTTCTTTTAGAGGAGGTCTGCTAGTGACTAAGTTTTAGTTTTCCTTAACCTGAAAGGGTCTTGATATTCCTTTCATTTCTGAAGGCTAATTTTGCTGATTACAGGATTCTAAATTGACAGTTCATTACTTTTACCACTTGAAAACTGTGCCACTTCCTGCTGGCCTCCCTGGAAATCTGGTTTCTTCAAATTGTTTTCCCCTTATACATAATGTATTGTTTATATATGGCTGCTTTTAAGATTTTTAAATTTGTCTTTAGCTTTTGGAATGCTAATTATAATGTGTCTTTATGTGATTTTTTTTGGGTTTTCCCTAATCGGGGGTTACTTATCTTCTTGAATCTGTAAGTTTATGTCTTTTGCCAGATTTGGGGAATTTTTAGTCATTATTTATTGAAATACTCTTTCCAGCCTCAGATTTTCTCTTCTTATCTTCTGAGACTCTAAAGAGGAGTGATAGATCTTTATTTTATAGTCCCATAGATCCCAGAGTCTTGTGCCCTCTCCCCCCTTTTTAGTGTTTTCTCTCTGTTGTTCATATTCAATAAATTTTATTGTTCTGTTTTCAAGTTGACTGATTTCTTTCCTTTGTCCTCTCCATTCTTCATAGAGCCCATACATTCAGATTTTTTTTTAATCAGTCATTATATTTTTTTGGTTCTGGATTTTTCGTTTGGTTCTTCTTTATGTCCTCTTTATCTGCTGAGACATTGTATTTTTTGTTGTTTGAAACATGTTCATAAATGCTCCTTGAAGCACTTTTGTTCTGAAAACCTCATCAGGTATTTCTAACATTTGTGTGTATTCTTTTATTTCAAGTTGATGTCTTAGTAGTCCTTGGTATACTGAGTGACTTTTTATTGGAACTTTGGATATCTTGAGTATTATGGTGTGAGACTCTGGCTTTTTAAAAAATCTTTTGTTTAGCAGACCTCCTATGATACTGTTCCAGTGGGGATGGGCTGCTGCCTCATTACTTCAGGTGGGGTTAAAAGTCTAGGTTCTCACCTTGGTCTCCATTGACTCCTAAAGCAAGGGACTCCTCATGGCTGCTAGGTGGGGTAGGAGTTTAGGCTCCTCAACAGGATAAAAGACAAGCTACACACCATTAGAAAATATTTGCGAATTACAGACCCAATGAAGGTCTCTATATCTAGAAAATATAGAGAGAACTCTTAAACTCAATATAAAAAAACAAAAGCAAAAAACCAATCTAGTTACAACATTTGCAAAACACATGAACAGATATTTAACTAAAGAGGATATATGGGTGGAAAATCAGAATATGAAAAGAATATGAAATATGAAAACATCATTGCTGTTAGGGAAACCTAAATTTAAACTACAAGATATCACTATACACTTACTAAAATAGTTTCAAAATAAAAGGATGCCGGGTGGCTTAGTCTGTTGAGCATCTGACTCTAGATCTCAGCTCAGGTCTTGGACTCAGGGACATGATTCAGGCTCCCCATTGTGGAGCCTGCTTAAAAAATTGGCTTCAAAATAAAAAAATAGTAATGATATCAAATGTTGGTGAGGATGCTGAGGAATTGGATCACTCATACTTTACTGGTGGTGGGAATATAAAATGGTATAGCCACTCAGAAAGAGTATGGCAGTTTCCTAAAAAGTTCAGTATAGACTTACCATATGATTTTTAAATTACCCATGGGCATTTATCCCAGAGAAATGAAAACTTACGACCACCTGTATGAAAGTTTCTACAGCATCTTTTTATTTATAGTCCAAAACTACAGACAACCAAAATGTCATTTAGGGATGAATAAACTTGGTACATCTGTGGAATAGTACTTAGCTATAAAAAATGAGCTATTGAGGGGCACCTGCGTGATACAGCTGGTTAAACATCAGACTCTTGGTTTCAGCTTAGGTCATGATATGAGGGTCATGAGATTGAGCCCCATGTTGGGCTCCATGCTTGGCACAGAGTCTGCTAAAGACTCTCTCTCTCCCTCTGTCCCTCCCCTCCGTACATGTGCATACTTTTTCCCTCTCTCAAATAAATAAATCTTTAAAAATAAGCTGTTGATACATGCATCATCCTTGATGAATCCCGAGTGAAGAAAAAGGTCAGTCTCAAAAGATTATGAACTATATGATTCCATATAATATATATATATTATATATATATATTATTTATATATAATATATATAATATATATTATTTATATATAATATATATATATCTGCTCAAGTTTTTATATATATATAATATATATATAATTCTATATATATATATAAAATTCTCAAGTTTTTATAATATATATATATATATATAAAATTCTCAAAATGACTAAACTATAGAGTTAAAGCACAGATTAGTGGTTGCCAGAGGACAGGGATTTAGATATGGGGCAAGGTGGGATGGGAGTGATTATAAAGAGGTAGCATAAGAGATTTCTTGTTGTGATGGAGTAGTTCTGTATCTTGACTGTGGTGATGGTTACATGGATCTAAAGATGGGATAAAATGGCATAGGACCATATAGACAACACATAGAAACCACACACATACATGAATACATATTTAAGTATGATAAAAATTAAATTAGTTCTGTAGTCTGGTTAATAGTAATGTGCCAGTGTACATTTTTGGTCTTGATATTCAACTACAGCTATATAAGATGTCATCATTAGGAGACACTGAGTGAAGGGTTATGAGTCTCTTTGTACTACTTTTGCAACTTCCTGTGAGTCTGTAATTATTTCAGAAGAAAAGTTTTTTTTTTTTTAATTCACATTTCTCTGAGGTGGCTTAAGTGTAGTTCTTGTGAAAACAGAATATTAGGGAAAACCAATATTTGCCACCCCCTATGCTCAAAGTACCACAAGGCCACTGCAGCCAACATACGTATACTAATAAAAACATCTACACATAATATACTCCTTTCTATTTCTTTGGTATTTTAAAATTTCTTTCTAAAATTACTTTTTTGGGGGAAAACTGGAAGTAATCAGTAGTTATATTAGAGGTAGTACATGTTCTTAGAAATGTGCTAACTTCCTTTTTTCTGTCAATTAAAATACAGGACAGATGATAATTTACATTCTTTATACATTTATAAGGATGGTCCCAAATTTGACCAGACCCAAACACATTTCCAAGAAAGTAAAATAACACAACTTTCTTGATGATACATTATTTTTAGTCACTACTCACTCTGGCTGCGACAAAGATACAATGGCCTGTAAGTTATGAGAATTGTGTGCTAGCTATAGCTATCACTTTTTCTCCTGCTCAGGAAATTGTATTAGAATGCAAGTAAGGGGATGTGGTCTTATTATACAGAAACACTGGAATCTGCTCAAGTTTTTAAAAATTATTTATGCCATACTTTATGCTGGTTACAATAACACATTTGAGAGCATCTACTTTAGAGTACAAATGAAGTAGAATAATATGATCCCTTGCTTTATGAACTGCTAATATGGCAATGGTATTCTAGAAAAAATTCTGAATTTCAGGTTAGTCTTGGATTTTAATCCTAGCTCTGCTGCATATCAGACAGGTCATTAAACCTCATGGAACCTAAGTTTCCTCAATTACAGGGCTGTCCATTGAATGGAATTATGTCATTCAGTTCTCACCTTTGTGAAAGATACCTAGTACCATACGTGTCTCTGATAGCTGTTCACAAAATGTTTGTTTTGCCACAAAAGTTTTGTAAACTGAGGTTGAGAAGCCAGTATATGCATGAACATTGCACCTGGAAAGCAAATGATAAATATATAGTAAAAAGGACAAATACTGAGGTATATAAACTGTGAAAAAAAAGGAGTTTGCAAATGAAAAGTGTCAAATGGGCTGCAGGTTTCAGAGAAGGCATCATGATGGGAATGGTATTCAGAGTGGGTTTTAAAAAATGGAAAGGAAGAAAGATAAATCAGGCAGGCAGACCATTTCAAGCAGAAGCAAGAGCTTGAGGTTATATGATTATATAGAAATCAAAATTGAGAAATTTATCATACTTCAAACTTGCTATTCTATTAGATTATATTTTAGAAGTTAGAAAAAATGTTAAGCAATTTTTCCCGAAGTGTTACATTCTTAAACGTGGTCCAACATCTGCTGCATATTTTAATGGTATTGTTGAACCTACTTGGTTGCTAGGACACTTGTATACTTTACTTTGAAATCTTGATTGGTAAGATTTACATAGCTCCTGTCAGCTGTCAGCTAAACTTAGGCTTGTTGACAATATTTTTTATGTTTAACAAAGATGAATGATATAATAATGGGATTAACAAGAGCTGGGATTTCATTATTTTTGTTAAGCCTTACAGACTTGCTTTCAGGGCGCCTGGGTGGCTAAATCTTTTAAGCTGCTGCCTTTGACTCAGGTCATGATCTCAGGGTCCTGGGATTGAGCATCACTTTGGGTGCCCTGCTCAGCAGGGAGTCTGCTTCTCCATCTCTCTCTCTCAAATAAATAAAAATTTAAAAAAAAAGAATTACTTTCATATGTTATTGATATACATGAACTTAATTTTTTTAAAGCTTTGGCATTCTGATCAGTTTTCTGTTCTTAAGTGATAGTTGATGTTTTTGATACTATAACCTTGCAGAAAATGTGAAATGTGCCTTGAATATATGAAAGCAGTATACCCATAATTTTCGTATTTTCTGGTGTATTCTCTTAGACAGATAGGTTGGTTTTTGAAAGCTTATTTTGGTATATAGTGAGTTTTGTTTAGTATTGGAGCAAAGGAATCTTCTTAAATTTTTATTACTGAGTTATAGTTGACATATGATGTCAAAATTAGTTTCAGGTATACAGCAAAGTGATCCAGCAATTCTGTACATTACTCAGCGCTCACCACAAAAATGTAGTCACCATACAACATTATTACAGTGTTATTGACTCTGTTTCTTATGCCATACTTTTTGTCTCCATGACTCACTTATCTTAAAACCAAAAGTTTGTACTTCTTCATTTCCTTCACCTCTTCTCTGACCAAAGGATCTTTTTGTGGGGCAAATAGATCTACGATTTTTGTGTTTTTTCCCAAGTAGTCAGTCAGCCACAGATACTTGTAATTTATCTACTTTTGAAATACATTTTCACTAAATATTTTAGTTTTACTGTAATTTTGGTGAACAAATAATTTTATGTATTTGATTGGATATCTACTAAATACAAAGCATAGTAGTACAGAACAAGTGTAGGATTATGATACAGATCATCAAGGATCTAGTAAGAAAGAAAAATATTTACATAAATGATGTTAAGACAGTTTGCCTTAAGTGTCATAAGCTCTGTAGCAATTTCAGATAATGGAGAGAGCATTTTGAGTAGATAATCAGGAATTATTTCATGGAGGCATGATCATTTGACTAATGCTTGTCGCTTTTAAATGAATATTAACATGGCATTCAGTGTGAGGTAGAAATTCTGAAATGACAGCTCTCCACTGCCAAAGATTTTATCTTTATAAACTGGGAAAATCATTTCATTACTAATAAATGATTAATATCTAAACATTCCCATAAATACTAACTTAAGGTAAATATTTTTACTTTTAGAGAGTACATTTATTTATGATGGTTAATTGTTGCTTTTATATTTTTAGGCCATGAATATTGTGGTCCCCTTCATGTTTAAATATGCTGTAGACAGCCTCAACCAGATGTCGGGAAACATGTTGAACCTGAGTGATGCACCAAATACAGTTGCAACCATGGCAACGGCAGTTCTGATTGGCTGTATGTGTGATTCTTTGATCTGTCTACAGGTGTTGACTTTCTTCAAGAGGGTTTCATCATATTTGAGAAGATGACCTTTTCACCACAAACACATTTAGCATTTTGGACGTTTATCATTTTATGTGAGATATTTGAAATGTGGTTTTTAAAAATTCTTTTTATGGTATACTTTCTAAAAATTCTCTAACAGCCAAATTTTTCAAGTTCTAGAAAAAAATAACATGAAATAAGACATTGAATTCATAACAACCACTTCTGATAGTCTATCAGATAACCTTTTCAGTAATTCTTTCTAGTCATTTTCTTGCTGTTAATTATTTAATGGGAAATAGCTAAATAATGATATGCATACATTAATGTCTTTTTGAATTATATTCAATAACCATGACACAAATTTACCATTTGTAAAGAACAGAACATGTTGCTTTGTTCCCTCATGCATTAGGAAGGACACTGGGAGACTCAGGAGATTTGAATGGGGACATGCTTTAGTCGAGGCACTTGATTTTTTAGGATCTCGATTTTATCATTTGTTATTTGGGGGAACTGAAGTAGATTAGAATTTGTCCACAATAAGGCCAGATAGACTTCTCTTTATTAAAAGTGTTTAGTTGGAAAAAATCTTACAACATCTCGAATTTATAAAGGGAAATAACAATGAAAGGGATCCATAGTGGTAGAAAGATTGGTAGTCACTAGGTTAGGTGCTTTCTTTCTAGGTTTCTTTTACTTTAAGTATTCTGTGATGTATTCATTTATTGTATAAACACTTTCTTACTTACTATATACTTAACATTTTATACCTATGATTCTAACGTTTTTATAACCCAGTTTTTTTTTCTTTTGAATGTATTGTTAGATGGTGTATCAAGAGCTGGAGCTGCCTTTTTTAATGAAGTTCGAAATGCAGTATTTGGCAAGGTGGCCCAAAATTCAATCCGAAGAATAGCCAGAAATGTCTTTCTTCATCTGCACAACCTGGATCTGGCTTTCCACCTGAGTAGACAGACAGGAGCTTTATCAAAGGCTATTGACAGAGGGACAAGGGGTATCAGTTTTGTCCTGAGTGCTTTAGTATTTAATCTCCTTCCCATCATGTTTGAGGTGACTCTTGTCAGTGGTATTTTGGTAAGACATTTTTCATAATAAGCTTTTATCTTACATTCTCATTAGTGGCTATTTAGTATTTGAAGGTGGTGTGCTATTGAATGTTCATGGTTTGAAAGCAAAATTCCATGGTATGAGAGGAGTTATGCAGTTAATTTAATTATTTGCCACAAGCTTCAAGAGACTATCCAAAATCTTTATCATGTTGTTATTGTAAAGAGCTGGTCAGTTCAACACATCCATCAGTTGTTTAATTAGTGCTTGTAACTGTTTTGGCAGAGATATTTGTGTATGACTTTGGACTGGTATGCTCAGATTACCTAGATTGTTCACCATTTATAATCTAAGCAATTTCATATTTTATAATTTAAACTGTATATATACTCTTTATTCCTCTTAAGGCTTTTTGGGTTATTTTTCATCAGCATTTGACTGTAGTATCAATGTGGCAAGTGTTTAGCTTTCTTCCCTTGCTACCTAGGGTAGCTTTTCTAAGGTATTTGATTCCTCACACATTTATTTATACAACTTCCCATCAGCATGTTTTTATTAAAATCTTTTGACTGATATTTGCTGTTGTAGATTATAAACTATTTGGCAAGAACAATGACTGTAAATTCTTCTTTTGGCTTCTCCAGTATTATAGATGTGGTGCCCAGTTTGCATTGGTAACCCTTGGGACTCTTGGTGCATACACAGCATTCACAGTTGCTGTTACACGGTGGAGGTAAAGTATTTCCCAGGAGCCAGTCAAGGTTCAGAAATTAGCTATGCTATTATAATAAAAATTTCATGCCTATGCACATCTTTGTCTTACAGAACTAGATTTAGAATAGAAATGAACAAAGCGGATAATGATGCAGGTAACGCTGCCATAGACTCGCTGCTGAATTATGAAACTGTGAAGGTAATATGTTTAATTATACTTTCCTCTGCCTTCCACATTGCACAAAGATTTGTTCTGCCATTTAATGGAATAGGTGCTGTTAAGTTAGAGTTTTAGATGAGGATAGGATCTCTAGTTATGACAGAGTAATTGGACTTTGTTATTTTTCCTTATTTGGAAATTGTCTTCTCTTTCTGCCTCCATTTTTGTCTGGCAGCATCAGAATTTTACCTTCTGAATTAATTTATAAGTGAGAAAAGTATAGGTAGCACCTTGATTCAGAATGAACGCTAAGCTAGTCAAACAGACATGTAAGTTCTTGACTTTGTATCCCTCAGAGAACCTAACATACTGCTTTCCATTATTCTTTCATTTATATGTTCATTTTTCCATTTAACAAATATTACTGAATGCTTTTTATGTCCAAAGCCCTACACTTGGTCTTGTGATGGGGGAGGGTGGTAAAAAATGATTAATACTTAACCCTTGCCCTCCCAGATTTAACTCCATTAACTGGGAGAGTTAAAGTAAGTATGCAGGTAACTATATAAGAATGTGTAATGGCAGTAGGGGCAATGAGAACTGTCATTTTGGTCTCAAGGGATCAGGGGAAGGCTTTGTGAAGGAAATGCCATTAACAGCTTTTTCTTAGGGATGCCTAGGTGGCTCAGTGGGTTAAGCCTCTGCCTTTGGCTCAGGTCATGGTCCCAAGGCCCTAGGATCGAGCCCCACATTGGGCTCTCTGCTCAGCAGGGAGCCTGCTTCCCCCTCTCTCTCTGCCTGCCTCTCTGCTTACTTGTGATTTCTCTCTCTGTGTCAAATAAATAAATAAAATCTTTAAAAAACAGCTTTAAAAAAAAAATCTTTTTTTTTTAAAGTAATCTCTACACCATTGTGAGGCTTGAACTCAAAACCTCATGATCAAGAGTCATCTACTCCACCGAGCCTGCCAGGCATCTCCATTGACAGCTGTTTTAGATCTGGATTTAAGTTAACCAGGCATTGGGGCACCTGGGTGGGTTAAGCTTCTGCCTTCTGCTCAGGTCATGATCTTGGTCCTGGGATCAAGCCCCGCATTGGGCTCTCTGCTCAGCGGGGAGCCAGTTTCTCCCTCTCTCTGTGCCTGCCTCTCTGCCTACTTGTGATCTCTCTCTCTCTCTCTCTATCAAATAAAAGAATAAAATCTTCAAAGAAGATTAACCAGACATTCATCAGAATGAGATCAATTTCATGGACTTTTCAAATACAGTTCATTGTGGAGAACTATAGGAGTACCATAGTCCAGTGTATTGAAAGTCATTTTTTAAAATGGAGTGTGCGGTATAAAATTGTATCCATACATGAGGTCAGATGAAAAGGATACCAATCACTTGAGAGAATAAATTTTTTTTTTTTTTTTTTTTAGTTTTTAAAAAGATTTATTATTTTTATTTTTATTTTATTTTTATTTTTTCAATGTTCCAAGATTCATTGTTTATGCACCACACCCAGTGCTCCATGTAATACATGCCCTCCTTAATACCCACCACCAGACTCACCCATCTCCCCACCCACTTCCCTTCCAAAACCCTCAGTTTCTTTGTCAGAGTCCACATTCTCTCATGGTTCGTCTCCCCCTCCGATTTCCCCCAATTCACTTTTCCTTTCCATCTCCTAATGTCCTCCATTTATTCTTTATGTTCCACAAGTAAGTGAAACCATATGATAATTGACTCACTCTGCTTGACTTATTTCACTCAGCATAATCTCCTCCAGTTTCGTCCATGTTGATACAAAAGTTGGGTATTCATCCTTTCTGATGGAGGCGTAATATTCCATTATATATATGAACCATATCTTTATCCATTTCTCTGTTGAAGGGCATCTTGGCTCTCTCCACAGTTTGGTGACTGTGGCCATTGCTGCTATGAACACTGGGGTACAGATGGCCCTTCTTTTCACTACATCTGTATTTTTGGGGGTAAATACCCAGTAGTGTAATTGCAGGGTCATAGGGACCTGGTCTATCATAGGGTCTATTTCTAATTTCTTAAGGAATCTCCACACTCTTTTCCCAAGTAGCTGCACCAACTTGCATTCCCACCAACAGTGTTAAGGGGGTTCCCCTTTCTCCACATACTCTCCAACACATGTTGTTTACTATCTTGTTGATTTTGGCCATTCTAACTGGTGTAAGGTGGTATCTCAACGTGGTTTTGATTTGAATCTCCCAATGGCTAATGATGAAGAACATTTTTTCTTGTGTCTGTTAGCCATTTGTATGTCTTCATTGGAGAAGTGTCTGTTCTTGTCTTCTGCCCATTTTTTTAATGTGATTATCTGTTTTATGTGTGTTGAGTTTAAGGAGTTCTTTATAGATCTTGGATATCAGCCCTTTATCTGTAGTGTCACTTGCAAATATCTTCTCCCACCCCATGGATTGCCTTTAAGAGAATAAGTTCTAATTGTACTTGCATATAATTACTATTTTTGTTTGTTTTGTAGTATTTTAATAATGAAAACTATGAAGCACAAAGATATGATAGATTTCTGAAGACATATGAAACTGCTTCATTGAAAAGTACCTCTACTCTGGCTATGCTGAACTTTGGTCAAAGTGCTATTTTCAGTGTTGGTTTAACAACTATTATGGTGCTCGCCAGTCAGGGAATTGTGGCAGGTAATGGATCTGCAGTGTTCACATTAAAGATACTTTACTTAACCTTTATAAATAAAGATTAATGAAAGGAATGTATATATTAGTCTTACTATAAAGCATGTTCAATAAGGTGCTTTAACATCCTTGGAGTGCTTTCCTTTTTGTGTCAGAATGTGTTTTCTTAATTGTATGATAATGTTTTTTAACTTCCTTTTGTTTGACACTGTAAGTTTAGCACTAGCTCCCTCATTAATTAGGACTACTGTTTATACATTTTGTGGGGCTACATACTGATTGTTTCAGGAGTAACTTCTTTTTTAAGCATTTAATATTTCTAATTTCCGTTTCTCTGTGGACCCCGAAAACAGTGTAATTTAGTGTTTAGTACAAAGGATTACAATTACAATTACTAGTTACATTTTAATTAGACCGATTGATTTGTAAAACATTTCAAAAGTAAATAATGTCTCTGCCTCCTTTCTATAACCTGCCCACTCAGGATTTGTTCATTCAGTGTGTCTTTAATACATGGTTTATCATTCCCAGTCATATACTCATTTGCTCCAATTTTTTAATATATATTTTATAAAAATTTCTATTTCACATTACAAAGTAACTTGCTAGTGTCTTAGGAAGAAAGGAAAGATTTCTAGCCATCCATTTCTATCTTCCCTTAAACCATTCCTTTTTTAAAAAAATATTATGTATAGTGTATGGGTAAGCAATTCCCATTCTACTTACATCAAGTTCCCTATATTCCTGAATCTTGGATTAAAATGTTTTGAAATTTGAGTAGGCCTTACAAGTTGCTAGTTATATGCATTTTTGAAGTATATTCCAGAATAATAGAATGTAAATTTTCTGTCTTAAGCTGGAAAAGTTTATAACCTCTAAAACACCGTTTTTTTTTTTTTCTTCTGCTAACTACATATTAAGGTACCCTTACCGTTGGAGATCTAGTAATGGTGAATGGACTGCTTTTTCAACTTTCATTACCCCTTAACTTTTTGGGGACTGTATATAGAGAAACTAGACAAGCACTCATAGATATGAACACCTTGTTTACTCTACTCAAGGTAGACAGTCGAATTAAAGTAAGTAATCTATTCAGTACTTTTTTAAAAGCATGTGAATATCATCCCATTAATAGAATTGTTCTAAGGGAATATTTACATCACCATGTTAGTGAACTATTCCTTTTTTGTAGGAATTGGAGCTATCATGTGTATTAAGAGGTTATTAGAGCTTTACTTCGATGTTTAGAAACCTTACAGTGTTAGCAAATGTTATACCTAGAACCTGTGAACCTTGTTAACTTGAATTATTTGTACTTGCACTTGATTTACTTCTGCTAAAAATGATGTAAAATGTGTGATTGCCTTTCCTCACATCCTCAACTTCCTTACACCCGTGCCCACCATCTTCCTACCTGCTCTCCAAAATTGCTCAAAAACCAAAGCATTTAAGAATTTCTGAACTTAGTGCAGAGTGAAAAAACAAATCTTTAAAAGCATGCTTGGAAGTAGTCTAGCTCTAATTACAAACCTTTTCTTCCCCCATTATTTCCATTCTTCTCTTTGTGAAATAGAAAATTGTCTTCATGGCTGTACTCTACATGGTGTCTAAAGTGGCTTTTTTTTCTCTTCCCTACTAGGACAAAGCAATGGCATCTCCCATTCAGATCACACCACAGACAGCTTCGGTGGCCTTTGATAATGTGCATTTTGAATACATTGAGGGACAGAAAGTCCTTAGTGGAATATCTTTTGAAGTTCCTGCAGGAAAGAAAGTGGCCATTGTAGGAGGTAGTGGGTCAGGGTGGGTAATTCAGTTATTTATAAAATCCTACATCATTGGTTAATGATTCTCAATATAATGTTTTTTTTACTTTATCATAATAAAATAATTACAGTTGTTTAGAACAGGGGTTCCCTAATGTTAATAATATTACATAGCCTTTCCTTGTCTCCAATTTCAGAAAAAGCACAATAGTACGGCTGTTGTTTCGCTTCTATGAGCCTCAAAAGGGTAACATTTACCTTGCTGGTCAAAATATACAAGATGTGAGCCTGGAAAGCCTTCGGAGGGCAGTGGGAGTGGTGCCTCAGGTATTTTAAAAAAAAAAAAAAAGAAAAAACCTATTTGGGGAAAGATTTATTGGGTTGGTAGATCTTTTATTAGAATAATTTGAATTCAAAGAGTCAATATAGGGGCGCCTGGATGACTCAGTTGGTTAAGCATCTGACTCTTGATTTTGGCTCAAGTCATGATCTCAGGGATTATGAGATCGAGCCCCATGTTGGCCTCTGTGCTGGGCATAGAGCTTGCTTGGGCTTATCTCTTTCCCTCTCCATCTGTCCCTCCCCACTCTGCTTGTGGGCTGGCTCTCTCTCTCTCCGCCCCCCCAAATAAAAGAAAAAAAAAAAGGTCAATATATGCTAATTAAATAGGAAGCAGTAGGGCCTACAGTTTAAATTCTGTTACCAAAAATATTTTAAAAATATGAATGGAAAATCTGCATGATGGAAAGATTTTTTTAAGTCTTAGAAATATAGCATAATAAAAAGGAAAGAGCCCAGACTAAAGACAAACAGATCTGGATTCTAACCCCAGCTCTAACCCTTGTAAGTTCTGTGGTCTTGGTCCTCAGTTTCCTTATCTTTAAAATAAGGATAATAACCATTTGTCTTTTAGGATAGAGTTATTATGAATTAGAGATGATATACTATAAAACACCAAGCACAATGTCCGTCACATAATTATTCAGTAAATGAAAACTATTACTGTGATTTTGAACAGTTTTTGACATAGTGAAGCAATTTGGCTATCTGCTTCCATGTTTGTATGCCTTGTCTTTGTACCAACTTGTCCTGTTTGTGTCTGACCTGTAGTAAGTAGTTAATAAGTATTTGTTGAACGACTTTAAGGAGAAAAATAAATTTAGAGCAAAATCTGAGAAGACAACAGGGATGCCTTATAGAATGTGAGTTTTTCTTATGCTAAAAGTGAATGGAGAGACCTGGGAACAAGTTGCAGCCTAGAATCTGAATTAAGTGGAGACAACTGTAAGAAAGGGATCAGACAGGGATATGTAACTTCTAAAAGGTCCCCAAATGAATTGACACTCTGCACTGTCCTCCCTCTTTCACTGAGAATCTCAAATATTAGTGTGCATGATTTGCCTAGGGAGATTATTGAAATTCCACCTCTTTCACGGACCTTAGTTCTGGCTTAGGAGGGCTGTGTGGGGCCCAGGAACCTGCATTTTTGAATATGCGTCCTAGATGATTCTGATAATAAGTGATCCATAGAGTCTGTGTTGAGAAACATTGACCTAAACTGTATATCAAGTGAAGTGAATTCTAGGCTCTGTGTGCTTAGGGCTCGGTGTCCTCATCCATCCAGATAGATTACTGCCATTCTCTTAGGGTATATAACAGTTGCCCTTGACCTTTTGAAAAATAAAACATTTTATTCACAAGGAAAAATATACATGGTTAATAAATGAAAGAAAAGATGCTGATCCTCACTGGAAGGCTTACCAGTCCAAATTAAATCAACAGTGTAATACCATTTTTCACCTGCCAGCAAGGATTTTAGAATTCATAACATCCAGTTTGGGCAAGGCTGTGTAAAATGGCTAGTCTGTTGTTTGGCCAGTGGAAGTATACAGCTTTCCTGACAAGCAACTTGGCAATTTGTATCAATAGCCAGAAAAATACTGATGCCATTTATTCCAGTAATTCTGCCTCTAGGAAGTTTTAAGGAAATAAACAGAGAAGTGAACAGATATTTATATGCAGAGATGTTCATTACATCATTATTTATAATAACAGAAGTTGAAATTCACAGTGTGACTACCCAACAATAAGTAAATTTTTTAAATTTATCACTATAGGATCAAATGTCATACAGCCATTTATAAATATGCTGCTTATAAATAATATTATCATAAAAAATACTCAAATACAAAGTTTCTTAAAAAGAGGATACCAAGCAAAATACAAAATCCCAATTTTATAATACTAAATGAATATATATAACTAGAGAAGAAAGGAGAAAATAAACCAAAATGGTGATAGTAGTTATTGATACATGGTAGCATTATGGATTATTTAATAAATTTTTATTTTACCATATTTTTTGTATTTTCAAAGTTTTCAGTTAGTATTTGTTAGCTCTTTTTTGAATATAAAATATTTAAAGGTAAGTATTTTCTCTTTATAGAACTTTAAACTTAGTGGGTTTAAGTACCATTTCAAAATGAGAACATTTTATATCAGTAGTTGGTATAAAATGATTAAAATACTATTTGAAGTAATATCTCAAACTGGGGCTGATTGTTTTGTTAAAGAAGATCTTAGTTAATTATCTTGGTTAATGTGAACTAATGGAGCCATTTTATTTCATCTTACTGTTGACTTCCAACCATTTGGAGACTAAAAGGAAAGTGGGAGGTGGATGTTCACTTTAAGTACATTAGCTTTAGTGTGCTATATCAGAATAAAATGAAATATCAATTGAATGCTTGTAGTAACCTTTCTCCAAAAGATATCTATAGTTTATAAATCCTTTGTTTTCTGTGTCCAAGTAAAAAACTTGTTTCTGTGTCCCAGTTTAAAAGCTTCTGAGAAACATATATTCAACCTCATTAGTAATTAGGGAAGTGCTAATTTAAACAGCACGTTTTACCCCCAAAAGTAGCAACAACTGAAACTTAATTAATACGCAGTGTTGTTGAATATATAGGGATCGATTCCCTTAATACACTATGGGTTGGAGTATGTATACTGTTGGACCATTTTGGAAGATGGGCAATACTATCAAAGGATAAATGTATGCTTAGCCTTTTTTAAAAGATTTCATTCAATTTACAGGTGACAGCACAAGAAGGAGAGGAGGGAAGGGGGAGAGGGAGAAGCAGACTCCCTACTGATCAGGGAGCCAGATGTATGCTTACTTTTTAACTCATCAGTCTGTTTCTAGGGGTCGTTCTTACAGAAATACTCAAGTGTAAAAAGTCCTATATACAATATTTTATTCCAACGTTGTTTGTAGTAGCAAAAATTAGGAAACCACATTAATGTCTGTCAGTAGAGAAATAAATAAATACATTGTTAGTATCATACAACTGTTAAAAAAGTGAGGTACAGGGGATACCTGGTGGCTCAGATGGCTAAGCTGCTGCCTTATGATCTCCAGGTCCTGGGATCGAGCCCCATGTCAGGCTCCCAGCTCTCTGCTTCTCTCTCTCCCTCTGCCTCTGCCCCTGCTTGTGCTCTCTCTCTTTCTTTCTCTCTCTCTCTCTCTCTCAAATGAACAAAAAAAATCTTAAAAAAAAAAAGTGAGGTAGGATTCTGTTACTGATGTGAGCAGTTTCCAGCATATGTTAAGTGAAAAAATCAATTTATAAAATAACATGTATGTATGGTATGATCTCACTATGTTGAAGAAAAAAGTATGTGGCACATAAATTCATCAAAAAAGTCTGGACTGATACTCAACAAATTGTTCATGGTGATTAGAGCTCGTAAAGGAAATGGGATTGCAGGAATGAGGGGGGTGATAAAGGAGTTACCATGTTTTACTCTTTATGCCTTTGTGTCTTTACTAAGTTGTTTGAATTTGTTGTAATGAATATACATATATATGTACGTATATATAAATCTGATTCAGGATGCTGTCCTCTTCCACAATACCATTTACTACAACCTTTTATATGGAAACATCCATGCTTCACCTGAGGAGGTGTACGCGGTGGCAAAATTAGCTGGACTCCATGATGCAATTCTTCGAATGCCACATGGATATGACACACAAGTAGGGGAACGAGGACTCAAACTATCAGGTAACCAGATTTTAGATCTACTCCTGCTTGTGTACTCCCATCAGACTTGAATTTGTCAGAGCCATTTTCTTGAAAATGAATGACAGAGTACACACCTAGTGCTCATCTATTCACTTTCAACAAGGTCCCAGTCTCAGCCATCACTGTAAATAATTCAACATGTTGGAAACAACTGTTCTCAATCATGCAGGTCTCTTTTTTTTTTTCACTTGCAGCTGCAAACTGTAAATGCTTAATAATAAATTGCTAATACATCCTCAGGTCAGCATTAATGTATCATCCATAATTTTAATATTAAAGGAAAGCCAATATCATTGCTCACCTGAGAAAGTAGTAGGAGTAGGGAAAAGTAATTTGATAATAAATAGTGTATCTCATCATAATTTCCTAGATCATTATGGGATGTTTTCAATACTTTAGACTTCCTTATACTTGATGTACTTAACTGCTATACTTTTATTAAAGCCAGTTTCGTTTTCATGTCCTTGTTGGTTCAGTGGTCAAGTAAACTTGGGGGCTTGTACATTTCTATTTAAGTGTTTAATTATGAGATTACTATGTTTAATAATTTTCCTGTAATGACTGAATTTTTTGGAGGATCCATAAAAAAGCTTTTCACCCAAAATTATTTGAATTCCAAAAGTATGATATCTGTGCCTGAAAGTATTAATGTAACTAGTATAAACACACTGTATCCTTTACATTTATTCTAGTTTAATTTAGGGGGGAAATATATAAATTAGGGATGGAGGGGAGACAAAAAGAATAAAGAATACTCTGCATGAATTTAATGAATCCCCATTCGTTTTCATTACAAACCATCTTCATTTATTCACAACATTGATTAGGTGTATATTATGTGCAAACTAACATGCTAAATGCTTTGAGAGTTAATAAGATGATGCATAGATGTACTTGCCATCAGGGAATTTGCATTCCATTAGAAAGTTTTGATCTAAGTTTAGAAAATGTTAAGCAAAGATTGATTTCAAGTTAAGTTGGTCTGTAGTGTTTTGATTATCAGCTGGTAGTAGAAGATTCTTGCATCATTCCAGTCCCTGTTTATACTTCACCATTCCTCTTAACAGGAGTAGTTCCCAGCTAACTAGACCACCTCCAGATGATTTGTCCAGTTGGCTAATTTTAAAGACCTCCAAGTTTTCACATAGTATAAACTAGACCTCTCAAAATAAGACTGCCTCAGATAGCTGTGCCACATGCCATTTTCCAATCATTTTTTCCCCCTCTCTGCATGCCTTTGGGAGTAGGAATGGCTAAGGAAATTTTATTTTTGCCTAATATCCATTGCCCTACAGCTAGACCTCTCTAAATGAGTATTATTTAGCACCTATGCTAGTATTTATGGTAGGAAACAAATATTTCTTCTCCAGTTGCCAAAATTCTATTGATTAGAATTGAAACTGGGTTGGTTTCCACTTGAAATTTGAGAGTCATGTCTAAACTAGGCTTTCCTCTGAGTATCTGCATCTTTTAGGAGGTTTCTGCCACTAATTTGCTAGGTAGGTACGGAGGTAGTGCTGGCATGATGCCTGCTTTGGTAGGAGAATTCTGATCTTATTAAATGGGGAAGAATGTGGATAGTATAAATACAAACTTATTAATATTAGAGATAAGGAGCCCTCTTTTACAAGTTGAAAATAATAATTGCAGAAATAAAACTGAAATATTTGGTGTACCATGTAGTAAACAGGTGGCGCTTGTTTCCCTAAGAGGTTACTGAAACTGAAAAATACAAGTTTTTTTCAGACATTGATAAATTAATGGATAATGGGGAAAAATAGAAGCCAAAGGGGACATATTCAGCAAAGCACCATCCTCTATACTTTCAGCTATAGTTTATGTATGATTGATGACCTTAGACCTGTAAGAGTCGCAGTGAGGAAAGAACGATTACTTTATTTTCACCGGAGTGTTTTTAGAAACAAATACGGTGGGGCACCTGGGTGGCTCAGTGGATTAAGCCTCTGCCTTCGGCTCAGGTCATGATCTCAGGGTCCTGGGATCGAGCCCCACATCAGACTCTCTGCTCAGAAAGCCTGCTCCCCACCCCCCACTCTCTGCCTACTTGTGATCTCTCTCTCTCTCTGTCAAATTAATTAATTAATTAATTAAAGAAAAATAATTATTAGAAACAAATACAGGCTTGCATATTATGATAGGAAGAGCACTGAACTGAGAGTCAGGTCTAGTCCAGATTCCACTAGAAGTTGCTCTGTGATTGTGGGCAAATCATTAAACCTTTCTGGGCCTCTCTTTCCTTTCGGTTTTAAAATTCTGCTATTCTAGAGACCCATAGCAAATAACTAAGGTGAAATTAGTGGTATCTAGTATACACCTTTAACTTTGAAGAGTACTGTGAAAATAATATCTGTCAAAAGAATCCTTGAGAAGGGAGTTGTTTGGGGAAGTGGGTAACAGGGTGAAGGGTATTAAGGAGGGCATGTGTTGTGACGTGTAATGGGTATTATACATAACTAATGATCATTGGACACTACATCCAAAACTAGTGGCTAACTGAGCATGATAAAAGATATTAATTAATTCTAAAAAAAAGAGCCTCTTGAGAAGAATACTGGCTAGATGGTATATTTTTGTTAAGAAGTAAATGTAAATATTCATAGTTTCATGTCTTCAAGTTGCCAGGTTTCAGATATTATATTTGTTTTTGGCTTTTTTGATTCTCTGATACTGAAATTTTTCTCTCTGTGGTTGCTCTCCATTGGGAAGTAATATAAAATAACATGTAATGAACATATTCTCGGTGTGAGCATATTTTTGGTGAGAGGAGTAATTGTGGAATCAAAGCTATTACCTCTCCTCCTTGTTCTTTTCTCCTGTCACAAAGTCAGGATCCAGAATTACATTTATGTTCCAGGGTATATAGCTTGTCAAAGGATATCATATATGAACTTAGACTCTTCTAACTGAGTAAACTAACAGTGGTCAGAGTAGAGGTACATGTTGAAGGCATTGCTTTGTGGTTATGTTTGGTGGAAATACTAGAAACACGAAATATGTCTTTATGTTATACTTTCTTAAACTAAATTTTTCTTTACCAGGAGGAGAAAAGCAAAGAGTAGCAATTGCAAGAGCCATTTTGAAGGACCCCCCAGTCATTCTCTATGATGAAGCCACTTCATCATTAGATTCAATTACTGAAGAGGTAAATGATGATGAAAATGCAGAGCTCTTCAATTCTCAATGCTTAACTTTTCTGCTTGGAAGTTTCAGTAAAATGGCTATATTCTTTTATATTTTGAATGAACTTCAGTAGGAGGTACCATAGAGCAAAATATCTGGCCCTTTGTCCCCATATGGCAAGTGCTGATAATAAGAATGTCAGGTTGCATTCAGTTATCACATTGCTAAGTCCATTTGCAAAAGTGTCTTCTTTTTGAAGCTTATGACTATTCTATTATTCTTACATCTTGCAAAGCTTGTAAGAATTGCCTAATCTGCTGACAGATGAAGAATGTTTTAGTCTTTCTGCTGTTGCTACTTACCACTCATGAAAATAGGTCATGTAAATGATTGTGACACAAGCATACACCAGAAAACCTTTCACTTACCATGGAGCAACTCACTGAAGTACAAGTCAGGCACACGCAGCCTGTGGTGCTGGTATAAATTTATATCCATTTCACAAAAATACACTGTGCAGCACCGAGATGTTGTGACACTTGATGTCATGGTACAACTCAGCAACTACGTTAGACTTCATAACAACATCTTTGCATTAAATACAATAGTCTTAATAATAATGATAATTTCATGAATGGATCCCCTTAATCTAGAACTGAAGATAGGCAGATTATCTGTCAGTTACCTCCATTCATCTACATTTTATTTAAATATATAGGAAAAACCCAATGTTGAAGGATAGGCTTAATTTCAGCTTTGCAGCATGTATGGCATAATATTTGCATATGTCATTAAGTTTCAGGACATATTTGATCTGCCATATGTTTAAAATAGCTTAATATCTAAGTGACTTGTTTAGCATAAGGATTCGTTATATTTAAAGGGAATCTTGGGGCGCCTGGGTGGCTCAGTCGGTTAAGTGTCCGATCCTTGATTTTAGCTCAGGTCATGATCTCAGGGTTATGAGGTGGAGTTCGGCATCTGGCTCTGCCATGGGCATGGAGCCTGCTTAAGATTCTCTCTTCCTCTCCTCCTCCTCTGTCCCTTCCAAATAGGAATCTGCTTGCAAGAACTTTATACCTACAATGGTAGTGTCCACGTTTACCACAAATTAAAAGTCCTAACAGTCATTATTTGAGTCAGGTAACTTTATTATATCACAGAGCATAACCCATTAAGAGCTAGTAGACAACCCCCCAAGGGAATGAGTTACCAGCAGATTTAGTAAATTTTAATGGGCCTTTTTAAAAGGTCCATAGCACTTAGTAGAATGTCAGAGCTTAAGTTCTTGAGAATGAGGAAGATGAGTCCCCACAAATATCACAATTTTTCTTAGAATTGGCCCCACATTTGATTTACCATCTGTCTTAGTAAAATATAAGCTCTTCCCTTCCTGGGTAGCCACATCTCTTGATAATTTTATTCCTTTAATAAATACAATGTTTAGAAATATCTGCAGGGAGCCATTGGGTATATGCCCAACCCCACATTGCTGTTTCCATCGTGTTAGCTATACTTAGACCCAGGTTTCCAAGTACAGCTGAATATATATATACAGCTCCTTTACACTTTAAAAGCAGTAAACAACAATGTGTTTTCCAAACAGATTCTTTTTTTTTTTTCCAAACAGATTCTTAAATACAGAAAATAAATTTGTAGTTGTCATAGGTGAGGTTGGTGGGAGGACAGGTAAAATAAAATGATTAAGAGTATACTGATCCTGATGAGCACTGAGTAATGTATAAAATTATTGAATCATTATATTGTACACCTGAAATTAATATAACATTGTTAATTATACTGTAATAAAAAATGTTTCCCAGAGTTCCCTAAGAATACTTTTTTTCCCCATTTCTTTCCTTTTGCTCTTTATTCAATTGGGTATTCAGGGCCAGTGTGTCTCAGAGTCATTCCCTCTGTTTATAATGGGGGAGAGGGGCTGGCCTATTTTTCTGAATCTTGGATATTTTGGGGGGAAAAAAGCATTCTAAAAACTTGCTCTTCAGAATTATTTTGACAAAGATAGTCCTACACCATTTCAGTGTGCCCTGCATAGAATGCTTATGTTTGGGAAAGGCCAGAGGTATTGGGAGGAAGCTGTCCTTTCTTCTAGGGCAAGGGGAAAGGGAGCCAGACATTTCGTTCTTAGCTTTATCACAATGTGTGTCTAAATTAATGGCTTTGCTCTCTGTGTAGCCATTTCTATCCTCTTGCTATTTTTCTTTTTTTTTCGGTGCATTATGATATAAGGGTGTTTGTTCTTTTTAAATTTTATTTTGGTTCCAGTATAGTTAATATAGAGTGTTATATTAGTTTCAGGTGTACAATATAGTGATTCACCAGTTTACATTATTCACTGCTTATCACAACAACTGTACTCCTTAATTCCCATTACCTATTTCACCCATCCTCCTACCCATCTCCCCTCTGGTAACCACTCATTTCTTTTCTATACTTAAGAGTCATTTCTTGATTTGTCTCAGTCTCATTCTTTCTCTCTTTTTTCCTTTGCTTGTTTGTTTTGTTTCTTAAATTACTCTTATGAACGAAATCATATGGCTTTTGGTTTTTTATCTAACATATTTCATTTAGCATTATACTCTTTACCTCCATGCATGTCATTGCAAATGGCAAGATTCCATTCTTTTTTTTAATGACTGTGTTATTTTCCATTGTATAAATAAACACTTTCTAATAAATTTTTAAAATGGGCAGAGAACATAAACCGACATTTCTCCAAAGAATACATTCGAATGGCAGACAGACACATGAAAAGATGCTCAGCATCACTTATCATTGGGGAAATGCAAATCAGAACTACAATGAAATCTCACCTCCTACCTGTCAGAATGGCTAAAATCAAAAACACAAGAAACAACAGGTGTTGGCAAGGATGTTAAAAGGAACATTGGTGCCCTGTTGATGGAAATGCAAACTGGTGTAGCCACTCCGGAGAACAGTATGGAGGTTCTTCAGGAAGTTAAAAATAGAACTAGTGTACTATGTAGTGATTGTGCTACTGGGTATTTACCCCCCAAAAATACAGAAACATGAATTCAAAGTAATACATGCAACCTGTGTTTATAGCAGCATTATTTACAATAGCCAAGATATGGAAGTAGCCCAGCTCTCCATCAATTGATGATGGATAAAGAAATCAGAATACTTTTGAAAAGGAAGTTTGCTCAAGTTACCATACATGGTTGTCTTTATTGCCCATCTGTCCTCTGAGTTTGAACTAATTAAAAGCAAATGTTCCTGTACCCTTTGAATCTCCTTTCTACTGATCTGAAATTTTCTACATCCTATCGCTTGAGTCCTATCACATTTTATTTTTATTCTCATTGGCCAGATAACATCATACCCAGCTATGTTCCTAATATCATCGGATTCATCATTGTTATTTGTTCATTTTTAAGTATAGAAATATCCACCCTCTCCAGGTCTTTCTAATTTAAAGAAATGTTGCCTATCTAAAAGATAATTTTTTCCATGATAATGTGGCATATTTGCCTTCCCTTTTTGATCAGTTTTCTCCTTTTAGTAATTACTAGAATAGGTCAAATATTTGGTAGTGATATAAAGTTTACATAATAAAAAATTCATTGGCATTTTATATGTTCCTTTAAGAAATGTATGGTTATTTTAATGTACATTTACCTAATAGATCTTTTTTTCCTACTCTTGTCAAACTTACAGACTATTCTTAGTGCCATGAAGGATGCAGTCAAACATAGAACTTCTATTTTTATTGCACACAGATTGTCAACAGTGGTTGATGCAGATGAAATCATTGTCTTGGATCAGGTAAGAGATTTAACTTTAAAGTTTAGTATGGGGGGATTTGGGGGAAGATGGTGGAGCAAGAGGATCCTGAGCTCACCTGATCCCACAGACACATCTAGATAATCACAGCAGTGCAACTAACATGAAAACGCCCTGGCAGAACAGACTTTGCAGTTTATTGCAGACACGAGGCCACCTGAAAAGCGTAGGAGGGGCAGACACAGTCTGGAACCAGAATCCCATTGAGACTAACCACAAATGGAAGGAACACCACAATCATGGAAAAGGGAGAGGAGCAGACCCCACACCAGGCACCTTAGGCAGTGGGGGAACTACATTGGAAAGACAGGTGCCCAAAACATTAGGCTTTAAAATGGGGCTTAACTTAATGAGTTTTTACAATCAGTGAGACTTAATGCCAGGTGCTTTAAAAATCAGCTAACTTAGCTGTGGGAGGCCCACAGGGCAATTGGAAACTGAGGCTTGGGCCTTAAAGAGCCAGCAAAACCAAAAAAACCCCACCAGGGTAGAGATTATTATTAGAGATTTCCCTAAGAATGGAAGAGCTAGTGGGCAACCATTTTGCTTCCCCCACCCCCAGCCTAGATAGCCAGACAGTTGCAGGAATCAGGAGGAACACTCTATCACCTATCTTGCCAACACCACATCCGGCATTCTGGGGGATGCACCCCACTTAGCAACCATCCCTCCAAAGCAGTTTCTGCCAAGACACACACTGCAAGCAACCCTGGCAGGGACCTGCACCACTCCAAAGAGCCTCCTGTCCTGGGGAGAGAAGATAACCACATACAGCAGTGCAACTGCAGCAATGGCAGACAGACTGGGCAGGCATCTGGTCTGACAGTTGGCCCTACCCACCATCAAAAGCCTCTCAAGAAAAGGCAGGAAGAGCACCCTGAAGGTTGATGCTACTGCCACCATAACAGACGGACTGGGGGCAGGCATCTGGTTTGACTACAGGCACCACCCACTAATGAAAGCCTCTCAGGGGGCAACAGAGGGAAAGGACCCTGCAATTTGGTGTGACTGCAACCCATTCAGAGGGGCTGAGAGCACACATCTGGTCTGGCTGCTCACACTACTAGATTATAAGCCCACAGTGGCCCCAGACTCTTCCCCTAACAGCACAGAGAGCAAACCCTGCCTGGTACACCCAGAACATGAAAAGTGGACAATGCATCTAATGACTTAAGGTAAGCACAGCTTACCACAGTAGTAGGGTACACACAACCCACTAGGAGATACCCCTGAAGCTCCTGGTTCTGGTGAACAGTGGACATTATGCTACAGAATACCACAAGACCTCTTCTTTATAAGGCCACTACTTTCAAGATCAGGAGACTTAGCGGACTTTTCTCATACATAGAAACAAACACAAAGAGTTAGACAAAATGAGGAGACAGACAAATATGTCCTAGATGAGAGAGAATGGGACAAAAGTAAATCAGGAGAACTAATTAAAACAGAGATGAACAATATTGCCTGATAAAGAATTCAAATGAATGATCTTAAAGATACTCACTAGGCTAGACAGAAAAGTAGAGAATCTCAATGAACCTTTAGTAAAGAGATAGAAAAAATAAAAAAGAACCAGGGAGAGATGAACTTAATGACTGGAATTAAAAATACACTGGATAGGGGACATCTGGGTGTCTCAGTCAGTTAAGTGTCTGCCTTCAGCTCAGGTCATGATCCCAGCATCCTGAGATCAAGCCCTGCATTAGGCTTCCTGATCAGCAGAGAGCCTGCTTCTCCCTCTCCCTCTGCTGCTGTCCTTGCTTGCATGCTCTCTGTCTCTCTCTGTCGGATAAAGAAATAAAATCTTAAAAAAAAAAAAACTACACTAGAGAGACTCTGGCAGATTAGAGGAGACAGAAGAATGGATCAGTGAGCTAGAAGACAGAGTAATGAAATCAAGCTGAACAACAAAAAGAAAAAGAATAATAAAAAATGAGACTAGATTAAGGGAACTCAGGGACATCAGTAAGGATCATAACAGTCACATTATAGCAATCCCAGGAGGAGGAGAGAGAAGGGTGAAGAAAATTTGTTTGAAGAAATAATAGCTGAAAACTAAAGGAAACCGACATCTGGATTCTGGAGGCACACAGAACCCAAAACAAAATCAACCCAAGGAGGTTCACACCAAGACACATAATAACCAAAAATGGCAAAAAGTAGTGATAAAGAGAGAATGTTAAAAGCAGCAAGAGAAAATAGTTACATACAAGGGAAACCCCATAAGGCTTTTTACATGATATTTCAGCAGAGTCTTTATGTAGGCCAGAAGGGGGTGGCATGGTATATTCAGACTACTGACAGAAAAATAACCTGGAACCAAGAATATTCTACCCAGTAAGGCTATCTTCAGAATACAAGGAGAGAGAGTTTTCCAGGCAAATAAAAGTTTAGGGAGTTCATTACCATGAAAACAGCCTTCAAGAAAAATTAAAGGGAATCCTTTGGAAAGAAAAGGCCATAATTAAGAGTAAGAAAATTATGAAAGGAAAAAATGTCACAGGTAAATGTAAACATATAATTAAAGTAGTGTATTAATCACTTATAAAACAAGTATGGAGATTAAAGCAGAAAAACAATAAAATAAATTATATCTGTAAAAGTAATCAAGAGGGTGCCTGGGTGGCTCAGTTGGTTAAGTGACTGCTTTCAGCTCAGGTCATGATCCTGGAGTCCCAGATCGAGTCCCACAGCGGGGAGTCTGCTTCTCTCTCTGACCCTCCCCCTTCTCATGCTTTCTCTCTCAAATAAATAAATAAATAAATAAATCTTTAAGAAAAGCAATCAGGAGAGTCACAAAATTAAAGGATATAAAGTATAATACCACATACATAAAATGTCAGGGAAGTAAAATTTTTCTACTTTAAAAATGGCTTCAAACTTAACTATCAACCTCCATAGACTGCTATATGCATAAAATATTACATGTGAACCTAATGGTAATCACAAATCAAAAACCTGTGGTAGATACACAAAAAGCAAAGAGAAAGCAATCCAAGCATTAACACTGAAGAAAGCCATCAAATCACAAGAGAAAAGGGAAGATGGAGGAAAAAAAGAACTATAAAAACAACCATAAAACAAGTTACAAAATGGCAATAATTACATACCTGTCATTAATTACTTTGAATGTCAGTGGACTAAATGCTCCAGTTAAAACACATGGGAGGAGTAAAAACACAGGATGACTGAATGGATAAAAATTGCAAGCTCCATCTAAGTGCTACCCACATGAGACTCAGTTCAAGACCTGAAGACACATGGAGATTGAAAGGAAGGACACATTTACCATGTGAATGGAAGTGAAAAGAAAGCCAGGAGAGCAATACTTTCATTGCACAAAACACACTTTAAAACAAAGATTGTAACAAGAAATAAGGACACTACATGATGATAAAAGGGAAAAATCCAGCAAGAAGATAAAATAATTGCAAATATTTGTGTACCCAACATAGGAGCACTCCAAAACATGAATCATGTGTTAAGAGACATAAAAGAAGAAATTAACACAGTAATAATAACTGACTTTAACACCTCTCTTACATTAATGGGTATATCATCTATACAGAAAATAAAGGAAAGAGTGACTTTGAATGACATACTGGACCAGATGAAATTAACATCCTGTATATTGAACATTCTATCGAAAAACAGCAGAATGCACTTATTTTCAGGTGCACATAGAGCATTCTCCAGAATAGATCTCATATTAGGGCACAAAACGAGTCTCTGAATTTAAGAAAATAAAACCACAGCAAGCATCTTTCCAAAACAAAAAGATATAAAACTAAAAAGCAGTTGTGAATGAGAAAAATAATGGAAAGAACTACAAACACTTGAAAGCTTAGCAGCATGCTACTAAACAACCAATGGCTCAACAAAGAATCAAAGAAAAAATAAAAATAATACATGGAGACAAATGAAAATGAAAACACAGTGTTTCTAATTCATTAAGATGCAGCAAAAGTGTTCCAAGCTGGAAGATTATACCAGTATAGGCCTGTCTCAAGAAAGAATAAAAATCTGGAATAAACAACCTAATCTTAATAAAAATACCTAGGGATAAACTTAAGGAGATGAAAGTTCTGTACTATGGAAACTATAAAATATTGATGAAGGAAATCGAAGATGACACAAATAGATATTTCTTGTTCAGGAGTTAGAAGAATTAAGATTGGTGAAGGGTCTGTACTACCCAAAGCAGTCTATAGAGCTTCAGTGTAATCCCTATCAAAATACCAACACCATGTTCCTAGAACTGTAAAAATAATTTTATGGAACCACAAAAGACCTCAAATAGCTAAAGCAATCCAAAAAAGAACAAAGCAGGATATATTAAAATCCCTGATTTCAAGATATATTACAAAGTTGTGGTTGTCTGGCACAAAACTAGACACAAAGGTCAGTGGAAGAGAATAGAGAGTCTAAAAATGAACCCACGCTTATATGGCCAGTTAATCTATGACAGAGGAGGCAAGAATATACAAGGAGGAAAGAGTCTCTTCAACAAATGGTGCTGGGAAAACTGAACAGGTACATGTAAACGAATGAAACCAGACCACTTTCTTACTCTATACACAAAAATAAACTCAGAATGGATTAAAGACCTAAATGTGAGACCTGAAACTGTAAAAATTCCTAGAAGAAAACATAGGTAATAATTTTTTTGACATTGGCTATAGAAACTTTTTTTAGCTAAGTCTTTTCAGGCAAGAGAGACAAAGGCAAAATTAGACTGTTGTGAGTACACCAAACTAAAACACTTTTTCATAATGACAGAAACCATCAACAGAATTACAAGGCAACCTACTGAATGGGAGAAGATATTTGTAAAATGATATATTTGATAAGGGCTAAATAACCAAAAGATATAAAGAACTTATACTACTCAACACCCAAAAAACCCCAAATAATCTGATTTTTAAAATGGGCAGAGGACTTGAATAGACATTTTTCCAGAGAAGCCGTATGGATGGCCAACAAACACATAAAAAGATGCTCACCATAACTAAGCATCAGGGAAATGCAAATTAAAACACAATGAGATATCACTTTATACCTTTCAGAATGGCTAAAATCAGACACACAAGAAATAAGAAATATTGACAATGATACAGAGAAAGAGGAACCCTCATGCACCATTGCTGGGAATGTAAATTGGTGCAGCCACTGTGGAAAACAATGTGGAGGTTCTTCAAAAATTTGAAAATAGGGGCGCCTGGGTGGCTCAGTGGGTTAAAGCCTCTGCCTTCGGCTCAGGTCATGATCCCAGGGTCCTGGGATCAAGCCCCACATCGGGCTCTCTGCTTGGCGGGGAGCCTGCTTCCCCTTCTCTCTCTGCCTACTTGTGATCTCTGTCAAATAAATAAATAAAATCTTAAAAAAAATTGAAAATAGGTAATTCCAATACTGGGTATTTACCCAAAGAAAATGAGATTACTAACTTGAAAATATATATGCACCCCTGTGTTTATTGCAGCAATATTTACAATAGCCAAGATATGGAAACTTCTCACCTGTCAATCCATAGAGAATGGATAAAGAAGACTATTACCTGGCTATAAAAAAAAATGAAATCTTGCCATTTGTAGCAATATGCATGAACCTTGAGGATATAGTGATGAGTGATATCAGTCAGAGAAAGATGAATAACACACTATTTCACTCATGTGTGGAATTTAAGAAACAATCCAAATGAACAAAGAAAAACGGACACAAAAAATAGACCCTTTAAATATAGAAAACAAACTGGTGGTCTTCAGAGGTGTGGTGTGGGGGTATGGGTGAAATAGATTAAGGGGAATAAGAGTACACTTGATGAGCACTGAAAAATGTATAGAATTATTGAATAATTATATTTTAAACCTGAAACTAATAGAACATTAGATCTTAGTTGCAGTTCAATTTAAAAAAACATTTAGTACATGAAGAACATTGAAAATTGTCACAAACACAAATAACTTAAATATTGTTTCTAAAGAAAAATGCAGAATTTGTGTTCTTTAAATAAGAGTGAATCCTGATAGGACTCCCATTTTTACTCCTTTTGACAGGAAAACAAAGGCATTTTTCTTCCAAGAAGAAATAAACCATTAACTCACTTTTCATCGAAGTATTAAAAGCAAACTTGTATCAGGAAAGCATTAAAGCCTCATATAATAGAATCAGATTTTAGGGAGTATATATATAAACTATTTTTTTGCGTTCAGTTTTGCTCTGCACAGAATCATTGCTCATTATCATTTTTGTATTTTGTATTTTTATTTTTTCTAATATCTGCACATACCCTTGATGTCTAAAAGAAAATTACCATAAAATAGTCACTTGCAAACATGATTACTTTTATTTTTTTCCTCCTGGGGAAAGTAAGAAAATGGATAGCCTGCTTTATCCCTTCTGAGGGCTTTACTATTAAGAGCGTACTACTTTCTAAATGTTCTGATCAACTTAGAATACCACTAGTGATTGGTAATTTTCCTTTTCTCTACTCTTTATAAGAATGTATTTTCCCACATCCTAGTACTTGGTTATTTCTCACACTGTTCAGTTTTTCACCTTCCATTCAGCCTTTTCTATTATTATGTTTCCCTTCTAATAAATAAACCTTCAATTCTTTATCATTTTGAAAGCCTGAATACTAGATGTTGAGAGAGGAAAAGCATTCTCATGTACTTTCTATATTGAGTTATCGAGAGAATTTTTCACACCACTAAAATTTCATATAAGCTGTTGATTTTTCTGTGGTGTGTATGTATATATATATTTTTAGATATGTACATATATATCGTTACATAGTCTTACCCGTGTGTACTTGAGTAACCCTAGGTTTTTTGTTGTTTTTTTTTTTTTTGCAAGTGCTTACATTCAGTAGAAAACAAACTAATTTTTTCAGTATGCTTATATACCAGAATGCCTTAAATGTGAAATGTTGTAAATACACTTTATTATCCAATTGATATTCAAAAGAGGGCAGTTGGGTGTTGTATGTATGGGTTGAGTCACTAAATTCTGCTCCCGAAACTAACATTATACTATCTGTTAACTAACTGGAATTTAAATAAAAACTTGGAGGAAAGAAATTAAAAAGAAAGAATCTGAAATAAAATTTGCTGTTGGTGCTTTTTTACTAACCTTTCCATTGTATGCAGGCATGCAGATAGTCTTTTCTTATAAAGTGGTAAAGGTACTTGAACAAGCTTGAGCTTTCTTGTCTCATACTTTGAGGTTGACAGTATCTACAGTTATATTACAACATTGCCAGTTGAAGTTTGGATTATAATTGGAACTATAATTAATATATTAATTATTATAGCACATGTATCTAAAATATCTTAGTATTTACAATTTGATCATTCTGTATTTGCTTGATTATGAAAATCAGAGACTTTTATTTTCTAGTGAAATGTATATAACCTCATGTATTCTGTCAACAGTGCCTTGTAGTATAATGTTACATCTACATAAGAAATAGAATTCTCAAGGCCCCTCCTTAACCCCACAGCCTGGTAATTACTGCTTCCCAGCCTTGGCAAGAGGCGGCAGGTTGACTTGTCAGGAAATTGAGTCATAGAGGCTCTAGACAGAAAATTGTCTAGCACGTGAACAAAGATGGGGAAGGTTAACTGGAAATCAAAGCACACCAAAAAAAGACCATAGACCCTCTTCTGCCACTGGCTCCATAACCATTTCTTTATTTCTAATATCACTACTCCTTCCTTCATCAGGAGATAATTGAAGAAGTCTCTGCAGAAGACACATGTAGCCCCAGGGGGGGAAAAAAAGCTATTTGTATTTGGAGACCCCAGCAAGATGACCATGTATCCATATGATCATTCTTCAGTGAAATCCCACAGTTGAAAATACCATTCCCATGCACATAGTTTCTAGTCAGTTTTCTAATGCTCCATTATTAAGTATCAATGGATAATAAAGGAAGACCTCTTAAACAAGCAGAAAAAAAGGAATTCTGTAGAAAATATAGACAATGAAAAGAGCATAAAGCAACTTAAATAATATCGCCACAGGTCATGGAAAATAAAGTATTTCTAAAATAAGGACAGATGCTGTTAAGAGAAAAAAGTAAAGGGAGCTTTATATGGCATGATTTCTAGATGTGTTGTTAAATGAAAGAAAGAACAGTTCAGAATCTGTTGTATGCTGCTATTTGCAAGGAGGATGGGGGGGGGGAAGGAATATGTGATATTTACTTATTTCTGTGGAAAAAAACCCTCAGAGTTTGTACCTCTTAATCCACTTTACTTTGCCCATTCTCTCATTCACCTTTCCTTTGGCAAATAACATTTTGTTCTTTAATTAAGAGGTACAGACTTCCACCTTTTTTTTTTTTTTTTTTAAGGAGTTATCTTTTTTTTTTTTTTTTAATTTCCAGCATAACAGTATTCATTATTTCTGCACCACACCCCGTGCTCCATGCAATCCGTGCCCTCTATAATACCCACCACCTGGTACCCCAACCTCCACTTTTAAATAAGTCGTGGATATTGAAAGTACAGCGTAAGTAATATAGTCAATAATATTATAATAATGCCTTATGGTGACAGATGGTGACTACATTACCGAGGCCAGCACTGAATAATGTATACAGTTGTCTAATCACTGTGTCATACACCTGGAAGTATTAAAACATTCTATGTCAATTATATTTCAATAAAAAATTATAAAAAAAGAAATAGCCTAAGTTGAGCTGGAAAGAATTTAATATTTGATGATTCACAGTCTTTGGCTCAGAGGTATGATCGTGGATATTAATTATTACTATACTAAGGCAATACAGAACAGTGTTTAATAGTTTGATTAACATAAAATAGACTAAACCCTTTCTTTTTTGGGTTTCAATGCCAAATAAAAAGAACTCTTAGTAAAAGAGAAAGCAACAACAACAAACTCAGGAAGCATAAACTAGAAACTAAAGAAATTGACTGTTTATGGAGTGGAGATAGAAAGAGGTAAAAGGGATAGGAAAGGGAGCATGATTTTCCTGATTATACTTTTTAATATATTTTTTCAGTCTTTCAAGTTTTTAAATTCCAGTTAACATCGAGTGTGATATTAGTTTCAGGGGTAGAATTTAGTGATTCATCACAGCACCCAGTGCTTATCACAAGTGCCCTCCTTAATACTCATCACCCATTTAACCTATCTCCCCACCCACATCCCCTCCAGCATCTCTCAGTTTGTTCTCTGTAGTTAAGAGTCTGTTTTATGATTTCTCTTCTCCCCCCATGTTCATCTATTTTCTGTCTTAAATTCTACATATGAGTGAAATCATATGGTATTTATCTTTCTTTGATTTATCTCACTTAGCATAATACTCTCTAGCTCCATCCACATCCTTGCAAATGGAAGGATTTATTTTTGATGGCTGAGTAATATTCCGGTGTGTGTGCTTATGTGTGCATGCATATGCACATATGTATACTACATCTTCATAATCCATTCATTAGTCAGTGGGCATTTGGGCTCTTTTCCTAGTTTGGCTATTGGTGATAAAACAGCTTTAAACATTAGGGTGCATGTATGCCTTTGAATCTGTATTTTTGTATCCTTTCAGTAAGTACCTACAAGTACTTACAATCCAGAATTGCTGGATTGTAAGGTAGTTCTCTTTTCAACTTTTTGAGGAACCTTCCTACTGTTTTTGAGAATGACTGAACCAGTTTGCATTCCCACCAATGGTGTAAGAGGGTTCCCCTTTCTCCACATCCTTTCCAACGCCTATTGTTTCTTGTGTTGATTTTAGCAATCCTAATATGTGTGAGATGGTATATCGTCATGGTTTTGATTTGTATTTCCCTGATGATGAGAGATGTTGAGCACCTTTTCATGTTCCTGGTAGCCGTGTGGGTATCTTCTTTGGAAAAATGTCTATTCACGTCTTCTGCCCATTTTTTAACTGGATTATTTGGTTTTCTGGGTGTTGAGTTTAATAAATTCTTTATAGATTTTTGATACTAACCCTTTATCGGATATGTCATCTGCAAATACCTTCTCCCATTTTGGAGGTTGCCTTTTAGTCTTGCCAGTTGTTTTCCTTCACTGTGCAGAAACTTTTTATCTTGAAAAGTCCCGATAGTTTATTTATTTATTTTTTAACATATAATGTATTATTTGTTTCAGGGGTACAGGTCTATGATTCATCAGTCTTAAAATACACAGTGCTTATTACAACACATACCCCCCAATGTCCATTACCCAGTTACGTTATTCCCCTACCCCCGCACCCCTCCAGCAAATCTCAGTTTGTCTCCTAAGATTAATGGTCTGTCTCCCTCTTTGGTTGTATCTTGTTTTATTTTTTCTTCTCTTCCCCTATGATCCTCTGTTTTGTTTTCTAAAGTCCACGTACCAGTGAGATCATACAATAATTGTCTTTCTCTGATTGACCTGTTTTGCTTAGCATAATACCTTCTAGTTCCAACTATGTCATTGCAAATGGCAAGACTTCATTTTTTTTGATGGCTGAGTAATGTTCCTGTGTGTGTGTGTGTGTGTGTGTGTGTGTGTACACGCAGTGGATATATTTATCCATTAATATATTGATGGACATCTGGGCTCTTTCCCTAGTTTGGCTATTGTGGACATTGCTGCTATAAACATTGGGGTGCTGATGCCCCTTCAAATCACTGTGTTTGTATCCTTTGGATAAATACCTGGCCATGCAATTCCTGGGTTGTAGGGTAGCTCTGCTTTCAACTTTTGAGGAACTTCCATACCGTTTTCCAAAGTGGCTGCACCAGCTTGCATTCCCAACAGTGTAGGAGGGTTCTCCTTTCTCTGCATCCTCCCCAATATCTGTCATTTCCTGACTTGTTAATTTTAGCCATTCTGGCTGGTGTGAGGTGGTATTCATGGTTTTGGTTTGTATTTCCCTGATGCCAAGTGATGTTGAGCACTCTTTCATGGGTCTTTTGGCCATTTGGGTGTCTTTGGAAAAATGTCTATTCATGTCTTCTGCCCATTTTTGGACTGGATTATTTGTTTTTTATGTGTTGAGTTTCATACAGTCTTTAGAGATTTTGGATACTAGCCCTTTATATGATATGTCATTTGCGAACATCTTCTCCCATTCTCTTCGTTGTCTTTTGGTTTTGTCAACTGTTTGCTTTGCTGTGGAGAAACTTTTTGTCTTGATGAAATCCCAATAGTTCATTTTTGCCTTTGTTTCCTGTGCTTTTGGAGGTGTGTCTAGAAAGAAGTTGCTGTGACCAACATCACAGAAGTTGCTGCCTGTGTTCTTCTCTAGGATTTTGATGGATTCCTGTCTCATGTTTAGGTCTTTCATCCATTTTGAGTCAATGTTTGTGTATGGTGTAAAGAAAGGGTCCAGTTTCATTCTTTTGCATCTGGCTGTCCAGTTTTCCCAACACCATTTGTGGAAGAGACTGCCTTTTTTCCGTTGGATGTTCTTTCCTGCTTTGTTGAAGATAAGTTGACCACAGAGTTGAGGGTCCATTTCTGAGTTCTTGTTCTGTTCCATTGATCTATACATCTGTTTCTGTGCTAGTACCATACTGTCTTGATGATTACAGCTTTGTAATAGAGCTTGAATTCCAGAATTGTGATGCTACCAGCTTTGGTTTTCTTTTTCAATATTTCTTTGGTGCTTCAGGGTCTTCTGTTTCATACAGATTTTAGGATTATTAGTTCTAGTTCTGTGAAAAAAGTTGATGGTATTTTAATAGGGATTGCATTGAATTTGTGTATTGCTCTAGGTAGTATAGACATTTTAACAATATTTGTTCTTCCAATTCATGAGCATGAATGGTTTTCCATTTCTTTATGTTTTCCTCAATTTCTTTCTTGAGTACTCTGTAGTTTTCTGAGTACAGATCCTTTGCCTCTTTGATTAGATTTATTCCTAGGTATCTTATGGTTCTGGGTGCAACTATAAATAGCATCAATTCCTTAATTTCTTTTTCTTTAATCACATTGTTAGTGTATAGAAATGCAGCTGATTTCTGTGCGTTGCTTTTATATCCTGCCACTTTACTGAATATGCCAACAAATTAGGCAATCTGGAAGAAATGGATGCGTTCCTAGAGACATATAAACTACTAAAACTGAACCAGGAAGAAATAGAAAACCTGAATAGACCCATAACCAGGAAAGAAATTGAAGCAGTAATCAAAAATCTCCCAACCAAAAAAAAAAAAAAAAAATCTTCCAACAAACAAGAGCCCAGTGCCAGAAGGCTTCCCAGGGGAATTCTACCAAACATTTAAAGAAGAATTAATACCTATTCTCCTGAAACTGACAGAATAGAAATGGAAGGAAAACTTTACAAATTCATTTTATGAGGCCAGCATTACCTTGATCCCAAAACGAGACAAAGACTCCACCAAAAAGGAGAATTACAGACCGATGTCCCTGATGGTCATGGATGCAAAAATTTTCACCAGAATAATAGCCAGTAAGATCTAACAGTACATTAAAAGGATTATTCACCAGGATGAAGTGGGATTTGTTTCTGGACTTCAAGGGTACTTCCGCATCCACAAATCAATCAGTGTGATATACTACATAAATAAAAGAACTTTATGATACTCTCAATAGATATTGAAAAGCATTTGACAAAGTACAGCATCCTTTCTTGATTAAAACTATCCACAGTGTAGGGATAGAGAGAACATACCTCAGTATCATAAAAGCCATCTATGAAAAATCCACAGCAAATATCATTCTCAGTGGGGAAAAGCTGAGAGTTTTTCTCCTAAGGTCAGGAACACAGCAGGGATATCCACTATCACCACTGCTGGTTAGCATAGTACTAGAAGTCCTAGCCTCAGCAGTCAGACAACACAAAGAGATAAAAGGCATCTGAATTGGCAAAGAAGTCAAACTCTCACTCTCCACAGATGACCTGATACTTTATGTGAAAAACCCAAAAGACTCCACCCCCAAATTGCTAGAACTCATATGGGAATTCAGTAAAGTGGCAGGAAAAGTCCTGATAAGTTCATTATTGCTTTTGTTTGCCTTGCTTTAAGAAGACATACCAAGTAAGAAGCTGCTATGTCTGATGTCATAGAGGCTATTGCCTGTTTTCTTCTCTGGGATTTTGATGGTTTCCTGTCTCACAGTTAGGCATTTCATCCATTTTGAGTTTATTTTTGTTTATGATGTAAGAAAGTGGTCCAGTTTCATTCTTTTGTATGTTTCTGTCCAGTTTTTCCAACACCATCTCTTGAAGAGACTGTCTGTTCCTTTGGATATTTTTTCCTGTACTGTTGAACATTAGTTGACCATGTATTTTTGGGTCCATTTCTGGGTTCTCTGTTCTCTTCCATTCATCTGTGTGTCTGTTTTTGTACCAGTACTATACCATCCAGATTACTACAGATAACTTGAAGTCCAGAATTGTGATGCCTCTAGCTTTTGTCCCATACAAATTTTAAGATTCCTTGTTCTAGCTCTGTGAAAAATGCTGTTTGTATTTTGATAAAGATTGCGTTAAATGTATAGATTGCTTTCAGTAGTATAGTCATTTGAACAACAAGAATGACAGGAATAGTCATTCTTCCAATTCATGTGCATGGAATGTTTTCCCCTTTCTTTGTGTCATCTCCGGTTTCTTTCATCAGTGTTTTCTAAGTTTTCATAATACAGATCTTTTACCTCTTTGGTTAGGTTTCTTCCTAGGTGTCTTACAGTTTTTGTACAGTTGTAAATGGGATTGATTTCTTGGTTTTTCTTTCTGCTGCTTCATTATAGGTTTATAGAAATGCAACAGATTTCTGTATGTTGATTCTGTATCCTGCAACTGGACAGAATGCATGTATGAGTTCCAGCAATTTTTTGGTGGAGTCTTTCGGATTTTTTTTTTAAGATAAGTTTTTATTTATTTGACAGAGGGGGGTGGGGTCACAAGTAGGCAGAGAGGCAGGCAGAGAGAGAGGGGAAAGCAGGCTCCCCGCCAAGCAGAGAGCCCGACGCGGGGCTCGATCCCAGGACCCTGGGATCATGACCCGAGCCCAAGGCAGAGGCTTTATCCCACTGAGCCACCCAGGCGCCCCTCTTTCGGATTTTCTATATAGAGTATCCTGTCATCTGCAAATAGTGAAAGTTTGACTTCTTCTTTGCTGATTTGGATACATTTTGTTTTTGTTATCTGTTTGCTGAGGCGAGGACTTCTAATACTGTGTTAAATGAAAGTGGTGAGAGTAAACATCCCTTTTTCCTGATGCTAGATGAAAAGCACTCAGTTTTCCCCATTGAGGATGATAATAGCTGTGGTCTTTCATATATGGCCTTTATAGTATCAAGGTATGTTCCCTCTGTCCCTCGGTTTTTGAGGGTTTTTAATCAAGAATGGATGCTGTATGTTTTCAAATGTTTTTTTTCTGCATCTATCGAGAGGATCATATGGTTCTTACCCTCTTTTATTAATGTGGTGTATCGCATTGATTTATTTGAAAATATTGAACCACTCCTGTAGCGCAGGAATAAATCCCAATTGATCGTGGTGATTGATTCTTTTTCTGTACTGTTATATTCAATTTGATAGTATTTTGTTGAGAATTTTTGCATCCATGTCCATCAGAGATATTCGCCTGTAGTTCTCTTTCTTAGTGGAGTCTTTGATTTTGGGAATCAGAATAATGTGGGCCTCATTGAATGAGTTTGGAAGTTTTCCTTCCATTTCTATTAAGAAAAATAGGTATTAACTCTTCTTTAAAGATTTAATAGAATTCCCATGTGAAGCCATATGGCCCTGGACTTTTGTTTGTTGGTAGATTTTTTTATTACTGATTCAGTTTCTTCACTGGTTATGTCTGTTCAAGGTTTTTGTTTCTTCCTGTTTCAGTTTTGGTAGTTTATATGTTTCTAGCAATTTATCCATTTCTTCCAGATTACTCAATTTGTTGACATATATTTTATTTTTGTATTATTATTTGAGCTCTCCTCTATTTTAATTTTTTGGAGCCGCCTTCTTTTTTATAAGTCTGGCCAGGGGGTTATCAATTTTATTAATTTTTTCAGAGAACCAGCTCCTGGTTTCATTGTTCTATTCTCCTGTGTTTTTGATTTCTATATTATTTATTTCTAGTCTAATCTTATTTCACTTCTGCTAGTGTTAGCCTTCATTTGTTGTTCTTTTTCCTTTGTTTCATTTTTTTAATTTAAATTCAATTAGCCAAAATCATTAGTTTTTGATGTAATGTTCAATGATTCATTAGTTGCATATAACACCCAGTGCTCATCGTTGTTCTTTTTCTAGCTCCTTTATGTGTAAGGTTATGTTGCGTATTCGAGATTTTTCTATTTGAGTTAGGCCTGTATTTCTGTATACTCCCTCTTATGACTGTTTTTGAAACATCCCAAATATTAAGGGCTGTCATGTTTTCATTTTCATTTGTTTCTGTGTTTTTTCCTAATTTATTTTCTGATTGATTTATTATTTAGTAGCATTTTATTTACCTTCTATGTATTTGTGGTTTTTCTCAAATTTTATCTTGTGGTTGATTTCAGGGTCATAGCATTGTGGTCAGAAAGTATGCATGGTATGATTTCATTCTTTTTGTACTTGTTGAGGCTTGATTTTTGACTAGTATGTGATCTGTTCTGGAGACTGTCCCATGTGTATTTGAAAAGAATATGTATTCTGCTTAAGATGAAATTCTTTTCTGAATCAATCTCTCTCTCTCTATCCATATATATATATATATATATATATATATATATATATATATATATGTTATTGTGTTATGTTGGTCACCATAAAATACATCAGTAGTTTTTGATGCAGTGTTCCAAGATTCATTGTTTATGTGCAACACCCAGTGCTCCATGCAATATGTGCCCTTCTTAATACCCACCACCAGGTTCCCCCCACCCCACTCCCCTCAAAAAGCCTCAGATTGTTTCACCGAGTCCACAGCTCCTCATGGTTCATCTCCCTCTGATTTGCCCCAATTCACTTTTCCTTTCCTTTGCCTGATGTCCTCCATGTTATTCCTTATGTTCCACAAGTAAGTGAAACCATATGGATCTCTCTTAAATCCATCTAATCTAGTATATCATTCAAAGCCAGTTTTTTTTTTAAGATTTTGTTTATTTATTTGACAGAGATCACAAGTAGGTAGAGAGGCAGGCAGAGAGAGAGAGAGGAGGAAGCAGGCCCCCTGCCGAGCAGAGAGCCCGATGCAGGGCTCGATCCCAGGACCCTGGGATCATGACCTGAGCCAAAGGCAGAGGCTTTAACCCACTGAGCCACCCAGGCGCCCCAAAGCCATTGTTTTCTTACTGATTTTCTGTTTAGATGATCTTCACTTGATATAAGCGTGCCCTACTGTTTTTTGTATTATTATCAATGAGTTCTTTTATTTTTTTATTAAATTTTTTATTTATTTGAATTCTCCCAAGGTGGGGGAGATCTTCTTAATTGGGTAGACTCCCTTTTTATTATATAATGCCCTTCTCCATCTTTTCTTACAGTCTTTGTTTCAAAGTCTAGTTTGTCTGTTATAAGTATTGCTATTCTGGCTTTTTTTGATGTCCGTTTGCATGGTAAATATTTCTCCATCCCCTCACTTTGAATCTGCAGGTCTCTTTAGGTCTAAAATGAGTCTCTTGTAGGCAGCATATAGGTGGGTCTTGTTTTGTTTTGTTTTAATCCCATCTGACACCATACATCTTCTGATTGGAGCATTTAGTCCATTTACATTACAGTAATTATTGTTAGATATGAATTTAGTACCATTTTATTACTTGTTTTGTCATTGTTCCTGACAGTTTTCTGTTACTTTCAAGTCTTTGTCAGTTTTGGTCTTTCCCACTCAAAGAGTCCCCTTTAATATTTCTTGTAGGGCTGGTTTAGTGGTCACGAAATCCTTTACTGTCTGGGAAACTCTCTCTCTTTCTATTCTGAATGGCAGCCTTGCTGGATAGAGTATTCTTGCCTGGGTATTTTTCCTATTCAGCACATTGAATATATCATGCCTCTCTCTTCGGGGCCGCTAAGTTTTTATGGACAGGTCTGCTGCTAATATAGTTTGTCTTCCCTCTTAAGTGACGTATTCCTTTTGTCTGGCTACTTTTAGGATTTTTTCTGTGTCTCTGTTTGTTTTGTTTTTTAACTTTAACTACAGTATGCTCTGATGTTGGCATGCTTTTTTGTTGATTTTGATGGGAGTTCTCTGTGTCTTCTGGACTTGGAAGTCTGTTTCTTTCCCCAGATTAGGTAATTTTTCAGCTCTGGTTTCCTCGAATTAACCTTCTCTCCCCTTTTTCCTCTTCTTCTGGGACTCCTGTGATACAAATGTCATTACTTTTCGAGGAGTCACTGAGTTCTTATACGTCTGCTCGCGAGGTCCTAGATGTTCCCCCTTTTTATCAGCTTCCTTATTTTCTGTAATTGTATCTTCATTATCACTTATTCATTTCTTTTCTTCTTCCATGTGGTCATTGCACCCAGTCAGTTTTTAATCTGTTACTGCATTTTTCATTTTGTCACGATTGTTTTTAAGCTCTTGTATCTCTGTGGTATGGATCTTCCTGATGTCGTATATGCTTTTCTCAAGCCCAGATAATATCCTTAATGACTGTTGCTTTAATTTCTCAGTTAGGCCTGTTATTTATATGTATTTTGTTTAGATCCCTGGCCATGACCTTGTTCTTTCTTTTGTGATGAATTCCTGTCTTGGCATTTTGTCTAGGTATCTGTATTCTTCTCTGTGTTAGGAAAGCCTGTTGTGGTGTTTCCTGCTCTTGAGATGTAATGGTGTTATGAAGAAGAGGTCATATAATGTCTAGGGCCTGTCACTTCAGGAAGTGTCTCTGATGTCTGCTATGTGCACTCTGCTGCTGTGATATGGCTGCTGTACCCCTCAGATCAGTGCTCTGCAGAGTTTCTCCTTGCCTGCAGTGAGTAGTGTCTGGACCTTGGCCAGAGTATGGCAAGTCTTAACTAGTTATGTTCTTGTCTGCTTGTTTAAAAAGACCTGGTGCCATTTCCACTAGAGCTGAAGCTTTGCAGAAGTCTGTGGTCAGTAGACATGATGCCTGTGGGGGTTTGTGCTGGTCTCCTGGGGGAGGAGCCTGCTGTACTGGTTCTCAGGCACACTTGCCTGAGATGAGCAATACCAGTAGAGTGCAGAGGAGCAGGGTTGATGTAAGCATTTAAGCAGCCTGTGTTGATACTCTTCTATTTACTGAAGTTAGTTTATGCTGAAGGCTAGCGGAGGGAAGTGGCACCAGCCAGTTCTTTTTTCCCTTGAGAGGGGAGTTCGTGCTCACTTAATGTCAGGGAAGCACTCCCAGAGGAATGAATAAACTCCCTTCATACACCCTAAGTGTTTATTAGATCATTGTTTTCTCAATGTCGGTGTCTGGGTTGCTTGCCTTCCTGTTGCAGAACAGTGTGAACTTTAGCTCTTCCCCAGTCAGGCTGGCTGAGTTTAAAAATTCTAATCTTGAGAGACCTGATGTACTGGGGACCTGTTCTGGTCTGAGGGTGGTGTAGGTTTGACCCAGAAGGGCAATCTCACCAGAGCCCAGAAGTGTGCAGTTTGGAGCAGAGCTCACTAAGCAGCCATTGTCTGACTTTGCTGTCCTCACCAGGTGTCTCTGTACCTATTCTTAGGGTTGGGGGACAGAAATGCTGCCCACTGACTCCTTTGTCCCCAGAGAGGCAATGACATCTCCCTCAAAAGCACTCCAGGAAAGGGGATCCACCTCTCCCAGTGAATGTCAGGAAATCCTCAGTTCATGCCTTCCGACCTCGGTTTACCTTCCTGCCTTCTTCAGGAGAACTGCAGCACCCTCAGGATTCTCTGTCAGCTGTGCCAGGAAAAAACCCATAGAACTCATCCCCTTATTTTCTCAGTTAATGAGTTTGGGAAGTATTTTCATTGTGTGATCCCCTCTGCATTCCTTTCTCTCTCACCTCCCTCTGCAACCTGGGCTCCTTCCTCTCTGCAGCACCAATTATCTATTTCTCTCCCAAACCAGGTCTCTGCATCTCTTATTTTCCACAATGTAGCCTCTTCTCCCTCTAATTGTGCGGTTTGTTCTGTCAGTCCTCAAATTGATTTCTTGGCTATTCAGAATGAGTTGATATTTATCCAGCTGTGTTTGAGGGATGTAGCAAGTCTGCGGTCTCTTACTCTACCATCTTAGCTCCTTTTTTTGTATTATTTTTACTTTTGAACCATGGTAATGTTTTTATATATTTAAATTTTTGAACCTCAGCAAGGACAGAGAAAAGCAAAAAGTGATTACAAATAGAAGTGGAACTAACTGCATAACAAATTGATAACAAACATGCAAAAGAAAAGCAATCCAAGTGACTGTTGAACACATTACTCTGATTATTACCATTAGTGGAATATAAGGTCAAAAGTAAATAAAAATTTGAAACTAATTTTGTTATAATTAGTAGTATGGAAGGAGCCTATTCAAAATTCTTTTTTGTATATTTTAAGAGTGCGCATATGAGTAAACATATTAATGTTGTTGTAAAACAGTACTCTTGGGAGAAGAAAGATAAAAATGGAATGTGGGAAGAAGAGGGGCAACCTTGTGATGTTATACTGGAACAGAATTATCAGAAGATGATAAAGAAGTTCCTAACTTTTCACTGAAAAGACCTAGAAGCAGTGAAATCCCAGCGGTAATAAGTATAACTAGCACATAGATCTTGAGCACTAAATACTGTTCCTCACTAAAAGGAACCAAAATTCTTTGAATAAATGACTGTTGCAGTATCTGGAGTGAGAAAACTAATGAATACCTATCACAAAGACACAAAAACCATTTTGTGTGGGCTCCCACTGGCCCAATGTGGGATAATTCGAACATCAAAAAAAAAAAAATGATACTTATGAATTAACGCATGTTCAGTAAAAACAACTAACCTATAATTTCACAACAATACAGAAGTATGGGGAAAGGTCTTCTTTAAGAAGCATGCCAACTATCACTTGTAGAAGGAATGATAAATTTAGAAAATCACATTTTGCAGCTACCATTGTAATAATGACTACAGCTAAGCATCATCATTGATTGCTAAAACCCTATGGTGAAAAAAATATATTGGGGAATGGATTATTTATACAGTTTGAAAATGTAACCCATAGATTAATTTCAAAGAGAAAAAGTACCTTTAAAATAGAGAAATTTCTCCTCGTCTTGCTTGAAACCGGGGCGCTGCCAGGATGCCGGCTTACCACTTAATCTCTTATGGATCTGGACACCAAACTCATTGGAAACGTGGCACTGTTGCCTATCAGAAGTCAGTTCAAAGGACCTGCCTCTAGAGAGACAAAAGATACAGATATTGTGGGTGAAGCCATCTATTACTTCAAGGCCAATGTCTTCTTCAAAAACGATGAGATTAAGAATGAAGCTGATAGAACCTTGATATATATAACTCTCTACATTTCTGAGTACCTAAAGAAACTCCAAAAGTGCAGTTCCAAAAGCCAAGGTGAAAAAGAAATGTATACGCTGGGCATCACTAATTTTCCCATTCCTGGAGAGCCTGGTTTTCCATGATTTATTTTATTTATTTATTTATTTCCATGCAATTTATGCCAAACCGGCAAACAGGAAGATGAGGTGATGAGGGCCTACTTACAGCGGTTGAGACAAGAGACTGGACTGAGACTTTGTGGGAAAGTTTTTGACCTTCAGAATGATAAACCTAGCAAGTGGTGGACTTGCTTTGTGAAGAAGAGATAGTTCATGAACAAGAGTCTTTCAGGACCTGGACAGTGAAAAGAGCCTGGGCAGACATTTTCCATAGCCATGAGCAGCATTTTACAGCAAGATGTACACAGTTATTTGCTTTTATTTGATAAAGTTTTATACAGAAGAGAGAAGAGAGCGAAGTAAAGAGAAATATCTTCACTCAAAGAGCTCTTTATCAAGAATTTGGTTGGGGGAGGGAAGAATGGGTTGTTGAAGGGTGATTGGAACTTTCTGTAGTATTAAGCTGGTGCTTAATAAAAATTAAGTAAGAATTTAAAAAAATTGAGAAATCTGGTACACTCCCTTAACCAAAGGATCAAACTTAATATTGTTAATTGTGGAATAAATTGACGTTTTGTACTTCCTGAACTGATACAGGGGGGCACATCATCACCTGTATTGTATTTCCACCAAAAAGGTTTATCCTGGATCTAATAATCAGGAGCACTAAACAAAAACAACTTAAATGGCATTCTTTAAAAAACACACCTGGGTATTTTAGAAATGTCAGTGTCATACACACCCCACATACTCGAAAACTTATAAATTCAATGTATTGATCCTAATTGGATTCTGGTGGAAAAATATGTAAATAAAGGATATATTATTGGGACAGCAGGTGAAATTTGACTATGGACTATATGTTAGATAAATTTCTATAAATACTTGTATTCTATTCTATAAATATTTATATTCTAGTCAATATGAAAATATTCTTATTTTTTTTAATTTTTTATTTTTTATAAACATATATTTTTATCCCCAGGGGTACAGGTCTGTGAATCACCAGGTTTACACACTTCACAGCACTCACCAAAGCACATACCCTCCCCAATGTCCATAATCCCACCCCCTTCTCCCAAACCCCCTCCCCCCAGCAACCCTCAGTTTGTTTTGTGAGATTAAGAGTCACTTATGGTTTGTCTCCCTCCCAATCCCATCTTGTTTCATTGATTCTTCTCCTACCCACTTAAGCCCCCATGTTGCATCACCACTTCCTCATATCAGGGAGGAAAATATTCTTGTTTTTAGGAGATACATGCTAATGAAATATTTAGGAGTGAAATGTAATGATGTTTGTAACTCATTCTCAAATGAATTAGCAAAAAATAGTGTAAATTTAGATGATGAAGTGAGAAAAAGCAAATGTGGCAGTTGCTAAACTGGGAGAAGCATGAGTTTCCATATTAAAAGGGCCTGCCAAGTACCCAGCACAATGAATGGAAAAGAAAACACACACACACCAGAACACATACCATAAAATTTTAGAATTGAGGATAAATAAAACAGCCTTAAAAGTTGTGAGAGGATTGTCTCAAAGCGGTGATCGTCATGGGGGATTGAACTAATAGATCCCCTAATACAATTGATTATGAGAAAAATAGTATTTAAACAGTCTTTATAATTCTGGAAGAAAGTTTTGAGAGAATTACCAATAGTGACATAGAAAACTAAGAAAACAAAAAAAATGTGGCAGTTACTAAGTCCAGGAAGAACAAAAATTTTACAAGAAAAAATATATAAAATTCTAGTATCTTACTTGACTCAGCAGGTAATGCTTTACATGGTCATAATAAGGTAAACACTGAATATTAACTTAAACAACACTTGTGCTATAACCAATTTCATTAGAAGAGTGTAAAAATTAAACAGTGGTGGGGTAATAAAAGAGTGCTGAATTTCATAATACATGTATATATTCATATATGTATTTTTAAATACCAGAAGAAATAGCTATGAATTTGTGGATAGGAAGGAGATAGGTATGAAGGAGGAGACAAAAGACTTTTTTGCTATAAGCTTTTAATCTTACTTTTTAAGATACATACATTTGTGCTTTAATATAAAGTAATTTAAAATATATTTTATACATTTTTACTATAGGATAATTATTTGTGATTTATTTCATTGGTGTTTCCACAAAAATAATTTTATTTTTTCTAGAAACTTTTGATGAAGTTTTCACTGAGGATTTTGTTTTTGACAATGGTAAATAGAAAAATATAAACCATGTAATCCAAGGGGAGTTTTGTGCCAATGAAGTGATCCACACATACCTAGGTTGAGAACTATGTTCTTCATAATCCAGAGGAATTTAAATAGCTGAGCAAAATAGTTCTTTTTTAAACTGCCTAGCTAGAATGAAAGAGGAGTCTTAAATTAACCACTCAGATGTGGAACAAATTTTAGTTGTTTTGCTTAAGGGTATATTTGTAAAGGTCCTATAACTGGGAGTACCAGTAAAAGTGACAAAACTCCTTTTGTCTCCCACCATGTTTAACAGTAGCTGTCAGAGGCAAATTAATTGTAGATAGGAGCTTGGAATCTATACCAAATCTGTAATGTTAAGTTTAATATCCATTGTTAACAAAAATAGCTACTGGAAGAGATAAGCTTTTCATGGAGAAATCTTTTATTTTAAAGTATACATAAGGATTTCAGGGTATTTAAGTCCCTGTTACAAATTACAGTGCTTTTGATTAAATATTTACCAATTATAATCACCTTTAAAATTTTTCACCTTCCTTTTCTGCCCTTCAAAATTAAAAATAAAACATTAAAATTTCATTTCTTTTAAGTTAAATGGTTTACAGTATATGGGATTTCATAGATTTTTGTTTGTTCACTACAGTAATACCTTAATAGTGAAGAAAGCATCCTTACCTCAATTTTTCCTACTTGTGCTATGGATAAAGAATTGGGAGAGGTATTTTAATGAACGGAAATCCTTCAAAATCCTTAGTTAGAAATTATTATGTATTTTCAGTTACTATGCTAGTTATATGACCTTTTTCTATGTTTCTCTTGCTTTTGCTTTTTAGGGTAAGATAGCTGAACGTGGTACCCACCATGGTTTGCTTGCAAACCCTGGCAGTATCTATTCAGAAATGTGGCATACACAAAGTAGCCGTGTGCAGAACCATAATAACCCCACATGGGATGCAAAGAAAGAAAATATGTCCAAAGAGGAGGAAAGGAAGAAACTACAAGAAGAAATTGTCAACAGTGTGAAAGGCTGTGGAAACTGTTCCTGCTAAGTTGCATGAGACATTTTTTTTTGACACATTTGCACTGAAGCAGAATTGTTTTATTAAAAAAAAATCATACATTCCCATTTTCTATAATCCTTTTTAGATAAGATTTGTTTGAAAAGAAATTTGAGTTTTACATCTTTCACAATATTTAATGTGACATATGCATTTAGCTCCAAATTACCTTCTTGTTACTGCCTTAGTTATGCCTAAAGCATGTTTTTTGTTACTATTTCACTTTGCCCCATTTCCGTTTTGGGGGGCCTGATAGCCATTTGATATCCATAATCAGATGAATTACATTGGATTCCAAATTTTAATAGTTTTTTTATTTTAAGTCTCCTTTATGCTTACAGTTTAGATGAAAAATATCCATTACTTTTTTTTTCTTTTTAAAAGAGGACAGTGTAGGTTCATTGTTTCTCCTCTTCCCTCCCCGCTGACATACTTCAAAGATAGATACCTACACCTTCATTTTTTAAAGTCTGCCACTGTATAGTTTTTGGAGGAAAAACCTTAATTCTCATGTATGTATGTAGAATGTTCTTCATCATTAACCAGCATCTCTAGCAGTGGGAATTTTATTTTTTCATCAGAATGAGTTATTGCTCTTGTTTGGGACCAAAATTTATGCCTTTCTCTTTAACACTTAAAACCCTGATGTAATTTGACAGTTGTACTGGGAATGATCTAAAAAGCTTAGAAAGTTAATTACCCTTCTATTTCCATCTTAACTAGAGTGCTTTTGCTGTCTGAAGCTATATGAAGAAAAAACTAAATGGAATGTATGCATACACAGTTATGTGTGTGTGCACATGCTCACAATTGTATATAGAGCAACAACCACTTAAAGATTATTAATGACCTTGAGGTAAATAGGAGAAAGTTAAGTATATATACTCTAGATGATTGGGACTTTAATCAGTGACACGTCAGAATTTATTACAAGATCTTCCCTTCCTTCTTCAGTAATTTAATGAGTTCCTTTAAATGTGACTTAACAAGGAAGAGCCCAAACAAAATGATCAAGTTTTACTTGTTAATAAAATGTTGGTATATGTTCACTTAGAAGCTCCTCTCTTTTCCAATTTAAATAGCTTCTTTTCTTTCTGAAAAAGCTATTTTCTTTTCATATGATTAGAGATGGTCTCAAGACCATTGGATCACGTGGTCATTAGCCAGTATTTTCAGCTACTAAAAACTTGAATAACCTAAAAGACAGTTATTGTTAGGGCCATTAAGTAAGTCTTAAATATTTTCTCTTAACTTCATCATATTAAGATGGTTCCATACAGTGAAATAATGAACAAAAGGAAAGCTTCCTAGGATGACTCACTCAGAAGAAAATGTCAAGAAAAGTGGCATTTATTATAACAATAATTTTATATTACAATATTACATATTCACATAAAGGTGTATAAAGTATAAATTTTTTAAATCAATATTGAAACGTAATTTTTTAATGGATTGGGATGAATAAGCTACAGTTTTAGAATATGGGCTCTAAAAATGGAGTAAGATGATGGGGTTTTATTTCTTATATCCCTGTATTTTTAAAATTGCATATTTCCTTCCTAAAGGGAATCCCAATTTGCAAAAATTGAAACAAGTAATTTGGGATCAGAAAAACTGATGCCTTCCTTAGGGTTTTTAACATAAAAATATCTTGGTGAATGGATAGGTTCATTTGGAAGTTTTTTTCAGCAGTTCACATGTGAGGGTTAACTATGAGAATCAAAAAGAGGCCTAGGCATGTGGACAAACTCGAAGTATACATTTACTTTAACTCTGAAGGGATGTGCACCTTTTATATACCTTATGATAAGTATTTTGCCTTTTCCCTTAGATGTTGACGAAGATCAGTTTGTACAAACGGTTAGTATAAAAATAAGTTTTAAGGGGCACCTCCATGGCACAGTCTGTTAAGCGTTCAACTCTTGCTTTCAGGTCATGATCTCAGGGTCATGGGATCAAGCCCTGCGTTGGGCACTGAGTTGGGCATTGAACTGCTTAAGATTCTCTCTCTCCCACTGTGCCCCCCACATAGATAGATAGATAGATAGATAGATAGATAGATAGATAATTTTGCTTTAAGGATAAGGTATTTAAAGATTATATGAATTTTTGTTTCTGGGTCACTTTGTCCATGTTGTCATCTTGCTGTCATCCTTCCTAACTGCTGGATGTATCAGTGAGTAGCAGCTTTTGCCAGTGCATATTTATAATTCATATATACCTTCTACCTTTATCATAGGATGTTCTGTTGTAGAGTAATAATTGAAAGCTTTTAAATATATTTGCATTGGCAGCTTTCTTAAATTATAAAAAGTCCCTTTTCCCCCTGCTTTGAGTATATAGATTTTGAATGTAAACTATATAGTAAAGGACATATTAAATCAAATACACTAGTTAAAACTATTTAGTTAAGACAAAAACAGCTCAGCAATGGAGTTTCTTTATTAGTTTTATTGTTATAGCAATTTGTATAGATAATCATTACTAAATAAACAATATATCTTTGTGACTAGAAATGGGCGGCCCATTGAAGCAACTTTTTTTCTGCAATGCATAGGGAGAACTGATATTTTGTCATTCACACACTCAGAGTAAGTATGAATAATTAATAGACACCCTGGGGTGTGGCCTTAGAGCCTTATGCTGAAGGTAAAAACTTGGAATTGTCACAGAGAGAAAGTAATTATTTGCAGATTTCATAATATAAGTAAAATGGTAGTAAATTATAGTGCTTTAACTTAGCATTAAGCTGTTATATTTTTGATGACCAGTCAGTGAAAGGCAACTTTCCGTTGCCCCAAGTTTTTCAGTTCTAATGATTAGGAAGGAAACCTTTGGGGTGAGAAATTTTTTTTACTGCAAAGCATGCAAAACTAGTATTTTGATTAAGTAGAATTAGAATTAATTGTTCTAATTAAAAACAAGTTGGAACAGTTTTGGCTTAAAAAGGCAGTGGATTGTTTTCTTATTTCTTGTTCACACACAGCTGCAGAGCATTTTTCACTGATTACCTTCTATTCTCATTTCTACTTTATAAAAGCATAGGGTATTTAGAGTTGCAATATAGAGGCCTTTAATGTAATTTCCTCATTCGGAAACCGAATTTCAGGAGAAATCACTGGTTTTGCGAGAGACCAAGTTGGAATGAAAACCCTGGCTCTTGACACCTACTCCATTTCTCTTTTTGCTGGACATTTCCACTAAGAAGCTAAGTTTAGAAATGTATTGAAGGCTGAGATTTCCAGAATGTTGAAATGAGCAGCTCAGTAGACCTCTGCAGCAAAACAACTTAACTATTGGAAATTATTTTTAAAAATAATTTAAAAATCTCTAGAAATTATGCAAAGGTCATATGTCAATTGGAAAAACATTGATTCAAGAAAACCTATTAAATATCAGTAAGAATAGCAAGAGTCTGGCATCTGAAGAATCACCTGCATAACCTCTACCATACCAGGTCTGTGTTACAGAAGCTTGACCTTGGGTATTCTATTTAGGCAGGTGTGGTAAAGATGCTGGGAGGAGCTAGGGCTCCTCCCCCCAGCTCCCACTCCAGGGCTGTGATTTCACCCTGGAAGGGGTAGCTGCCTGCATTTTTTACCCCCCAACTCTGTGTTGAAGAAATTTATTCCTCACAGGCACAGCCAAGAGGACTGATGATACCTTCACCACCCAGCCTCCATTCTTTGAGTGGAAGCAAACTATTCTGTGTGCAGGGTGAGAATACTGAGGCCCTGATTTTTCCACACTAGCTTACTCAAAGTTTGGATGTTTCACTCAAGGAGAGGATAACTCAGAATCCAGGGACTGACACCTTGGCCCAGTGTCCACTTAGGGAGTGGTGTTTTCACTCTTCGCCCCTTGCCCCCACACCCCCAGCTTTGGTTCAGTGGTGCACAGGTCCTTTCTTAGTGCGAAGGTATGCAATGAGAACAAAGAATTCCACCTCTCTGCCTGGGGGACTGACTTCATTTGAAACAGCATGGAGAACTCTATCCCTAAGGACATTGTCAAAAACAATGGGGATCTTGGTGGAGAGCAATTAGGAGGAGCTGGTGCTAGCAAAGCAGCAGAGCAGCCAGAATTTTAGTAAAGAGAAACCAAGAGGAGGGAACCAGAAAGAGCCTTCCTGGGAGCAAAGTCAACTCAGGATTGAAGAGATTTGCGTGTGCTAGGCTGCACCTGATCAGGACAATTAGAGCAGAACATGGGACAGACCGAAAAGCATTTCCCAGTATATGTAGACCCATAAATACAGAGCAAACACTTCGTTGGCAAAAGGAACTTGACCAAACACTGAACAATAAGTTGTTCTCATCTAGAGGTGACTAGTAGGAACACAGGCTTAAAAACAAAATCACACTCCTCCTTGGCAGTCTAGAAGACTGTGTTATATGTCTAAAACTGTGCCCTCCCAGAAAAGAGAAGGATCCTCCCAGTTACCAGTCCCTGGCTGAACGTGGGTCAAAAGAAAACTGCCTGACAACAGCCTCCAAGTACTACATTCACATCCAATGGTAAAATGTAAAAATCTTAGCAATAAGTGCATTATGCCCACCCAGAGATAACCCTTAGGTGGCTAGACTAAAAGAGATAATATCAGGCTGCATACTGCGGGGGAAATAACCAAGTAAATGCTGATCCCTTATAGGAGGAGGATCATTATCCAGAGTTGCTATAAGATACTATAATAAAAAGTCTGCTTTATAATAAAAGATTATAAGAAATGCAAAGAAACAGGAATGTGCCATGCACACACAGGAAAAACAGGCAGTAAATACTGCTTTAAGGGGCCCAGGTGGTAGCTATAGCATATAAAGATTTATTAATAAGGAAATAGAAATTACTTTTAAAGACCCAAATGGAAATTCTGAAGTTGAGAAGTACAGTAACTGAAATGAGAAATCTACTAGAGAAACTCAATAGTATATTTGAGCTGGCCAAAGAAAATCCACTAAGTTGAAGATGTATCAGTAGAGATTATTAAATCTGAAGAACAGAGATAAAAAATGAAAAATGTCTTCAAGAGAAATGTGGGGCACCATTAAAAATTCAACATATTCAAAATGTAAGTAGCCAAGGAGAGGAAAGGAGCAGAAAAAATATTCAAAGAGATGAACGGGAGCATCTAAATTTGACAGGAAATACTACACATCAAAAAAGCTTAACGCCAATTAAGAAAAACACAGATGTTCAAAGCTAAAGATAAGGCGAAAATTGTAAAAGCTGTAAGAGATAAATGACTCCTCACATACCAGGAAACTCCCATATGATTAACAGGTAAGGTTTCTCATAAACAGTGGAAGCCAGAAGACAGAGGGATTGCATATTCAAATTGCTGAAATTAAAAATCAAGGGACACCTGGGTAGTTCAGTGGGTTGAGCGTCTTCCTTTGGCTCAGTTCATGATCCCAGGGTGTTAGGATCGGCTCCCACAACGGGCTCCTTGCCTGCCACTCCCCATCGTTGTGTTTGTGCACTCTCTGACAAATAAGTGAAACCTTTAAAAAATATTTAAAAATAAGTATCACTCAGGGTGCCTGGGTGGCTCAGTGGGTTAAAGCCTCTGCCTTCAGCTCAGGTCATGATCCCAGGGTCCTGGGATTGAGCCCTGCATCGGGCTCTCTGCTCAGCAGGGAGCCTGCTTCCTCCTCTCTCCCTGCCTCTCTGCCTACTTACGATCTCTGTCTGAAAATAAAGTAAATTAAAAAAATCTTAAATAAGTGTCACTCAAGAATATTATATCCAAAACTATCACTCGAAACTGAAGGTGAAATAAAGATGTTATCATTTAAGTAAAAAGAAAACACATGGCTAATAAATCTGTATTACAAGAAATACAAAGGAAATTATCCAGGCAAAGATCAGGTGACACCAGATAGTAATTCAAATCCACACACACACACACACACACCCCAGAGCACCAGTATAGATACATCCAAGTCACTCATGTAGATAATTAGTAAAAGACAGTATAATTGCATGTTTCTTCTTTCTTTTAGAAGAATTTGTTTCTCCCCTGGAAGATAATGTTTATTGAAATCCCAGCAGTTGTGCAAGCTGCTCCTGACATTAAGCAGCTGCTTCTTCCAGTTTGTTCTTTCATAAGTAGTCCCATGAATGTTTCCTTATCCTTTTATTTATTTGGGTCCTTTTTCTTTTCTTTTTGTAAGTCTGGCCAGGGGTTTATCAATCTTATTCTTTAAAAGAACCAGATCCTCGTTTCATTGATCTTTTCTTTTGGTTTCTTTTTCATTGATTTCTGCTCTGATCTTTTGGTTTCTATTTCATTGATTTCTTGTTCTTTTGGTTTCTTTTTCATTGATTTCTGCTCTGATCTTTATTATTTCTCTTCTCTTGCTGGGTTTAGGCTTTCTTTGCTCTTTGCTCTCCAGCTCCTGTAGTTGTAGGGTTAGGTTTTGTACTTGAGACCTTTCTTGTTTCTTGAGAAAGGCTGGTATCACTATATACTTTCCCCTCAGGAGTGACTTTTCTGTGTCCCACAGATTTTGAACCATTGTGTTTTCATTTTCGTTTGTTTCCATGAATTTTTTCAATTCTTCTTTAATTTCCTTGTTGACCCATTCATTCCTTGGTAGGATGCTCTTTAGCCTCCATGTATTTGAGTTCTTTCCAACTTTCCACTTGTGATTGAGGTCTAGTTTCAGAGCATTGTGGTCTGAAAATATGTAGGGAATGATCCCAATCTTTTGGTACTGATTGAGACCTGATGTGTGACCCAGGATGTGACCTATTCTGGAGAATGTTCCATGTGCACTAGAGCAGAATGTGTATTTTGTTGTTTTGGAGTGGAATGTTCTGAACAGATCTGTGATGTCCATCTGGTCCAGTGTGTTATTTAAGGCCTTTATTTCCTTCTTGATCTTTTGCTTGGATGATCTGTCCGTTTCAGTGAGGGATGTGTTAAAGTCCCCTGCTATTATTGTGTTATTGTCAATGTGTTTCCTTGATTTTGTTATTAGTTGGTTTATATAGTTGGCTCTTTTCATGTGGGGCATAGATATTTAAAATTGTTAGATCTTCTTGTTGGACAGGCCTTTAAAGTATGATATAGTGTCCTTCCTCATCTCTTATTATAATTTTGGCTTAAAATCAAATTTATCTGCTATAAGGATTGCCACCACAGCTTTCTTTTGATGTCCATTAGCATGGTAAATTGTTTTCCACCCCCTCACTAAGTCTGGAGGTGTCTTTGGGTCTAAAATGAGTTTCTTGTAGACAGCATATTGATTTTTTTTTAATCCATTCTTATACCTTGTGTCTTTTGATCGGGGCATTGAACCCATTTACATTCAGGGTAACTATTGAAAGATATGAATTTAATGCCACTGTATTGCCTGTAAGGTGACTGTTACTGTATATTGTCCCTGTTTCTTTCTGGTCTACTACATTTAGGCTCTCTCTTTGCTTAGAGGACCCCTTTCAATATTTCCTGTAGGGCTGGTTCTTTTAATTTTTGTTTGTCCTGAAAGCTTTTTATATCTCCTTCTACGATACTTTATGTGGAAAACCGAAAAGACTCCACTCCAAATCTGCTAGATTTGGAGTGCTAGAACTCATAACAGGAATCCAGTAAAGTGGCAGGATATAAAATCAGTGCACAAAAATTAGTTGCATTTCAATACACCAAGAAAAGACAGAAAAGAGACAGAAGAAAGAGAAATTAAGGAGTCAATCCCATTTACAATTGCACCCAAAACTATAAGATACCTAGGAATAAACCTAACCAAAGAGGCAAAGAATCTGTACTCAGAAAACTATAAAGTACTCATGAAAGAAACTGAGGAAGACACAAAGAAATGGAAAAACATACCATGGTCATGGATTGCAAGAACAAGTACTGTGAAAATGTCTATGCTACCTAAAGCAATCTACACATTTAATGCAATCCCTATCCAAATACCATCAATTTTCTTCAAAGAAATGGAACAAATAATCCTAAAATTTGTATGGAACTGGAAAAGACCCCAAATAGCTAGAAGAATGTTGAAAAAGAAAGCCAAAGTTGGTAGCATCACAACTCCAGACTTCAAGCTCTATTACAAAGCTGTAATCATCAAGACTGTAAGGTCCTAGCACAAAAACAGACACATAGATCAGTGGAACACAATAGAGAGCCCAGAAATAGACCCTCAACTCTATGGTCAAATAATTTTTGACAAAGCAGGAAACACTGTCCAATGGAAAAAAGACAGTCTCCTCCACAAATGGTGGGAAAATTGGACAGCCACATGCAGAAGAATGAAACTGGACCACATCCTTACACCAGGTAAAAAGAGATTGAAAATGGATGAAAGACCTCATCCATCAAAATTTTTGAGGAGAACACAGGCAGCAACCTCTTCGACCTCAGCCACAGCAACTTCTTCCTAGAAACATCACCAAAGGCAAGGGAAGCAAGTGCAAAATGAACTCTTGGGACTTCATCCAATCAAAAGCTTTTTTGCACATCAAAGGAAACAGTGAACAAAACCAAAAGACAACTGACAGAATGGGAGAAGATATTTGCAAACGACATATCAGATAAAGGGCTAGTATCCAAAATCTATAAAGAACTTAACAAACTCAACACCCAAAGAACAAATAGTCCAATCAAGAAAGGAGCAGAAGATATGAACAGACATTTCTGCAACGACATCTAAATGGCCAACAGACACATAAAAATTGCTCAATGTCACCTGGCATCAGGGAAATACAAATCAAAACCACAATGAGATACCAACTCACACCAGCCAGAATGGCTGAAATTAACAAGTCAGGAAATGACAGATGTTAGAGAGGATGCAGAGATAGGGGAACCCTCCTACGCTGTTGGTGGGAAGGCAAGCTGGTGCAGCCACTCTGGAAAACAGCATGGAGGTTCCTCAAAAAGTTGAAAACAGAGCTACCCTATGACCCAGCAATCACACTGCTGGTTATTTACCCAAAAGATACAATTGTAGTGATCCGAAGGGGCATATGCACCTGAAAGTTTATAGCAGCAGTGTCCACAATAGCCAAACTATGGAAAGAACCTAGATGTTCATCAACAGATGAATGGATAAAGAAGATGTGGTATATACAATGGAATACTATGCAGCCATCAAAAGAAATGAAATCTTGCCATTTGCAACAATGTGGATGGAAATAGAGGGTATTATGCTTAGCGAAATAAGTCAATCAGAGAAAGACAATTATATGATCTCCCTGATATGAGGAATTTGAGAGGCAGAGTGGGGGAAAAAAATGAAACAAGATGGAATCAGGAAGGAGACAAACTATAGGAGACTCTTAATCTCACAAAACTGAGGGTTGCTGTGGGGGAGTGGGTGTGTGGAGAGGGTGGTTGGGTTATGGACATTGGGGAGGGTATATTATATGGTGAGTGCTGTGAAGTTTGTAAGCCTAACGATTTACAGACCTGTACCCCTGGGGCAAATAATACATTATATGTTAATAAAAATAATTAATGAAAATATATTTTAAAAATTCAGATCCAACTTGATCCAACAGGTATTGTGTCTATAGGTGAACCACTTCATATTCAAAGATATAAATAGGTTGAAAATAAAAGATGGGAAGGGTGCCTGAGTGGCTCAATTGGTTAGCGTCTAACTCTTGGTTTTAGCTTAGGTCATGATCTCATGGGTTGTGAGATTGAGCCCCATATTGGTCTCCATGTTCAGCGTGGAGTCTGCTTAAAGATTATTTCCCTTTGCCCCTCTCCTCACTTTCTCAAATAAATAAATAAATCTTTTTTTAATGAATGAGAAATAGGGACCTGGGTGACTCAGTGGGTGAAGCCTCTGCCTTCAGCTCAGGTCATGATCCCAGGGTCCTGGGATTGAGCCCCGCATCATGCTCTCTTCTCCACAGCGAGCCTGCTTCCTCTTCTCTCTCTCTATGCCTGCCTCTCTGCCTACTTGTGATCTCTGTCAAATAAAAAAAATCTTTTAAAAATAAAGGGGAGGTGAACCATGAGAGACTATGGACTCTGAAAATCAATCTGAGGGGTTTTAAGTGGTGGGGGGGTGGAAGGTTGGGGGAACCAGGTGGTGGGTATTAGAGAGGGCATGGATTGCATGGAGCACTGGGTGTGGTACAAAAACAATGAATACTGTTCTGCTGAAAATAAATAAAAAATTTAAAAATTTTTAAAAAAGAATGAGAAATATATATATGTGTGTATATGTATATCTATATGTACATATATGTATATTCTCCAAGAAAGAACTGTAAGAGAGTTGAAGTACTTGTACTAATATTACAGAAAATAAACTTTAAAACAAATAAATGCCACTAGAGATAAAAATGGATATTTCATAATGATTAGAAATTTAATCTATGAGGAAGATATGACAATTTTAAACATATATACACCTAAGAACCTATCTAAATACATGAAACAAAAACTGACAGAATTGAAGGGAGAAATAGACAATTTAACAACAATAGTGGAAAATCTCAAGGCCTCTTTCAATAATGGTTAGAACAACTAGCCAGAAGATCAAGGGAATAGAAGACTTAAACAGAATACACTTTTTGCCAAAGTGCACATGGAACATTCTTCAGGATAGATTAAATGCTAGGCCAAAAAAAAGTGTGTTGATAAATTTTAAAAGATTGAAATCATATAAAACATGTTCTCTGGCCATAATAAAAATATTAAAAGTCAATAATAGGGGAACAAAATATGAGTACTTCAGAAGGAAATTAAGTCACTTTAAATATGGATCAAAGAAGAAATCACAAGGGGAAAGAAACTATGGAGATGAATGAAGATGGAAAAACAGAAATGTATGGGATGCAGTTAAAGCTGTCATTCAAGGGAATTTTGTAACTATAAATGCTTATATTTCAAGGCAAGGAATATCTCAAATCGCTAACCTAAACTTCTGCCTTAGGGAAATAAAAAAGTGCAAACTGAACCAAAAGCTAGCAGAAAGAAAATTTAGAGCATAAGTCAGTGAAATAGAGAATACAAAATCAGTAGAAAAAAATTAACAAAGCCACAAGTTGGTTCTTTGGAAAGATTAAAAAAACTGAATTTTTTAAAAAGATTTTATTTATTTATTTGACAGACTGATCAAAAGTAGGCAGAGAAGCAGGCAGAGAGAGAGGGGAGGAAGCAGGCTCCCTGCTGAGCAGAGAGCCTGATGTGGGGCTTGATCCCAGGACCCTGAGATCATGACCTGAGCTGAAGGCAGAGGATTTAACCCACTGAGCCACCCAGGCGCCCCCAAAACTAAATTTTTTAAACTAGGTTGACGAGTAACAAAATACTGAAGACTCAAATTGGTGGGAAAAAAAGAATGAAAGGATATCACTGCCAATTTTACAGGTAAAAACAAACTAAAAATATGAACAGGGAGGGGAGGTATAATGGTGGAAGAGTAGGGGACCTTGTTTCAACTGGATTTAACCACATAGTTATCAAATCTGAACACCCATGAATTCAACTAGAGATGAAAGAAAAGAATATTTGGAACTCTACAAGTAGAAAAGGGACCACTTTTTGCAAGGTAGGACATGCAGAGGAGTGTTTTTGAGGAGATATATCAGAAGATAAATGGGCGGAGGAATTTGGTGCACCATGATTGGGCAGCTGCTCTCCATGCCAGGACCATACAAAGTGCAGAAGCACATCCTTCCCCTGGGAGGATAGGGGTGCGTGCACACCACAGGAGTCTGCAGAGTTTGGCACATGCAGAAGTGAAGACCATTTATCCCTGATGATTTACTAAAGAGAGGGGAGTGAGATCTTTCTACTCTGGTCCTGGAGATTGGGCATGGCCATTTTTATTTTGATCCTCTAAAGAGGCGCAGAAAACCTTCAGGGATCAGAAGACACACCGAGCAACTTAAAACAGCTTACACTGAGCCCAGTCCTCCGGCAAGGGGTGGTGCAACTCTGCCCAGGCAAAGACACCTGAGAATCAGTGCTGCAGGCCCCTCCCTCAGAAGACCAACTGGAAGAACAGGTAAATAGCAAGTTTACAGACCATACAGGACTGTAAAACTCCAGTGCTAGGGAAAAATATTATGTAGAATTTAAGGTTTTTTTTTTTTTCTCATGATTTCCTTATCCTTCAGTTAAAAATTTCCCATTTCTTTTTTTCTTTTTTCCCTTTCCAACTAGGTTCTTATTTTATCAACTCTTTGTTTTTAAGTCCTTTTTTAGCTTTTATTTTTTAAATTTACATTTTATAGATATATTCTTCACTTTTGTCTTCCTTTCACTATATTGAATTCTCTCTCTCTCTCTCTCTCTCTCTCTCTCGCTGTGTGTGTGTGTGTGTGTGTGTGTGTGTGTGTATGTGTGTGTGATTTGCTTTCTTTGTTTTTGGGATTTATTGTCTTCTAAAACACAGACCAAAATACATTCAGGACCAAGTTGATAATCCTGTTTTTTCCACCCTGTAAGATTATATTCTCTCCCCCCACATTTTTTCCCCTTTTTCTTTTTCTTTTCTGATTTCTGACCTCTTTGGATTTGTCTAGTGTATATTTTGCTTGGGTTGTAATTGATTTTTTTTGATAGTGCTCACTTCTTCATCCATTCTTCTCTGGGCAGAATGACTAGAAGGAGAAATTCACAACAAAAGAAAGAACCAGAGGTAATACTCTGCCACAGAGCTAATCAATATGAATATAAAATGTCAGAACTAGAATTCAGGATAACAATTATCAAGTTACTAGCTGGACTTGAAAAAAGCATAAAAAACATTAGAGAATCACTTCATGCAAAAATGTGGTCTAATCAGGCCAAAATAAAAAATGCTCCAACTGAGATGCAGTCTAAATTGGATTCTCTAACAGCTAGGGTAAATGAGGCTGAAAAGAGTCAGTGACATAGAAGACAAGTTAAAGGAAAGTAAGGAGGCTGAGGAGAAGAGAGAAAAAACAAGTAGTGGACCATGAGGGGAGGCTTCAAGAAATCAGTGATGCCGTAAAACGAATTATATCAGAATTGTTGGGATGTCAAAGGAGAAGAAAAAGAGACAGGGCCAGAAGGTATATTTGAGCAAATTGTAGCTGAAATCTTCCTTAATCTGGGGCGGGAAATAGGCATTCATGGCCCAGAGACAGAGAAGACCCTTCCCCAAATCAATAAAAAATAGATCAACAACCAAACATGTAATAGTGAAGCCTGCAAATTTCAGAGATAAAGAGAAAATTCTGAAAGCAGCTTCAAACAGTAAGTTCCTAACCTACAGGGATAGGAATGTTAGACTGGCATCAGACCTATCCACAGAACCTGGAAGTCCAGAAAATGCTGGCATAATATATTCGGGGTACTAAATGAGAAAAACATGCAGCCAAGAATACTTTAACCAGCAAAGCTCTTATTCAGAATAGAAAGAGAGATAAAGAGCTTCCAGGACAGACAGAAACTAAAAGACTATGTGACCGCCAAGCCAGTCCTGCAAGAAATATTAAAGGGGATCCTGTAAGCAAAGAGAAAGCCCAAGAGTAAGATAAACCAGAAAGGAACAGAGACAATCTACAGGAATGAGACTTTACAGGTAATATAATGGCACTAAATTAATTTCTTTCTATAGTTACTCTGAATGTAAATGGGCTACATGCTCCGATAAAAAGACACAGAATATCAGATTTGATTAAAAAAAAAAAAGCAAGGCCCACCTCTATGCTGTGTACAAGAGACTCATGTTAGATTTAAAGACACCTCCACACTAAAACTGATGGGGTGGAAAACCATTTTTCATGCTAATGGACTTCAAAAGAAAGCTGAGGTAGCAATCCTCATATCAGACAAACTAGATTTTAAACCAAAGACTATAGTATGAGTTGAAGAGGGACACAATGTCATACTTAAAGGGTCTATCCAGCAAGAAGATCAAACAATTATAAATACTTCTGCTTCTAATTTGGGAACAGCCAATTATATAAACCAATTAATAATCATATTAAACACATTGATAATAATACAGTAATATTAGGGAAGTTCAATACCACACAAACAGCAATGGACAGATCATCTAAACAGAAGATCAACAAGGAAATGAGGGCATTGAATGAGACACTGGACCAGATGGACTTCACAGATGTTTACAGAGCATTCTATTCTAAAGCAACAGAATGCACATTCTCGAGTGCACATGGAACTTTCCCTAGAATAGACCACAATATATTACAAATAAAGTCTCAACCAACACCAAAAGATTAGGATTATTCCCTGCATATTTTCAGACCACAATGCTTTGAAACTTGAACTCAATCACAAGAGGAAATCTGGAAGGTACTCAAACACTTGGAAATTAAAGAGCATACTATTAAAGAATGAATGAGTTAAGCAGGAAATTAACACAGATTAAAAACTTTGTTTAAGTTTTAAAGATTAAAAACAAAAATTTAAAACTTCATGGAAACTAATTAAAATAAGAACACAACTGTTCAAAACCTTTGGGACACAGCAAAGGTGATCCTAAGAGGGAAGGATATTGCAATACCAGCCTCTCAAATAATTAGAAAAATCCCAAATGCACAAGCTAACCTCATACCTAAAGGACCTGGAGAAGGAACAGGAAGTAGAGTCTAAACCACAAAGAAGAGAAATAACCAAGATTAGAGCATAAATCAATGAAATAGAAATGAGAAGAACAGTAGGACAGATAAATGAAATTAGAATCAGTTTCCTTAAAAAAAAAAAAAAGAATCAGTTTCCTTGAAAGAATTAATAAGATTGATAAACCCCTGGCCAGACTTATCAAAAAGAAAAGAGAGAGAATAAAAGCATGAATGAAAGAGATCACAACCACCGCCAAAGAAATACAATTTAAAGAACATTTTATAAGCAACTAAATGCCAAAAACTAGGCAATCTGGAACAAATGGATGCATTTCCTGTAAATTATAAAGTACCAAGACTGAAACAGGAAGAAATAGAAAATATGAACAGAACCAGCAAGGAAATTGAAACAGTAATCAAAAACTTCCCCCTCAAAACCCCCAAGAGTTCAGGCCAGGCCACATGGCTTCCAAGAGGAATTCTATGAAATGTTTAAAGAAGAAATAATGCCTATTCTACTGAACCTATTTCAAAAAGTCAAAATGGAAGGAAAACTTTCAAAATTACTCTGTGAGGCCAGTGTTACCTTGATCCCCAAACTGGACAAAGACCCCATCAAAAAGGAGAATTACAGACCAGTATCACTGCTGAACATGGATACCAAAATTATCACCAAGATACTAGCCAAAGGATCCAACGGTACCTTGAAAAAAACTATTCACCATGACCAAGTGGGATTTATTGCTGGGCTGCAAGGGTGAGTCAACATTTGCAAATTACTAAATGTGATACAGTACATTAATAAAAGAAAGGACAAGAGCCATATGATCCTCTCAACTGATGTAGAAAAAGCATTTGACAAAATACAACATCTTTCTTGATTAAAACTCTCCACAGTGTAGGGAAATACCTCAATATCATAAAAGCCATCTATAAAAAATCCACAGTGAATATGATTCTTAATGGGGAAAAACTGAGAGCTTTTCCCCTAAGGTCAGGAACACAACAGCAGTGCCGATTGCCACCACTGTTGTTCAACATAGTATTAGAAGCCCTAGCCTCAGCAATCAGACAACAAAAAGAAATAAAGTCATTCAAAATGGCAAAGAAGAAGTCAAATTCTCATTCTTTATAGATGTCATGATATTCTATGCTATTCTATATTCAATATTCTATGATATTCTATGATATTCTAATTGCTAGATCTGATACATTCAGCATCATGGCAGGATATAAAATCAATGCACAGAAATCAGTTGCATTTCTATACACTAACAAAGAGAAAGAAGAAAGAGAAATTAAGGCATTGATCCCATTTACAGTTGCACCCAAACCCATAAGATTCCTAGGAATAAACCTAACCAAGGACACAAAGGATGTGTACTCTGAAAACTATAGAACACTTATGAAAGGAATTGAGCAAGACACAAAGGAATGGAAAAACATTCCATGCTCACGGATTGGAAGAATAAATATTGTTAAAATCTCTATGCTACAGAAGCAATCTACACATTCAAGACAATATCTATCAAAATATCATTGATATTTTCCACAAAGCTGGAACAAATAATCCCAAAATTTGTATGGAACCAGAAAAGACACTGAATAGCCAGAGTAAGGTTGAAAAACCAAACCTGGTGACATCACAATGCCAGAATTCAAAGTATATTACAAAGCTATAATCATCAAGACATTATGGTATGGGTACAATTGTGGACACAGAGATCAATAGAACAGAATAGAGAACCTAGAAATGGATCCTCAACTCTAGGGGCAACTAATCTTCAACAAAGCTGGAAAGAAAATCCAATGGAAAAAGACAGTCTCTTCAATATATTGTGCTGGGAAATTTGAATAGCCACATGTAGAAGAATGAAAGTGTACCATTTTCTTACACCATACACAAAGATAAGCTCAAAATAGATGACAGACCTCAATGTGAGACAGGAATCTATCAAAATCCCAGAGGAGAACACAGGCAGCAACCTCAGCCACAGCAACTTCTTGTTAGATACCTTTCCAATGACAAGGGAAACAAAAGCAAAAGTGAACTACTGGGACTTCAAGATAAAAAGCTTCTTCACAGCAAAAGAAACAGTCTACAAAATTAAAAGGCAACCTGTGGAATGGGAGAAGATAGCTGAAGATGATATAACCAATAAAGAGCTTATATCCAAGATCTATAAAGAAATTCTCAAACTCAACCACCCCCCAAAAAAATAATCCAGTCAAGAAATGACCTGAAGACATAAACAGACACTTCTCCAAAGAAGACATACAAATGGTTAACAGATACATGAAAAAATGTTCAACATCACTAGCCATCAGGGAAATACATATAAAAACCACAATGAGATACTGCCTTATACCAGTTAGAATAGCTAAAATTAACAAGACATGAAACAGCAAATATTGATGAGGATGTGGAAAAAGGGGAACCCTCGTACACTGTTGGTGGGCATGCAAGCTGGTACAACCACTCTGGAAAACAGTATGGAGGTTCCTCAAGAAGTTAAGAATAGAGCTATCCTATGACTCAGGAACTGAACTACTAGGTATTTACCCCAAAGATACAGATGTAGTGAAAAGAAGCAGCACCTGCACCCCAATGTTCATAGCACCAATGCCTGCAATAGCCAAACTGGAAGGAGCTGAGACATCCTTCAACAGATGAATGGATAAAGAAGATGTGGTACATATGTACAATGGAATATTAGCCATCAGAAAGGATAAATATCTAAAATTTACATTGACATGGATGGAACTAGAAGGGATTATGCTAAGTGAATTAAGTCAAGCAGAGAAAGACACTTATCATATGGTTTCACTCATATGTGGAACATAAGGAATAGTATGGAGGACCACAGGGGAAGGTCAGGAAAACTGAATGGGAAGAAATCAGAGAGGGAGACAAGCCACATGAAACTCATGACTCCAGGAAACAGACTGAGGGTTATGGAAGAGAGAGGGGTGAGGGGATGTGTAACTGGGTGATGGATATGAAGATGGCATGTGTTGTGATGTGCACTGGGTGTTAAACACACGTAATGGATCATTGAACACTACATGAAAAACTAATGATGTACTGTATGTTGGTTAATTGAATAGAATAATAAATAAACATATAAGTAAATAAATAATAAAGTAAATTTTTTTAAAAAGTGAAAAGACACTTGGAGTGTGAGAAAATATTTTCCAAAAATATATCTGATAAGAAACTGTATCCAGAATATATAAATAAAATTACAACTCAATAACAAAAATCCTAATAACCCAATTAAAAATGGGTGGAAGATCTGAATAAAATTTTCCAGAGAAGATGTACAAATATCCAATAAGCACATGAAAAGTTGCTCAACATCATTTGCCATTAGGGACATGCAAATCAAAACTAGAGGGAGATACCACTTCACACTCACCAGATGAGTATAATTAATAAGACAAAATAGGATTGTTTGCAAGGATGTGGAGAAATTTGAACCTTCCTACAGTGCTAGTAGGAATGTAAAATGGTGCAGTTATTTGGAAAACAGTCTGATAGTTCCTCAAAGCACCACTCCTAGATAGGAGCCCATTCATAATAGCCCAAATATGTAAACAACCTAAATGCCCAACAACTGATGAATGGACAAATAAAATATTTTATATCCTGGATATATCATGGAATATCATGGCAATAAAAATGAAGAATGAAGTACTAATCCATGTTACATATGTGTTACATATGGATCCCATATTGTGTGCTTCCACTTTACAACATGCAAATCTATAGAGACAGAAGGTAGAATAAGCTGCCTAGGGATAGGACTGTGTTTTGGAGGAATGAAAAGTTACTGTTAATGGGCACAAGGTTAAGAATATTGACTATAGCCTGTGTTGTCCTGAGGCTCATGACAAAATATGTCTTTTGTACATATGCTGTGTTAACCTTAAAAAATAAAACTGTCCATTATTCTATCAGTAAAAGATGTATTTATTCAGAAATAGCAGAGAATTCCAATCTAAGGAAAGCAAGCTATGACAAAACCTTGGGAAAATCCACCAAAGGAGAAGAATGCTCTTTTATAGAGGAAAGTGAGAAGTTGGGAAGGCTGTTTGTAAAAAAAAAAGTTTATTGGAGAAAATTGGGAGTTCCAGGTATAGTGGCTGAGATGTTGCTGGGGGAGGAGGAGGCTTTCCTTCCTCCTGCTGGGGTAGTAAGGTACTGTCCATGGGGCAAGGTCTCTTTCAGGGTCTATTCCTATAGTCTGCAATGACTATGAGTGGTAGAGTGTGATAGCTCCCCATGTTGAACCTCCCAATTCCATTTCCTTTTATTAATTTTCACCTTTCCCCCCCTTTTTTAATTAAATTTATTTATTTTAAGAAAAACGGTATTCATTATTTTTTCACCACACCCAGTGCTCCATGCAATCTGTGCCCTCTATAATACCCACCACCTGGTACCCCAACCTCCCAAACCCCCACCACTTCAAACCCCTCAGATTGTTTTTCAGAGTCCATAGTCTCTTATGATTCACCTCCCCTTCCAATTTACCCCAACTCCCTTCTCCTCTCTAACACACCTTGTCCTCCATAATATTTGTTATGCTCCACAAATAAGTGAAACCATATGATAATTGGCTCTCTCAGCTTGACTTATTTCACTCAGCATAATCTCTTCCAGTCCCGTCCATGTTGTTACAAAAGTTGGGTATTCATCCTTTCTGATGGAGGCATAATATTCCATAGTGTATATGGACCACATCTTCCTTAACCATTCGTCCGTTGAAGGGCATCTTGGTTCTTTCCATAGTTTGGTGACCGTGGCCATTGCTGCTATAAACAGATGGCCTATCTTTTCACTACATCTGTATCTTTGAGGTAGATACCCAGGAGTGCAATTGCAGGGTCATACAGAAGTTCTATTTTTAATTTCTTGAGGAATCTCCACACTGTTCTCCAAAGAAGCTGCACCAATTTGCATTCCCACCAACAGTGGAAGAGGGTTCCCCTTTCTCCACATCCTCTCCAACACATGTTGTTTCCTGTTTTGTTAATTTTGGCCATTCTAACTGGTGTAAGGTGATATCTCAATGTGGTTTTAATTTGAATCTCCCTGAGGGCTAGTGATGATGATGAACATTTTTTCATATGTCTGATAGCCATTTGTATGCCTTCATTGGAGAAGTGTCTATTTATATCTTCTGCCCATTTTTTGATATGATTGTCTGTTTTGTGTGTGTTGAGTTTGAGGAGTTCTTTATAGACCTGGATATCAACCTTTTGTCTGAACTGTCATTTGTAAATATCTTCTCCCATTCCGTGGGTTGCCTCTTTGTTTTTTTGACTGTTTCCTTTGCTGTGCAGAAACTTTTGATTTTGATGAAGTCCCAAAAGTTTATATTTGCTTTTGTTTCCTTTGCCTTTGGAGACGTATCTTGAAAGAAGTTGCTGTGGCTGATATTGAAGAGATTACTGCCTATGTTCTCCTCTAGGATTCTGATGGATTCCTGTCTCACCATTGAGGTCTTTTATCCATTTTGAGTTTATCTTTGTGTACAGTGTAAGAGAATGGTCGAGTTTCATTCTTCTACATATAGCTGTCCAGTTTTCCCAGCACCAGTTATTGAAGAGACTGTCTTTTTTCCACTGTATATTTTTTCCTGTTTTGTCGAAGATTAATTGACCATAGAATTGAGGGTCCATATCTGGGCTCTCTACTCTGTTCCACTGGTCTATATGTCTGTTTTTATGCCAGTACCATGCTGTCTTGGTGATCACAGCTTTGTAATAAAGCTTGAAATCAGGTAACGTGATGCCCCAGCTTTATTTTTGTTTTTCAACATTTCCTTAGCGATTCAGGGTCTTTTCTGATTCCATACAAATTTTTGGATTATTTGCTCCAGCTCTTTGAAGAATACTGGTGGAATTTTGATCGGAATGGCATTAAAAGTATAGATTACTCTAGGCAGTATAGACATTTTAACAATGTTTATTCTTCCAATCCAAGAGCATGGAATGGTCTTCCATCTATTTGTGTCTTCTTCAATTTCTTTCATGAGTGTTCTGTAGTTCCTCGAGTACAGTTCCTTTAGCTCTTTGGTTAGGTTTATTCCCAGGTATCTTATGGTTCTTGGTGCTATAGTAAATGGAATCGATTCTCTACTTTCCCTTTCTGTATTTTCATTGTTAGTGTATAAGAAAGCCACTGATTTCTGCACATTGACTTTGTATCCTGCCACGTTGCTGAATTGCTGTATGAGTTCTAGTAGTTTGGGGGTGGAGTCTTTTGGGTTTTCTATATAAAGAATCATGTCATCTGCGAAGAGAGAGTTTGACTTCTTCATTACCAATTTGGACACCTTTTATTTCTCTTTGTTGTCTGATTGCTGTTGCTAGGACTTCTAATACTATGTTGAACAAGAGTGGTGAAAGTGGGCATCCGTGTCTTGTTCCTGATCTCAACGGGAAGGCTGCAAGCTTTTTCCCATTGAGGGTGATATTTGCTGTGGGTCTTTCATAGATAGATTTGATGAGGTTCAGGAATGTTCCCTCTATCCCTATACTTTGAAGCATTTTAATCAGGAACGGATGCTGGATTTTGTCAAATGTTTTTTCTGCATTGATTGAGAGAACCATGTGGTTCTTCTCTCTTCTCATATTAATTTGTTGTATCACATTGATTGATTTGCGAATGTTGAACCATCCCTGTAGCCCAGGGATGAATCCACCTGGTCATGGTGGATAATCTTTTTAATGTGCTGTTGGATCCTGTTGGCTAGGATCTTGTTGAGAATCTTAGCATCCATATTCATCAGTGATATTGGTCTAAAATTCTCCTTTTTGGTAGGGTCCTTGCCTGGTTTGGGGATCAGGGTAATGCTGGCTTCATAGAAAGAGTCTGGATGTTTTCCTTCTGCTTCAATTTTTTGAAACAGCTTCAGGAGAATAGGTGTTATTTCTTCTTTGAAAGTTTGGTAGAATTCCCCAGGGAATCCGTCAGGTCCTGGGCTCTTGTTTTTTGGGAGGTTTTTGATCACTGCTTCAATCTCATTATTAGATATTGGTCTGTTCAGGTTGTTGATCTCTTCCTGGTTCAATTTTGGTAGTTTATAGTTTTCCAGGAATGCATCCATTTCTTCTAGGTTGCTAAGCTTATTGGCATATAACTGTTGATAATAACTTCTGATGATTGTTTCTACTTCCTTGGTGTTCGTTGTGATCTCCCCCTTTTCATTCATAATTTTATGAATTTGGGCTTTCTCTCTTTTCTTTTGGATTAGTGTGGCCAATGGTTTATCGATATTATTGATTATTTCAAAAAACCAGCTTCTAGTTTCATTGATACATTCTACTCTATCTCTGGTTTCTACCTCACTGATCTCAGCTCTAATCTTGATGATTTCCCTTCTTATGTGTGGAGTTGGTTTGATTTTTTTTGTTGATTCTCCAGTTCTTTAAGGTGTAGAGACAGCTGGTGTATTCTGGATTTTTCAATTTTTTTGACGGAGGCTTGGATGGCTATGTATTTCCCCCTTAAAACTGCCTTTGCTGTATCCCATAGGTTTTGGACCAAAGTGTCTTCATTCTCATTGGTTTCCGTGAATTGTTTCAGTTCTTCTTTGATCTCCTGGTTGATCCAAACATTCTTAAGCAAGGTGGTCTTTAGCTTCCAGGTGTTTGAGTTCCTTCTGAACTTTTCCTTGTGATTGAGCTCCAGTTTCAAAGCATTGTGATCTGAGAATATGCAGGGAATAATATCAGTCTTTTGGTATCGGTTGAGTCCTGATTTGTGACCCAGGATGTGGTCTATTCTGGAGAAGGTTCCATGTACACTTGAGAAGAATGAGCATTTTGTTGTTTTAGGGTGGACTGTTCTGTATATATTTATGAGGTCCATCTGGTCCAATGTGTCATTCAATGCTCTTGTTTCTTTACTGATTTTCTGCTTCGATGATCTGTCTGTTTCTGAGAGAGGCGTGTTAAGATCTCCTACGATTAGTATATTCATATCAATATGACTCTTTATCTTGATTAACAGTTTTCTTAAGTAATTGGCTGCTCCCATATTGGGAGCATAGATATTTACAATTGTTAGATCATCTTGGTGGATAGTCCCTTTAAGGATTATGTAGTGTCCTTCTGTATCTCTGACTACAGTCTTTAGTTTAAAATCTAATTTATCTGATATGAGAATCGCTACCCCAGCCTTCTTTTGAGGCCCATTGGCATGAAAGATGCTTCTCCATCCCTTCACTTTCAGTCTGCGTGTATCTTTAGGTTCAAAATGGGTCTCCTGTAGACAACATATGGATGGGTCCTGTCGTTTTATCCAATCTGCAACCCTGTGCCATTTTATGGGCGCATTTAGGCCGTTCACATTGAGAGTGATTATTGATAGATACGTTTTTATTGACATCGAGTTACCTTTGAAGTCTTTCTTTCTGTAGACTGTCTCTATATTTCTGTTCAATGCTATTCTTGGGATTTTTCCTCTTTTATAGAACCCCCCTTAATATTTCCTGCAGTGTTGGCTTGGTGGTTGCATAGTCTTTTAAGCCTTGCCAGTCTTGGAAACTCTTTATCTCTCCATCCATTTTGAATGTCAGTCTTGCTGGATAAAGTATTCTTGGCTGCATGTTCTTCTCATTTAGTGCCCTGAATATATCTTTCCAGCCTCTTCTGGCTTGCCAGGTCTCTGTGGACAGGTCTGACGTTATTCTGATGGGCTTCCCTCTGTAAGTAAGGAGCCTCTTTGCCCTGGCGGCTTTCAAGAGATTATACTTACAATTATAATTCCTCAATTTGACTATCAGGTATCATGATGTTTTTTTGGAATGTATAATCTTGGGTGGAGACCGTTCAGCCTCTAGTACATGAACGCTGGTTCCATTCGCGAGATTGGGAAAATTTTCAAGAAGGACTTGTTCCACTATATCTTCTAGACTTCTTTCTTTCTCCTTCCCTTCAGCGATTCCAATAATTCTGATGTTGGAATGCTTCATGGCATCATTTATTTCCCTGATTCTGTTTTCGTGGTTTCTAAGCTGTTTGTTCCAGGCTTCCTCCTGATCCTTTCTCTCTATCTGTTTGTCTTCCAGATCACTAATTCTATCTGCTGTCTCAGTTACCCTAGCTTTCAGAGAGTTTAGATTAGATTGGAACTCATTGAGAGCATTGTGAACCTCCTCCCTGGTGGCTTTAAGCTCTGCCCTAACATTGTGAACATCCTGTCTGGTCGCTTTCAGTTTGGCCCTAAGCAATTCTGTTTGGTCAGCCATGGCTTTCTCCAACCTAGCTATTGCCTGGATAATTGTTAGCCTCAATTCTCTTTCCAACATATTGTCTATGTTGATAGCTGTTAGCTCTGTTGCAGAAGGTCCATCCTCTGTGTTTTTCTTCTGTTGGGCATTCCTCTCCTAGTCATTTTGGTGGGAGATGACTGAACAGATGTAGCTGTGTGTATCAACTGTGGTGCAGTCAAGGTGCACCCTGGAACACTTCTGAGCAATCAGGATTCCTCACCCAAACGAGAGACAAAAGAAAAGAAAAAGAAAAAGAAAAAAGAGAGAGAGAGAGAGACAGGAAAGAAAGGGAAGAGGAAAGAGAAGGTTCAGCCCAGATGGGCCCCAAGGTAAGATTTATGAAGTAGACAAACAAAAAGAGATAAAAAGACTGATACAAGTATATGACAAGAGAAAAAAATATATATGCAAAGAACCTCGTCAAAAAGAACCCCAAGTGTAAAATTTATATGCTATCAGGACAAACACAAAAACACAGAAACACTGGTGGATGAAGATGGGAGAGTTCTTATAAATTCTCAGTGTGTGCGAGGAAGGTTGTTTTGATTCTTCCTGGATGTATCTTGATATCTTTGTTAAAGGACTCAACTTTCCTAAGATAAAGGGGATTAAAAATTGGTCTACCTATAGGGGTAGTATTGATTGGGGAAAGGGTATTACTTTGAAGTTCAACTCTATATGAATATTAGAGGATAAAAATAAAAAGGAATAAACTAAACTAGACTAAAATTTAAAAAAAGGAATACAAAAAATAAAAATGCAAAAGAAAAACATAGGTATATGTATCAAAAAGTTCAGGTTAGAAAGGTATTATGGAATTTGATGTACTGTACAGCTCGCTGTGATGGTAAATAGGTTAAAAAAATTACCTATGTGTAAAAATTTAAAAAATAAAAAAAAAAATGAACCGGAATAGTGGGAACGAGTGAACAATACAAGTTTTCCTATGAAGTAGTGGTTGTTCTCTTGTAGTCCTTTCTCTCTCTCTCTCTCTCTTTTTTTTTTTTCCTTTCTTGGTTTGTTTTCTGGGGGAGGGGCCTGCCACGTGGGTTGTCAGTCAATGATGTTTCCCGAATTAAGTTCTCCCGCCCCCCTCAAGGGGGTGGGCTCTAAGGAAACTGGTTTTTTTCAGGGTTTGTTCTCTGGCGGTTTTTATGTTTGTTCACTTTTTTTTTTCTCACCTTGACCGCCTTTGATGGTTTTTGTAGTTTTAGAGGAAAACAAACCGCACCCTGATCTCCCTCTCAGAGAGAGGCCTCAGTCTGGGTGCAAAGCCGAAATAAGTTCCCCCTTGGCCGCTGGCAGAGCAGGTTCCAAGTTGCAGACCGTGGGGGTGCAGGATCTTTTGCTTGTACCCAAAGCCAAGGCAGCGTCAGCTGTTTGGGAGCTCCAGACCACCAGAGAGGTTCCAAGCAGCAATCGCACACTGAGATTTTGCCGCTGGCCCGGGCTGGGAGTGCCTGGTCTTGCTGGATCTAAGAGTGCCCGGCTTACGTGCCCCTCTTTCAGGGGCGGCTATGGGTCTTGCGCACGTCTCAGGCACTGAGAACAGGGCGCAGGTCAGAAAGCCCAGGCTGGGATTTCGCGCACCTCTGTCAGGGCAGAGTTTGCAGCGTGCGGCTTAGGCTTTGAAACAATGGCGTGGGTCAAAGAGCGCAGGCCGGGCCTTTGTAACTCAGGGGAGCATGAGGGACGTGTGCGCGTATCTCAGGCTTTGTAGTAGGGCTCGCGCGCTCCCATCCCCTCACAGGAACTAGAACCCATGCATTCTCAGGCGCACTGGCGGCTTAGGGACCAAGACCTGGTTTCTCTGCCGCACTCTCTCTGCCTCAGGGCTGGGGAGGCTGTCCTGGGCCCGGGGACTTAAGCCCCTGTCCCTTGCCGCCCCGATTCCCACAATTTCCCCCCGCGATCCTTTGCTCTTTTGGAGTGCTTTCAACCAGTCTCCAAGTTAATGCTGATCCCCAGATTCAGGGCACTCTCACTCATATTGGGGTATTACTTTCCAACAGGTCGCCTCTGGTGGCCCCCTCCCCCTTTTGTTTATCTTCCGATATCAGTCCGCCGTTCCCACCCCGCTTTACCTGCCCACTGGCGTCTTCTGCCCCTGTAGAGATCCAGACGTGTATAATTCAGGCTGATTTCATGGGTGAATGGAGTTCTATGGTAGGTAATCTGCTCACTTTGGGGTAGAGGCTGAAAAGGCACCTCCTTCTACTCCCCCGCCTTCTTGTCCCCCCCACCTTTCCCCTTTTTGATCAAGATCTTTCTTTGAAAAGATCACTGATCAATAGTCAGGTTCTTTATATTTAGTTTTTTCTCCCACAGTGCCAGGAAGAACCTTTTATGGCTGTAATGTCTTACATTGGAGGAAAAGTCCATGGTATTTGGAAACCACTTAAAGCCACATTTGAGTAACAAGGAAGACTAGGAGGAAGAAACTCTCAGGCACTTCCCACCTAAAGTCTACATCTTTTCAAAGTCATAAGTGTTGGAGATGATCTTGATGTACTAACCCATTATCAGTTTACTGGGTACATCTTTTGTACAAAAAAAAGGATTAATAGTCAACAAAGTGCAAAACTTAATTATACAAAACATAAGTAACATAATAATTCCAAGTTATATATGATGGTTCTAAACCAGGATTCTAGGACTGAAAGTAGCCAACTGAAATATTGATTGGCACTTATTACAACTTCGGGGAGAAAGTCTCTCCCTATAAAGGTGAACCTGGAGTCTGGAAGTCTCTGCTTAAAGCAACAATGAAAGCAAAATTGTGAATACTGCAGGAACACACTGAAAGAATTAACTGAGTGAGTATGGGAAGATTCAGTACAGGTATATACATGAAGCAATAGCTGATGAACTTTTTATAAAACAGCAAAACCTCAAAAACAGTTTAAAACAGTATTTTTTTATCTTAAAAGAACTATTTAGAAGCATATGTGTTATTGATAATATAATCTGTAAGGCTGTAAATTCAGAGACCATGAATTTGGATAAGAATCCAAAGTTAGTTAACAGTTTAGATGAAAGAAAGACTTTTGTGAATTCTGAACCTTCTAACTCTTCAGAGAAGACAAGTGAAAAATTTATTTTTCACAGGATCATAATGAGGCTGTTTCCAAAAGGCCAAAATCATAGAAGTTTCCCCCTTTTGTAAAAGTTTGGGAAACTCCACAAAAGAGCTAGAAGATGTGACCATGAGAAAAATGTATACAAACCTAGTCCAGATATCTTGGGAAAGCTGCCTCATCAGATGTCATCTGTTTTAATTCCTGATTTTTTAAATTTATTTTTTATTTATTTTCAGCATAACAGTATTCATTATTTTTGCACCACACCCAGTGCTCCATGCAATCCATGCCCTCTAATACCGACCACCTGGTACCCCAACCTCCCACCCCCCCCCGACCACTTCAAACCCCTCAGATTGTTTTTCAGAGTCCATAGTCTCTCATGGTTCACCTCCCCTTCCAATTTCCCCAAACTCCCTTCTCCTCTCTAACTCCCCTTGTCCTCCATGCTATTTGTTATGCTCCACAAATAAGTGAAACCATAAGATAATTGACTCTCTCTGCTTGACTTATTTCACTCAGCATAATCTCTTCGAGTCCCATCCATGTTGCTACAAAAGTTGGGTATTCATCCTTTCTGATGGAGGAATAATACTCCATAGTGTATATGGACCACATCTTCCTTATCCATTTGTCCACTGAAGGGCATCTTGGTTCTTTCCACAGTTTGGCGACCATGGCCATTGCTGCTATAAACATTGGGGTACAGATGGCCCTTCTTTTCACGACATCTGTATCTTTGGGGTAGATACCCAGGAGTGCAATGGCAGGGTCATAGGGAAGCTCTATTTTTAATTTCTTGGGGAGTCTCCACACTGTTCTCCAAAGAGGCTGCACCAACTTGCATTCCCACCAACAGTGGAAGAGGGTTCCCCTTTCTCCACATCCTCTCCAACACATGTTGTTTCCTGTCTTGCTAATTTTGGCCATTCTAACTGGTGTAAGGTGATATCTCAATGTCATTTTAATTTGAATCTCCCTGATGGCTAGTGATGATGAACATTTTTTCATGTGTCTGATAGCCATTTGTATGTCTTCATTGGAGAAGTGTCTTTTCATATCTTCTGCCCATTTTTTGATATGATTGTCTGTTTTGTGTGTGTTGAGTTTGAGGAGTTCTTTATAGATGCTGGATATCAACCTGAAAGTTTTTACTTTAAGTTCACTAAACAGTATGCAGGTTCAGCCAGGGTTTTGGGGCTTTTCTTTTTTAGATGTGTCACATAAATCCAAGAATCTATTCTCTGGGGTTTGGTGGCACATAGGTTGGTTAGCAGTTCCTGATGAAAGCCTTTCCAGTGAGGCTGAAGAGTCTTTATGGAGGTGTCTTTTCCAACAGAAAATTCTCCAGGTTGCAAGATGTGATGCCTAAAGTCATCATCTCCCAGGAGTGCACTGTGAAAAGACTTCAATACCAAAGCATGGTTATTTTTAATAGAAACAATTAAGTCTTTATAGTATTGAAGTATATCTCTTCATATCAACTGTGGGTCAGAGGAGGCAGGGGCCAAATGCAGGGTACATCTTCTGAGTTTCTTAAAAGATTTATGAGTGTATGAATTCCTAAGGGTGTGGATCCAAGATTTAGAAGGACCAGCAATTATGCTTTATACCAGTTTTTGGAGAGTCTCTACAAATTTGGTCAATTAAGTCTTAATAGTGCCATTAGTGAGTGTGACTGACTCTGAAGATTGAGGATTGTATGCACAATGAAAGTATTGTAACACAGGCAAAACACAGAATTGTTGAAGCACCTGACCAGTAAAATATGTTCCCCAATCACCATAAAGTTCAAGATGGGTTCCCCAGGTAGGGATAATCATTTCTAAGAGAAGAGACATTGGCTTATCTACAAGAAAAGTTTAGTTCCAATGAGAAAACATACAAACCATGACTAAAACATAAGAACATCCACGAGGTGGAGAAGCTGTGTGAAGTCCATTTGTACAAACAGGTTTCCCTAGATTGTGGTTTGGACAGGTGGGACAAGCAAAGTAGGCACCTCTTGCAAGCTTATTAACTTTTGCTCACCAATACTTGTTCATAAATTCTATCATTTTGTCAGTAGATCAATGGTTTAATGCATATACAGTTGCAAATAGTGGGAATTTCAGAATGCCTGGTAAGCTGGATTATTATTTGGTTCAGACCAGAGTTCTCTTTTTATTGAGCCAGAAATTATTAGATTTCCATTTTTCCCCTTTCTGGGGCCAATTGCTGGGTATCTCTAGTCAAGTTTTCTAAAACTTATAATTTGGGAGAACATCCCCTTGGAAAATGACAGGGGTCTGGCTATGGGTATCCTTGAGAGCAACATTTTTTGTTGGGAGTATCAGTGAGGTGGATTACTTTGGTCTCCAAGATGTGGAGTCTGGAATGTCCAGGAACCTTAATAGCTAAAGAAGGTGACAAAACTATGGCATCAAATAAATGTTTGGACATAGGAACCATTTTTAATATTGTTTCTGTTGAAGGCAAGGACATCTCATTGTATAATATTTTATTAGTCATGGGCTACCCCAAAGGCATACCATCTATTGGTATAAATGTTTGTACTTTTGCCCTTGGCTAAAGTAAAAGAAGCTTGAGTAAGTGTGTATAATTCAGCCTGTTAGACTGAAGTAGCCAAACTGTAAAGGTGCCATCTTAATCACTTCAAAAGTAGATATAATGGTATGCCCAATACAATATTTATTTTATTCTTTAAATTAGAACTACCAATAAACCATGAAAAATCTGCATTGGTTAGAGGAGTTATTTCTAAATTGTCATGGGGAGTCGAAAGTTAACCCATCAGTATTAAGCAGGTGTGATGATTTTCATCTGGATCCAAATGTAGTCCTTGTTTTGAGATCTGATGCTTTCAGTATCTAACCTGAGGCAAGTAAACTGCAATTGTTCTCTAGAGAACTTATGTCCTTTAAGGCCAAAAGTTAACGAGGTGAATGCTATCTTCCTGTGAAGAGGTTTGAGAAGGGGGGAGCAGAGAAGCAAATTATCTGCATATTGTAACAAAGTAGAGCCTACAGAAAATTTTATTATCATTTAAATCAGTTTGTAATGTTTGTGAAAAGTAAGAAGGACTCTCTGTGAAACCCTGGAGCATTACTGCCCAGGTATATTTCCATTCTTCCCAAGTGAAATCAAAAAATGAAATCAGCTACCCTTAATCAACTGGAATACTAATAATGCAGTGCATAAGTTGATTACAGTGAGAAATCTGCTTTCAGTGGTAATGAATACCAGTAGTGTATGGGGGTTAGGAACAATGGGGTACCAAGAGATAACAATGTTATTTATTATTCAGAGTTCCTAGACAAACCTCCATCCTCAGCCTTGGGTTTTCTCACGGGTAAAAGAGGGGTGTTACAGGGAATAATGCAGACCATGGGCCTTATAATCTAGTATGGACATGCCCTGAAGGTCTTCTTTACTTATAAGCATTGTTATTCTGGAGAGGGATTTTGAGCAGTCTTTTTGAATCTTGGAGGTACACTATCAATTCTGCCAATATCAGGATGTTGAGGATTTTGCCCATTAAGAGAATGGTAGTTGATTTAATAGGTATAAATAATCAGTGTCCCCTGATCCAGCTATAGTGCCATCAGAGACAGGACAGATAAGTTGGTGAAGGGTCATTTATTTCCCCTGGTTGGCTATTTTGGTTACTATTGTCAAATAATAGAATTGTTTCTTTCCCCCTTTGGGGAAAAATTCTGGTGTGATAATTTTCTATGAAATCTTGGCCCAATAAATTCATAGGGGGTGGAAGAACTAAGAAGAAAAAGGGTGAGTATCCCTCAAAAGTCCTAAGCAGAAGGGAATAGGTTAAGAGAAAGAAATCTGTTAAGGTTTACTGGTACAACCACTATTTGAACTGTTTCAGTATTCTAATACAGGGACTGCTTTATAGCTGTGAGGTTAAGCACCAAGAATGTAGCTCCAGTGTCAATAAAGACAAAGAGAAATGTTCATTCCCAATCTGGAAAGTGGGGTTTTTTGAACCATTTAATAAGGAAGATTGCAAAGAATCCCTGTAGTTCTTCAGAGCCCCATCATTGTAAATTAGGGAGACATGGGAAATGTTGGTTAGAGAGCTCAAGGTGCCTGGAACACTTAAATTTATAACAATCTTTTCTTTCTTTTTATTTTTTTAAGTATCCTGGTTCTTTTCAATAATACCATACACTAGGAGGCTTTTAGTTTTGCTTAGGGGCCTTCATTTGCTAAAATTAAAAATTGAGAATTTTAATGGTTTCTCTTTTAGGTAGCTCAACTAGGATGCAAATTAGCAGGCCCTTTAAATAAAAGAGAATAATCCTGATTCAGGCCATTAATGAATACATAGTTAAATGCTACCCATGTGGTTTTAACATCTAAAGGAAGACCAATTTGGATTTGACTATAATAGTCATGAACAGGTTCATGAGACTTTGGGTGCAAGCCTGAATTTTGTTCCAATTAGCAGGCTTAGAAAAAGCAACTGTAACTGCTCTGTGGAGATTTTCACTGAGTGATCTACCATCTTGCCAAAGGTTAGGGCTTTGTTTCTCTAAATCCCCCTCAGGATATTCCCTTCTGGCTAGTTTCATCCAGTGTTTGGCTTGATCTTCACAACATGTGGATTAATTGATATAAATATGGGAACCCAGGTTGATAAGCTGAAATAGCTGCCCTAAAATTTTTAGCAAACCTATGGGAGCCATCAGTCACTGTAAGATACTCAAACTATGGTTTACAATTCACTCTTATTCCAGGGAACATAAAAAACTTGCTATTTACTTCAATCTTCATAATATTTAACTTAAAGAGGCAGGTTTCATTAGGTTTAGGAGAGGAGTGGGGGAAGATTCAGAGGACAAGGAAAGTTTGGCAGAGAGAATATATGAAATGGTGCGAGTGGCAGGGCCCAAGCACAACATGGCCACCACATGTCTGCAGACAAGACTAGGGGGGAAAAAAGGAGGCCTCACAAGTTATTTTGATTCTTTCAATTGTGTCCTTCAGTTAATTTAGAAACAGTATTTTTTAAAAAATTTTTAAGATTTTATTTATTTATTTAGGAGAGATAGCAAGAGACAGAGAGAGCGAGAGAGAGCGCACAAGCAGGGAGAGGGGCAGAAGGAGAGGGAGGACCAGACTCCTCACTGAGCTGAGAGCCCAATGTAGGGGTTGATCCCAGGACTCTGGGATCATGACCTGTGCTGAAAGCAGATGCTTAAACAACTGAGCCACCCAGGCACCCTAGAAATGGTATTTTGCAGAAGGAACTTAAAATCCTGAAACATCTGGAAGCCTCAAGGTACCATTTAGAATTGGCATCCCATTCAGTTTTTTTTTTTCTCTTGAGAAACCATGATTTTCTAATTTGATTTTGAATGAAACAAATTTGGTGAGATTGGAAGTTTTCCATAATGGCAATTTAATTTCTAAATTGCATTTGGTTAAAACACTACATGAAAAAATATTGCTAGAATGGATTCATGAATTCAGTAAAGTTGCAAGATGCAAAATCAAAGTACAGAATCTGTTGCATTTCTATACCCTAATAATGAAGCAACAGAAAATCAAGGAATCAATCCCTTTGCAATTGCACCAAAACCCGAAAGATACATAGGATTAAACCTAACCAAAGAGGTGAAAGACCTGTATACCGAAAACTATAAAACACTGATGAAAGAAATTGATGATGACACAAAGAAATGGAAAGACATTCTCCCTGCTCATGGATTGGAAGACCAAATATTGTTAAAGTGTCTATACAATCCAAAGCAATCTTCATCAAAATACCAACAGGGGGAAAAATACCAGTAGAGACACCTGAGTGGCTCAGTTGCTTAAGCATCTGCCTTCAGCTCAGGTCATGATCCCAGGGTCATGGGATTGAGCCCAACACTGGGCTCCTTGCTCAGCAGGGAGTCTGCTACTTCCTCTTCCATGCCCCTCTCCCCACTCATGCCCTCTCTCTCTCTCTCTCAGTGGGTTAAAGCCGCTGCCTTTGGCGCAGGTCATGATCTCAGGGTCCTGGGATCAAGCCCCGCGTCGGGCTCTCTGCTCAGTGGGGAGCCTGCTTCCCTTCCTTTCTCTCTGACTGCCTCTCTGCCTACTTGTGATCTCTGTCTGTCAAATAAGTAAATAAAATCTTTAAAAAAGATTTTATTCTCTCAAATAAATAAAGAAAGAAAATCTTTACAAAAATACCAATAGTGTTTTTCACAGAGCAAGGACAAACAATCCTAAAATTTGTATGGAACCACAGAAGACCATGAATAGTCAAAGCAAACTTGAAAAGGAAAAGCAAAGCTGGAAGCATCATAATTCCAGACTTCAACTTATAGTACAAAACTGGAGTGATCAAAACAATATTATACTGGCACAAAAATAGACACATAGATCAATGGAACAGATTAGAGAACCCAGAAATGGACCCAGAACTATATGGTCAAATAATCTTTGACAAAGCAGGAAAGAATATCCAATGGAAAAAAGACAGTCTCCTCAACAAATGGTGTTGGTGAAAACTGGACAGCCAGATGCAGAAGAATGAAACTGGACCACTTGCTTACACCAAACACAAAAATAAATTCAAAATGGATGAAAGACCTACATGTGAGACAGGAAACCATTAAGATCCTCTAGGAGAACACAGTAACTTGTTTGACAGTGGCCATACCAACTTATTGCTAGCATGTCTCCTGAGGCAAGAGAAACAAAAACAAAAATAAGCTATTGGGACTTTATCAAAATAAAATCCTTCTGCACAGTGAAGGAAACAATCAATAAAACTAAAAGGCAACCTATGGAATGGGAGAAGATAGCTGTAAATGACATATCTAATAAAGGGTTTGTATCCAAAATATATAAAGAACTTACCAAACTGAACACCCAAAAAAAAAAAAAAACAATTCAGTTAAAATATGGGCAGAAGACATGAATAGATATTTTTCCAAAGAAGATATCATCCAGATGACCAACAGACACATGAAAAGATGCTCAACATCACTCACCATCAGGGACAAACTACGAATAGCATTACCTATAATAGCCAAGTTATGGAAAGAGCCCAGATGCCCATCAAGTGATGAATGGATAAAGAAGCTGTGAGTCATATATATAGATATCTATATATATATATATATATAGATATCTATATATATAGTGAGAGAGAGAGAGAGAGAGAGAGAATGGAATATTACTCAGCCATAAGAAAGAATGAAATCTTGCCATTTGCAAGGATATGAATAGAGCTAGAAAGTATTAAGCTAAGTGAAATAATTCAGTCAGAGAAAGATAACCATGTTATTTCACTCATATGTGGAATTTAAGAAACAAAATAAACAAGGGAAAGGAAAAAGAGAGAGAAGCAAGCCAAGAAACAGACTCAACAATAGAGAACAAACTGATGGTTACAAGAAGAAGGTGGGTGGAGTATGGGTCAAATAGGTGATGAGGATTAAGGAATGCACTTGTGATGAGCATTAGGTGTAGTATGTAAGTGTTTAACCACTAAATTGTACACCTATAACTAATATTACATTTTATGTTAACTAAAATTTAAATAAAAACTTAAAAGAATAAAAAAATGAAAGAAAAAAAAGAACTTATTTTGACCAAGTTGGTCCACATGATTCAAAATATGCATGACAGGGGACTTTAGTTTCTAACCATAAAACTGGCTGGAGTCTCAGAAAGGGGAGGTGGACTCAAAACATTTTGATGACTGGGATTCCATTTTTTAGAGGTTTTCCAGTAACTGCCTGGTTCCAGAATGAATCAGACCAAAGACCAGCACAGTTCCAGTAGGGATAGTCCAATCCCAGGTAGGACCAAACCCAGGAACTGCCTGGTTCCAGAATGAATCAGACTAAAGACCAGCACAGTTCCAGTAGGAATAGTCCAGTCCCAGGTAGTTTTCAGTGTACCAGGCACAATCTTAAGGAGTCAGACCAAAGGCCTACACATCCAACTGGCACAGTTCCAAAAAGAACAGTCTGGTTCCTAAAAGGAATCATACCAAAGGCTATCACAGTTCCATCAGGAATAGTCCGATTCTGAAAAGGAGTGAGACTGAAAGCCAAGGAGTATACTTACAGATAAAAACAAAAAGCAAGGCTGTTAAAATAGATTCCAGGTAAAGCCTGGAGAGCTCAGACATGAGGCATAGTGCTTTAAATGCAGGAGAAAACTTACCTTCAAACATCTGAGTCAGCAAGAAAATAGCACGATCAGCTCTGGTACCAGCATCTGTTTGTTCCCCAACCTTGGAGTCATTGGAGGTTTTCTTTGGACCCCTATGAGGGGTACCAAGTAAAGTTAACCTTAAAAAATAAAGTTGCCTATTATTGTCAGTGAAAGATGTGTTTATTCAGGAATAGCAGAGAATTCCAATCTAGGACAAGAAGCTGTAACAAAACCATAGGCAAGTCTACCCAACAAAGGAGAGGAGTGCTCTTTTATAGAGGAAATTGGGAAGTTTGGAAGGCCATTGTAAACAAAAAGTTTATTGGAGTAAATTGGGAGTTCTAAGTATAGTGGCTTTTCCTTGGCTAAGCTCTGACTGTCTCTAACTGGCTGTGCTGTTGCTGAGGGAGGAGGAAGACTTCCTTCCTCTTGCTGGTGTAGTAAATTATTATCCACCGCAAGGTTTGTCTCTTCCTGTTGGTCTGTGATTGAGTATGAGTCATGGCATGAGAGCTCCCCCTGCTAAACCTCTGGACTCTATTTTAATGAGGTTTTCCTTTATTAATTTTCATAATTGACATTGTAGTGTATTGCTTCTATTTTACTTCTGTATTCCAAGAAGTCATGCCAGTGAAATAAGAAATCAATATCCTCAAACAGTTTTTCTTCTGATTTTAATTACAGGAGTCTCCAGCCACTATTTGTAAAGGTTCATTTACCACACTTAAAACATTTTTGATAATGATGGTTTTTTAAAAAAAACAAACCCTCAGTGTCATATGGCTTCACTTATATGTGGGACATAAGGAATAGCATGGAGGACATTAGGAAAAGGAAGGAGGAAATGAAGGGGAGGATACCAGAGAGGGGGGGATAACCATCAGAGACTATGGACTCCGGGAAACAAACAGGGTTTCAGAGGGGTGGGGAGTGGGGGGATGGCTTAGCCCAGTGACAGGTATTAAGGAGGGTATGTATTGCAAGGAGCATTGGGTGTTATATACAAATAATGAATCATGGAACACTACATCAAAAACTAATGAAGTACTCTATGGTGACTAACAACAAAATTTAAAAAAAAGAAAAAAGAAAAAAAGCTGCTAGGGGGCAATTCTCCATAACCATTACATGCTCATGCTGAAATAATGAGCTAGAATGTGTATCTGTTTTTAATAAATACAGAATTTAGAAAGTAACAACAACAAAAAAAAACAAACTCTGCAGATACTGCCTTTAAATATACTCATGAAACTTGAAGAACAATCCCTTCTTCTACTAGTAATATTAGACGCCAACTTCTCTATAAAGAAAAGCCACTGCATAAATTAGAAGTTGCAAGTTTATACAAAAGATGCAATTGTAAATGAAAAACTTCATTATTATAAATTAAGTTCATTATTAAATTAACAATTTCATAGTTTGTATGGAATATCAAAATTGGAGGAAATCTCAGATGGCTTAGTTTAGGGATCAGCAAACTTTTTTATACAGGGTGAATCTAAATATTCCACAGTACTGAAATTTGCTGATTTTTCCTATGTTTGGCTTCTTAATTTACCTTGTAAGTTTCCGGGCCATGCATGCTCCTTCCTTCTGTTTAATTTTCTTTCAATGCAGTACCTAGCACTCATTTATGTAATAAATAACTAGCACTATAGCAATGAACTATTAGCTATCTTCATGGTGGTTAGGAATTCTCAGAAATACATGAAATCCATAAATGATTAAATCCCATTTCATCATCCTACCCACCAACTATATTCATTAACATAGTAAAATTGGTTGCTTATCCTTTCTTTTATCTTACTTTAGCCCACTGGTAGTAAGGGAGCAGAAAAATGACCATAAAATCCAGAGGAAGAAGAACGTTTATGCTTTGATAATCTGGGAATCAAAATTTCAATTATGGAATAATTAGGAATTGACTAAATTGACTAAATAATTAGGAATCGACTTGGTTGAGCCAATTGTTCCCCAGCTGACTTCCACTCCTGATAAAACTCTCGTGAGAGGACTTTCTTAAGATCACTCAAAAAGAATGAAAAGAACAGCTTTCTAGATTTGTTGCTGAATGTCCTCAAAATTATATTTCTGCTCAAGAGTTTGGTTTTCCTAAGGCACTGCAATTTCTCTTAATTTCTCTTATTTAGGAAAAACAAGTGAAAAGTATAATATAAATTAGTGGAGCTTTCATACTGATTTCAAATAGTCATGCCTCTCCATGGTCTTACAGATATTAATGTTCCTCTTCATATCTTAAGATCACATGAAATTCATCAATGTATCCTTCAACCTGTAGTTCAGAATATGATTTGTTTGTATGCTCTTTGCATCCATTTGTGGAGCCATTTTAATTTAATGTTTGAGTTAATGGTCTATGAAAGTAATAATTAACATGACCAGCTCTAGTAACATATTTTGTAGCAATATTGAGTGAACTTCCCGGTTAACAATGAAAAGTTTTTAGGCCCTGATAACAAGGGTACATTGGAAAGATTTTACAGTAAGTAATATCATTCATTCAATAAATAGTATGTGGAAAAATGTGAAAATGTGAGGACACAGGGAGAACACAGTTATGTGATGACAGAGGCAGAGATTGGGGTGATTGCATCCACAAGCCAAGGAATGTCTGGGACTACCTGAAGTTGGAAGGGACAAAAAAGAATTCTCCTCCAGAGGTTTTGAAAGGATGACCCTGCTAACACCTTGATTTTAGAAATCTAGCCTTAAGAACTATGATGTGGTACAGAGGGGTTGACAATAAGCCCAGAGTCAGCCAACTGACGATGAGCAGAGGTAGGATCTGTTCCTCATCTCAGCTAACCAATGGATCTTCAGTTTTGGTGGAGTAAAGAAGAGTTCTTCAACTACTTGGACTCCTCAGCATATTTGAAGAACCCAGAGAAACTGAAGAACCCAAACTTAATGGGTAAGAGTTTCCAAGGATGTGGTCAGGTCATGAAGAGAAACCGCTGGAGGATATTATTTTTAGTCCATTCAGATAGCATCATACTGCAAAGTTAATGAGGGTGAATAATGGCTAGGGTGAGAGAATATCAATTAAAAGAGCAGTCTAATGTCTTCTTTTGAGTTTTATTACATTTAATATTTTAATCCAATCACTAGTCTATATAGTTTAGCTGTCCTAAGACAATAAAGCTCAAAACAAAACAAAACAAAAATCCAGAATTTCCAGAAGGTGGTTTAAATCTTTTTTCACAACTTCTCCTAATAAGGTCGCATGGGAACTAATTCTTCATATCTGGCCTCTTAGGATCCTAATGACAGGTCTAAGAACAACAAAGATTCCTTACACTATGTATTTGTGGAGGATAATAAGGTTATAATAAGACTTCTATTTGTCAATTAGCCTAATTAATTCTAATTGTTCTCTTCTATGTTCAGTTTTAATACGGTTTTGCTAACCAAGCCTATGGGATTTGTTTCTAAGAGTCACAGGAGACTTCCAAGCAAATATTTGCAAATCAGCGACTAAGGAGAAAATTAAATTATGAAAAAATTGAAACCATTGAAAGTACAATATATCTGCTTTCATCATTGTCCTGAGTCAAGAAAGTTCCTTTGTTATGCATAAGTTTATTCATTTGGTGAAGTCCTCCTTGTTTAATTTTGCTTTTGTTGCCTAAGCTTTTGATGTTGTATCCAAAAAATCATTGTCTAGACCAATATCAAGGATATTTCTCCTTGTGTTTTTTTCTAGGAGTTTTATGGTTTTAGATCTTACATTTAAGTCTTAAATCCACCTTAAATTGATTATTTTGTATGGTAATATACATGTCCAATTTTATTCTTCTGTATGTGGATATTCAGTTTTCCCAGCACCATTTGAAAAGAATATCCTTTCCTTATTGTATATTCTTACCACCATTGTTGAAAATTCATTGACCATATATGCTTGGGCTTATTTCCAGGCCCTCTAATCTGTTCTATTGGTCTAAGTGTCTGGTTTTTTTAAAAGGTTTTATTTATTTATTTGACAGAGAGAGATCACAAGTAGGCAGAGAGGCAGGCAGAGAGAGAGAGAAGGGGAAGCAAGTTCCCTGCTGAGCAGAGAGCCCGATGGGGGCTGGATCCCAGGATCCTGGGATCATGACCTGAGCCAAAGGCAGAGGTTTTAACCCACTGAGCCACCCAGGTGCCCCTAAGTGTCTGTTTTTATACAAGTACCATACTATTTTGATTACTATAGATTCATAATATAATTTGAGATCAGTAAATATGATGCTTCCGACATTATTCTTCTTTGTCAAGATTGCTTTGGATATTCAGGGTATTTGTAGTTCCATACAAATTTTAGGTTTGTTCTATTTCTTTAAAAAATGCCATTGGAATTTTGTTATGGATTGCATTGAATCTATAGATCACTTTCGGTAGTATGAACATTGTAACAATATTCTTTCATTGCCTAAACATGGGGTATCTATGTTTAGTTGTGCCTTCTACAGTTTCTTTTATCAGTGTTTTAGTTTTCAGTGTACCTTGGTTAAATTTATTCCTAAGTATTTTATTTTTTTGATGCTGCTGTAAATGGGATTGTTTCCTTGATTTCCTTTTTGGGTAGATCATTTTTGGTATGAAGAAATGCAACTGATTTTTGTATGTTGACTTTGTATCCCCCAACTTTACTGAATTTGCTTATTATTTCTAAGAGGCTTTTTTTTTTTTCCTTTGGAATGAGGTCTTGTAGGGTTTTCTACATATGGAATCAAGTCATCTGCAAACAGATAATTTTACTTCTTTTCAGAATTGGATGCTTTTATTTCCTTTTGTTGTCTAATTGCTCTTCCGAGTACTTCCAGTACTCTGTTGACTAGAAGTGGTGAAAATGGGAATCCTTGCCTTATAATCAGATCTTAGAGGTAAAATTTTTCAGTTTTTCCCCATCGATTATGTTTCTTATGGGGCTTTCATAAATAGCTTCTACTGTGTTGAGGTAAGTTCCTTCCATACCCATTTTGTTGAGAGTTTTTGTCATGAATGATTATTCAATTTTCCAAATACTTTTTCTAGAGCTATTGAGATTATCATACTTTTTATCTTTAATTTTTTTTATTAATTTCTTTTCAGCATAACAGAATTCATTGTTTCTACACCACACCCAGTGCTCCATGCAATATGTGCCCTCTATAATACCCACCACCTGGCTCGCCCAACCTCTCACCCCCCATCCCTTCAAAACCCTCAGATTGTTTTTCAGAGTCCATAGTCTCTCATGGTTCATCTCCCTTTATCTTTTATTTTATTAATGGGGTGTATCACAGTGATTGATTTGCATATGTTAAACCAACCTTGCATCTCAGGGTTAAATCTCACTTGGTAATGGTGTATAATCTTCTTAATGTGTTGTTAAATTTGGTCTGTTGGTATTTTATTGAGGATTTTTGCATCTATGTTCATCAGAGATATTGGCCTGTAGTTTTATTGTATTCTTTTTCTGACTTTGGTATCAGGGTGATGCTGGCCTCATACAGGTTTGGAAATATTCCTTTTACTATTTTTTGGAAAAGTTTGAGAAGGATTGATATTAGTTTTCTTAAAGTGTTTTAGAATTCAGTTGTGAAGCCATTTAGTCCTGGGCTTTTCCTTGTTGGAAGGTTTTGTAAATTACTACTTCAATCCTCTTATTTGTTATTGGTCTGTTCAGGCTTTCTACTTCTTCTTGATTTAGTTTTGGCAAGTTGTATGTTTCTAGAAATTTATCCACTTATTCTATATTATATGATTTGTTGACATATAATTGTTCATAATAATCCCTTATGGTCATTTTTATTCCTCAAGCATCCATTGCAGTGTCTCCTCTTTCATGTCTGCTTTTGCTTATTTGAGAATTCTGTTTTTATTCCTAGTCTACATTTGTCTATTTTGTTCATTTTTTAAAAAACCCAAATCTTGGTCTTGTTCATATTTTTTCTACTTTTTCCCCCATTCTCTGATTTTCCTTCCTTCCTCTAACTTTGGGCTTAGTCTGTTCTTTTCTATTTCCTTGAGGTGTAAAGTTTGGCTATTTACAAGATACCTTTCTTTTTTAAAGTAGGCTTTTATCACTATAAAATTCTCCCTTAGTACTGCTTTTGTATCCTATACGTTTTGGTATGCTGTATTTTGTTTTTTCTCAAGATATTATTTAAATTCCCTTTTTTGTTTTTTTTATTTTTTTAAAATTTATTTTCAGCATAACAGTATTCGTTATTTTTGCACCAAACCCAGTGCTCCATGCAATCCGTGCCCTCTATAATACCCAACACCTGGTACCCCAACCTCCCACCCCCACCCCTTCAAAACACTCAGATTGTTTTTCAGAGTCCATAGTCCCTTTTGATTTCCTATTTGATCCACTGATTTTTTCAAGTATATGTCAGTTTCATGTATTTGAGTTTTTCCATTGTCTTGCTGTTATTGATTTCTTGTTTCTTTCCATTGTGGTTGGAAAGATAGCTTAGTATGACTTTGATCTTAAATTTATTAAGAGATGTTTCATGACATAACATGTGATCTATCCTGAAGATGTTCTATGTGCATTTGAGAAGGATGTATATTCTACTGTTAGGTGAAAAATTCTTTATCTGTCTGTTAGGTACATTTTGTGTTATGTCAGCTATTTCTTTATTCATTTTCTGTCCAGATGTTAAATCCATTATTGAAAAGGGGGTACTGAAATCTAATACAGTTACTGCATTTCTGTCAACTTCTCCTTTCAAATCTATCAATATTTGCTTTATATACTTAGATGCCCTGACATTTGGTACATATGTATTTGCTTTTGCTATATCTTCCTGTTGAATTGATCCTTTTATCATTATATATTGACTTTTGTTTCTAGAGATAGTTTTTGACCTAAAGTCTATTTTGCCTGATATAAGTATAGCCACTCTTGCTCTGTTTTGGTTACTTACTATTTGCATGTAGTATTTCTTTCCTTCCCTTTACCTTTCAGCCTATGTATGTCCTTGAATCTGCAATGAGTTTCTTATAGACATAATATAGTTGGATCTTGGTTTTTAACGTATCCAGCCATTCTGTATCTTTTTGTTGGGGACTTTACTCCATTTACATTTAAAGTAATTATTGGTAAGGAAGAATTAACTATCACCATTGTGTTAACTGTTTGTTTGTTTGTTTTGGTCTTGTAGTTATTTTATTCCTTTTTTTTTCTCTTACTGTCTTTCTTTGTGTTTGGTCCTTGTTGTTGTATTGATAGGTTTTGATTCCTTTCTCTTTTTCTTTGTGGAACTTCTATAGGTATTTACTTTGTAGATACCAAAGTACAATAATAGATATTTTAATTGTTCATGACACTTAGGAACATACTTCTGTAGATTTTTCTATTCCAGAAACTGGATTGGCAGGTGAAAAGGAGGAAAGTATTGGTAATTCTATATGTCGCTTTGGGAGAGAAAATATACTGGCAAGCTTTTCTGTGAACCCTCTGTTCCCAATATTTCATTTTTAACTGGGGTTATCACATCACCCAGTTTCAACTGAATAATAAGCAAAATCTAATGGGAAATAGAGAAGACCTAGAGGGGCTGGTGAGTAATTATTTTGTTAATTATTCACCTTCATCTCTCAGATTTCTAAGCAATTACAGAAGGTCATCCAGTTTAATTTTTCTTCATCTTACAAGTAAAAAAATGTACAGATTGAGTGGTTCCATGTCATATTGGAAAGTGGGAAGTCTATCTCAAAGGTTCTCAGAGTGGAATCTCGGGGTTCCTGAGATTCTCTAAGAGTTTGTGAGGCCAAATCAATTTTTATAATTGTACTAAGACACTTGCTTTTTTCACTCTCATTTTCTTACAAGTATATTCTGTTTCCTAAAAGCTATATTATATGTGATGACATTATCTGATACTTAATAGGTATGTTCTTGTGTCTAGGGCATAAATATGGGTATTTCATACTTATAAAAATGACTCCATTTGTTCTCCTTACTTCTGTTTTCATACTGGCTATCTATACTTATACCTGCAATAATCTCTGTAATCTTATTTACCAAATCACTATTTTAAAATTCTGGAGTTTCTTTAATGCCTTGGTGGAGACACATGATGTAAATTTTATTTTTCTTGATTTACACTTAGAGTTTATAAATATTTTTTTCAAAAACTTCTAAATTTTTTCATTTTATCTAAAGCTTATTTTAGATTTTAATAATATTAGTACTAAAACAAAGTTTTACTTATTTGTTCCTTAAACTTAAGAGATGAGGGCGCCTGGGTGGCTCAGTGGGTTAAGCCGCTGCCTTCGGCTCAGGTCATGATCTCAGGGTCCTGGGATCGAGGCCCACATCGGGCTCTCTGCTCAGCAGGGAGCCTGCTTCCCTCTCTCTCTCTCTGTCTGCCTCTCCATCTACTTGTGATTTCTCTCTGTCAAATAAATAAATAAAATCTTTAAAAAAAAAAACTTAAGAGATGAATCACTGGATTACAATTGGTAGAGTAGAAGAATCATTTTCTTTTTTAAAAGATTTTATTATTTATTTGAGAGAGAGGGAGAGAGAGAGAGTTCAAGTGGGGGGAAAGGGAGAAGCAGACTCCCTGATGAGCAGGGAACCCAATCTGGGGCTCAATCCCAGGACCTGGAGATCATGAACTGAGCCAAAAGCAGACACTTAACTCCTTGAGCCACCCAGGTGTCCCAAAGAATCACTTCCTAATCTCAAAACTGTTCTAACCATTTCTACAGATGCTGAAAATAATTTTTACCTTGAAACTGATATCACAGCAGAATTTTTTGACTGAAGGAAGGGAGGACTATACTCCAAACATACTGGAAAAACTGTAAATTAAAATATGAAAATTATTCACTTAGCATTATAGATCTTAATAATTCAACCTATTGCATCTCATGTGACAACATTGTCAGATAATATTATGACACCAGTTAAATAGAAACATAATTTTGGGGGTGCCTGGGTGGCTCAGTGGGTTAAAGGCTCTGCTTTCAGCTCAGGTCATGATCTCAGGGTCCTGGGATCAAGCCCCACATAGGGCTCTCTGCTCAGTGGAGAGCCTGCTTCCCCCTCTCACTCTGTCTGCCTCTCTGCCTACTTGTGATTTCGGTCTGTCAAATAAATAAATAAAATCTTAAAAAAAAAAAGAAACATAATTTTGACTTTATTTATTTTTTATTATTATGTTCAGTTAGCCAGCATATAGTACATCATTAGTTTTTGATGTAGTGTTCAATGATTCATCAGTTGTGCATAACACCTAGTGCTCATCACAACACCTGTCCTTCTTCATACTCATCACCCAGCTACCACTTCCCCCACCCCTCCCTTTGTAACCCTCAGTTTGTTTCCCAGAGTCCAGAGTCTCTCATGGTTTGTCTCCCTCTCCGATTTCTTCCCATTCAGTTTTCCTGACCTTCCCCTGTGATCCTCCATGCTATCCCTTATGTTCCACATATGAGTGAAACCATATGATAATTGTCTTTCTCTGCTTAACTTAATTCACTTAGCATAATACCCTCCAGTTCCATCCGTGTCAATGCAGAAGGTAGGTTTTCATCCTTTCCGATGGCTGAGTGTTTTCTATTGTATAAATAAGCCACATCTTCTTTATCCATTCATCTGTTGAAGGACTCTTGGCTCCTTTTACAGTTTGTCTATTGTGAATATTGCTGGTATGAACATTGGGGTGCAGGTGCCCCTTCTTTTCACTACATCTGTATCTTTGAGGTAAATACCCAGTGGTTCAATTACTGGGTTGTAGGGTAGCTCCATTTTTAACATCCTGAGAAACCTCCATCCTAGTTTCCAGAGTAGCTGTACCAGCTTGCATTCCCACCAACAGTGTAAGGGGGTTCCCCCTTTTCTACATCCTCTCCAATATGTGTTCTTTCCTGTCTTGTTAATTTTAGCCATTCTGACTGGTGTAAGGTAGTATCTCATTGTGATTTTGATTTGTATTTTCCTGGTGGCTAGTGATGTTAAAGATTTTTTCATGTGTCTGTTAACCATTTGTATGTTTTCTTTGGAGAAGTGTCTGTTTACGTCTTCAGCTCATTTCTTGATTGGATTATTTGTTTTTTGGGTGTTGAGTTTTGTAAGTTCTTTATAGATCTTGGATATCAGCCTTTTATCTATTATGTCACTTATAGCTATCTTGTCCCATTCCATAGGTTGACTTTTAGTTTTGTAGACTGTTTCTTTTGTTGTGCAGAAGCTTTTTATCTTGAAGTCCCAGTAGTTCACTTTTGCTTTTGTTTCCCTTGCCTTTGGAAATGTGTCTAAGAAGTTGCTGTGACCAATGTCAAAGAGGTTGCTGCCTGTGTTCTTCTCTAGGATTTTGATGGTTTCCTCTCTCACATTGAGGTCTGCCATCCATTTTGAGATTTTCTTTGTGTATGATGTAAGAAAATGGTCCAGATTCATTCTTCTGCATGTGGCTGTCTGAATTTCCCAACACCATTTATTGAAGAGACTGTCTTTTTCCATTGGATATTCTTTCCTGATTTGTCAAAGAGCAGTTGACAATAGAGTTCTGGGTCCATTTCTGGGTTCTCTATTCTGTTCCATTGATCTATTTGTCTGTTTTTATTCTAGAACCATAATGTCTCTTAATGATTACAGCTTTGTAGGATGGCTTAAATTCCAGAATTGTGATGCCTCCAGCTTTGGTTTTCAACAGTCCTTTGGCTATTCCAGGTCTTTTCTAGTTCCATACAAGTTTTAGGGTTTTTTGTTCCAGTTCTGTGAAAAATGTTGATGGCATTTTTATAAGGATGGAATTGAATGTGTAGATTGCTCTGGACAGCATAGATATTTTCACAATGTTTATTCTTCCAATCCTGGAGCATGGAATGTTTTTCCATTTCTTTGTCTTCCTCCATTTCTTTCATAAGTGTTCTGTAGTTTCTAGAGTACAGGTCCTTTACCTCTCTGATTAGGTTTATTTCTACATATCTTATCATTTTTGGTGCAGTTGTACATGGGATCTATTCCTTGGTTTCTCTTACTTCTGCCTCATTGTTAGTGTATAGAAATGTAACTGACTTCTGTGCGTTGGTTTTTATATCCCATAACTTTGCTGAGTTCCTGTATCAGTTCTAACAATTTTTTGGTGGAGTCTTTTGGGTTTTCTACATAGAGCATCATATCCACAAAGAGTGAAAGTTTGACTTCTTCTTTGCTAATTTGAGTGCCTTTTATTTCTTTTTGTTGTCTGATTGCTGAGGCCAGGACTTACAGTACCATGTTGAACAACAGTGATTAGAATGGATACCCCTGTCATTTCCCTGACCTCAGGGGAAAAGGTCTCTTTTTCCCTATTGACAATGATATTTGCTGTGGGTTTTTTGTATATGGCTTTTTGATGCTGAGTTATGTTTGTGGAGGGTTTTTAATCAAGAAAGGAGGGTTTTTATCAAGAAAAGATGCTGTATTTTTTTAAAAGATTTTATTTATTTATTTGACAGACAGAGATTACAAGTAGGCAGAGAGGCAGGCAGAGAGAGAGGGGAAGCAGGCTCCCTGCTGAGCAGAGAGCCCAATGGGGGGGATCTATCCCAGGACACTGGGAGAGGCAGAGGATTTAACCCACTGAGCCACCCAGGTGCCCCAGGATGCTGTATTTTGATGAATGCTTTTTCTGCATGTATTGAGAGGATCATATGGTTCTTGTTCATTATTTTATTTATGTAGTGTATCACATTGAACTGTTGATGCTGAACCACCCTTGCAGCCCAGGAATAAATCCCACTTGGTACTGATCAATAATCCTTTCAATGTACTGTTGGACCCTATTAACTAGTATCTTGGCAAGAATTCTTGCATGCATGTTTGTCAGGGATATTGGTCTGTAATTCTTTCTGCTGGGGTCATTGTCTGACTTTGCGATCAAGGTAAAGCTGGCCTCAGAATATTTGGAAGTTTTCCTTCTACTTCTATTTTTTGAAACAGCTTGAAAAAAATAGGTATTAATTCTTCTTTAAATGTTTGATAGATTTCCCCTGGGAGGCCATTTGGCCCTGGACTCCTGTTTGTTGCAGATTTTTGATGACTTATTCAATTTCTTTGGTGGTTATGGGTCTTTTCAGGTTTTCTATTTCTTCCTTTTTTCAGTTTTAGTAGTTTATACGCTTCTAAGAAAGCATCCATTTCTTCCAGATTGCCCAAGTTATTGGCTTACAATTGCTCATAATATTCTCTCATAATTCTTTGTATTTCTTCAGTGTTAGTTGTGATTTCTCCTCTTTCATTGATGATTTTATTTATTTGGGTTCATCTCTTTTCTTTTTATTAAGTCTGACTAAGGGGTTTATCAATCTTATTAATTCATTCACAGAACCAAGTCCTAGATTTGTTGATCTATTCTACTGTTATTTTGATTTCTATGTCATTGATTTCTTCTCTTAATCTTTACTATTTCTCTTGTGCTGGATTTATGCTTTACTTGCTATTCTTTTCCCAGGTCCTTTATGTGTAAGATTAGGTTCTGTATTTGATATTTTCTTGCTTCTTCAGAAAGGCCTCTATTGCAAAACACTTTCCTCTTAGGACTGAATTTGATGCATCCTAAAGTTCCTGAACTGTCATGTTTTCATTTTTGTTTGTTTCTATGCATTTTTAAAATTCTTTAACTTCCTGATTGGCCTATTCATTCTTTCGTAAGATGCTCTTAATCTCCATATATTTATGTTCCTTCCAAATTTTCCCTTGTGATTGAGTTCGAGTTTTAAAGCTTTAAATCTGAAATATGCATGGTATAATGTCAATATTTTGGTACCTCTTGAGAACTGATTTGTCACCCAGTATGTGATCTATTCTGGAGAATGTTCCATATGTACTTGAGAAGAAAGTGTATTCTGTTTGCCTTAGGATGAAATGCTCTGAATATATTTGTAAAGTACATCTTGTCCAGTGAGTCATTCAAAGCCCCTTGTTTCCTTGTTGATCTATCCACTGTTGTGATTGGGATGTTAATGTCCCCAACCCTATAATTGTATTATTATTATTTGTTTTGTTATTATTTGGTTTATCTAATTGCTAGCTCCCAAGTTAGGTGCATAAATATTTATAATTGTTAGATATTGTTGGATAGACACTTTTATAATAATATAGTGACCTTCTTCATCTCTCTTCTTTTAAAATTTTTTTTAATCTCTCTTCAGCATAACAGTATTCATTGTTTCTGCACCACACCCAGTGCTCCATGCAATCCGTGCCCTCTATAATACCCAAAACCTGGTTCCCCCAACCTCTCACCACCCACCCCTTCAAAACCCTCAGATTGTTTTTCAGAGTCCGTAGTCTCTTATGGTTCACCTCCCCTTCCAATTTACCCCAACTCCCTTCTCCTCTCCATCTCCCCTTGTCCTCCATGCTATTTGTTATGCTCCACAAATAAGTGAAACCATATGATAATTGACTCTCTCTGCTTGACTTATTTCACTCAGCATAATCTCTTCCAGTCCCGTCCATGTTGATACAAAAGTTGGGTATTCATCCTTTCTGATGGAGGCATAATACTCCATAGTATATATGGACCACATCTTCCTTATCCATTCATCCGTTGAAGGGCATCTTGGTTCTTTCCACAGTGGCCTTTCGACCGTGGCCATTGCTGCTATAAACATTGGGGTACAGATGGCCCTTCTTTTCACGACATCTGTATCTTTGGGATAAATACCCAGTAGTACAATTGCAGGGTCATAGGGAAGCTCTATTTTTAGTTTCTTGAGGAGTCTCCACACTGTTCTCCAAAGAGGTTGCACCAGCTTGCATTCCCACCAACAGTGGAAGAGGTTCCCCTTTCTCCACATCCTCTCCAACACATGTTGTTTCCTGTCTTGCTAATTTGGGCCATTCTAACTAGTGTAAGGTAGTATCTCAATGTGGTTTTAATTTGTATCTCCCTGATGGCTAGTGATGGTGAACATTTTTTCATGTGTCTGATAGCCATTTGTATGTCTTCATTGGAGAAGTGTCTGTTCATATCTTCTGCCCATTTTTTGATATGATTGTCTGTTTTGTGTGTGTTGAGTTTGAGGAGTTCATTATAGATCCTGGATATCAACCTTTTGTCTGTACTGTCATTTGCAAATATCTTCTCCCATTCCATGGGTTGCCTCTTTGTTTTCTTGACTGTTTCCTTTGCTATGCAGAAGCTTTTGATTTTGATGAAGTCCCAAAAGTTTATTTTTGCTTTTGTTTCCTTTGCCTTTGGAGAAATATCTTGAAAGAAGTTGCTGTGGCTGATATTGAAGAGATTACTGCCTATGTTCTCCTCTAGGATTCTGATGGATTCCTGTCTCACGTTGAGGTCTTTTATCCATTTTGAGTTTATCTTTGTGTACGGTGTAAGAGAATGGTCGAGTTTCATTCTTCTACATATAGCTGTCCAATTTTCCCAGCACCATTTATTGAAGAGACTGTCTTTTCATCTCTTATCAGAGTCTTTGTTTTGAAACCTGGTTTGGGGGCTCTTGGGTGGCTCGGTTATTAAGTGTCTGCCTTCAGCTCAGGTCATGATCCCAGGGTCCTGGGATTGAGTCCAACATTGGGCTCCCTGCTCTGTGAGAAGCCCACTTCTCCCTCTCCCACTCCTTCTCCTTGTAGTCCCTCTCTTGCTATCTCTGTCTGTCAAATAAAATCTCTGGGGAAAAAAAACAGTTTTTCTGATACAAGAATTGCTGGTCTAGCTTTCTTTTTATGCCCATTAGCATGATAAATTTTTCCCCCACCCCTCACTTTCAATATGGGGGTGTATTTGGGTCTAAAATGAATCTCTTCAGCATATTGATAGGTTGTTTTTTTTTTAATCTAGTCTCATACTCTGTGTCTTTTTATGGGAGTATTTAGTACATTTACAGTCAGAGTAACTATCAAAAGATATGAATTTAGTGCCATTGTATTACTTGTAGTATTGGTGTGCATTTTTTAAAACATTTTATTTATTTATTTGAGAGAGAAAGAGAGAGCTAGATTGAGAGAGAGAATGAGAGGGGAGAAGGTCAGAGAGAGAAGCAGACTCCCCATGGAGCTGGAAGACCAATGTGGGACTCCATCCTGGGACTCTGGGATCATGACCTGAGCTGAAGGTAGTTGCTTAACCCACTGAGCCACCCAGGCAACCCTTGGTGTTCCTTTAGATTATGTCTTCTTTCTTCCTTTCTGCTATTTGTTACTTTGGGGTTCTCTCTCCACTCACAGGATTCCCTTAATATTTCTTGCAGGGCTGGTTTGGTGTTCATGAATTTATTTAGTTTTTGTTTGTCTTAGAAGCTCTTTATCTCTCCTTACATTCTGAATTCCAGCCTTACTGGATAAAGTATTCTTGGCTGCATATTTTTACCATTTAGCACATTCAATATATCATGCCAGTCCTTTCTGGCCTGCCAGTTCTCTGTGGACAGGTCTGCTGCCAGACTTATGTTTCTACCCTTGTAGATTAAGGACCTCTTATCCCTGAGATGTTTCATGACTTTCTATTTATCTCTGAAATTTGCAAGCTTTGTTATTTATATGTTGGGGTATTGACCTAGTTTTGTTGATTGTGAGGAAGGGTTTTCTGTGTCTCTTGGACTTGAGTGCCTGTTTCTTTCCCCAGATAAGGGAAAGTCCCAGCTATAATTTGTTCAGATAAACCTTCTCTTACCCCTCATTTTCTTGTACCCCATTTGAATATTATTTCATTTTATAATATTACTGATTTCTCAATATCTCTTGTTGTGATCCAGTGGTTGTGTTTCTTTTTTTTTTTATTTAAGGAGTCTTACTTTCCATCATTTTGTCTTCTATATCACTGAGTCTTTCTTCTGCCTCTATTATCCTAGCCATGAGAACATCCATTATTTACTGCATATCAGTGATAACATTCTAAATTTCAGCCGGATTAGATTTTATTTCTTTTATTTCTATAGTACGGGATTCTCCAGTGTATTGTAAACTTTTTCAAGCCCAGGTGGTATCTTTATAATTGTTGTTCTGAATCCTATTTCCAACATCTTATTTATATCCATATGGATTAAATCCATAGCAGAGAATACTACCTCCTGTTCTTTCTTTTGTGGAAAATTTCTCCTCCTAGTTATTGTGTCCAGAAAAGAAAAGAGGAAAGAAAAAAAAAAGAAGAGAAAAAAAGACAGCAATAAATAAATAAATAAATAAATAAATAAAAACAGCAATAACAACTACAAATTCAGGAAATGTTTCTCATGTATGCTGTGTTCACTCTTCTATTGTGTTTGGCTGCTTTTCCCCACTGACCCTTCCTCTGCAAAGATCCTCCTTCCTTGTAGTGGGGAGTGGTTTGACCTTTAAGTAGGTGTCCTTTGAGTTGTTTGTGAAGTTAAGCCACCCGTCTGCCTCATTCTTATGCTCCAGCTGTGGAGATTGTTTCCTTAATGTTCCAATCCTCGTTCTAGTTATTCAAAGTTGTTGAATCTAGCTGTATTTGAAGGATGAGGCAAGTTCAGTGCCTCTCTACTACTCTACCATTTTAATTCCTCCCTATATTTTTTTAAAATTCTGATAGTCTTAAGAAGTTAACCTATACCTCAGACATTTAAAAGTACCTGTTAATGGTAAGATTTATTGGGAATTCAATTTATAGACCCTGCCAAGTCTGCCTAGACATAAAATGCCATCTCCAATAAATTCCAATGCAATGTCTTTAAAATATTTCCAAGGACGAAGATTTGAAATAAACAAAAATGTAATAAATGAATCATAGTTAATAGTACTGAATAAAGAAGATTTTACTTAACATTTTGTAAGTGTCATCTTGGGAAGGAGTACCGTTTAAGCTAGGGGAGGTTAGAGTGGGAATTAGAAAAACTACATTTCAGTCCTGTTTCTCCGATTTGTTGTTGAGTTACTTTGGAAATATGTCCTCACTGCATATTCTGGATAATGTCTATCTCCTTGTACCTCAGACGAATGGCATAAGAGGTAAACCATATGTAGAAATATATTGAATCCCTTAATATAAAAAGTTGAATGTCACATCTAGACTTAAGAATAAAGTTGTCTTGATTTCAAGCTTTACTACAAAGCTGTGATCACCAAAACAGCATGGTACTGGCATAAAAACAGACACATAGACCAGTGGAACAGAGTAGAGAGCCCAGATATGGACCCTCAACTCTATGGTCAAATAATCTTTGACAAAACAGGAAAAAATATACAGTGGAAAAAAGACAGTCTCTTCAATAAATGGTGCTGGGAAAACTGGACAGTTACATGTAGAAGAATGAAACTCGATCATTCTCTTACGCCTTACACAAAGATAAACTCAAAATGGATAAAAGACCTCAACATGAAACAGGAATCCATCAGAATCCTAGAGGAGAGCATAGGCAGTAATCTCTTCGATATCAGCCACAGTAACTTCTTTCAAGATATGTCTCCAAAGGCAAAGGAAACAAAAGCAAAAATAAACTTTTGGGACTTCATCAAAATCAAAAGCTTCTGTACAGAAGCAAAGGAAACAGCCATATACACTATGGAGTATTATGCCTCCATTAGAAAGGACGAATACCCAGCTTTTGTAGCAACATGGACGGGACTGGAAGAGATTATGCTGAGTGAAAAAAGTCAAGCAGAGAGAGTCAATTATCATATGGTTTCATTTATTTTTGGAGTATAACAAATAGCATGGAGGGCATGGGGAGTTAGAGAGGAGAAGGGAGTTGGGGGAAATTGGAAGGGGAGATGAACCATGAGAGACTATGGACTCTTAAAAACAATCTGAGGGTTTTGAAGGGGTGGGGGGTGGGAGGTCAGGGTACCAGGTGGTGGGTATTACAGAGGGCATAGATTGCATGGAGCACTGGGTGTGATGAAAAAATACTGAATACTGAAAACACTGAATACTGTTATGCTGAAAATAAAAAATAAATTAAAATAATGCAAGCAGAAACAAACAAACAAACAAAGAGGCAACCCATAGCAAAGGAAACAGTCAAGAAAACAAAGAGGCAACCCATGGAATGGGAGAAGATATTTGCAAATGACAGTACAGACAAAAGGTTGATATCCAGGATCTATAAGGAACTCCTCAAACTCAACACACACAAAACAGACAATCATATCAAAAAATGGGCAGAAGATATGAACAGACACTTCTCCAATGAAGACATACAAATGGCTATCAGACACATGAAAAAATGTTCACCATCACTAGCCATCAGGGAGATACAAATTAAAACCACATTGAGATACTACCTTACACTAGTTAGAATGGCCCAAATTAGCAAGACAGGAAACAACATGTGTTGGAGAGGATGTGGAGAAAGGGGAACCTCTTCCACTGTTGGTGGGAATGCAAGCTGGTGCAACCTCTTTGGAGAACAGTGTGGAGACTCCTCAAGAAACTAAAAATAGAGCTTCCCTATGACCCTGCAATTGTACTACTGGGTATTTATCCCAAAGATACAGATGTCGTGAAAAGAAGGGCCATCTGTACCCCAATGTTTATAGCAGCAATGGCCACGGTCGAAAGGCCACTGTGGAAAGAACCAAGATGCCCTTCAACGGACAAATGGATAAGGAAGATGTGGTCCATATATACTATGGAGTATTATGCCTCCATCAGAAAGGATGAATACCCAACTTTTGTATCAACATGGACAGGACTGGAAGAGATTATGCTGAGTGAAATAAGTCAAGCAGAGAGAGTCAATTATCATATGGTTTCACTTATTTGTGGAGCATAACAAATAGCATGGAGGACAAGGGGAGTTAGAGAGGAGAAGGGAGTTGGGGGAAATTGGAAGGGGAGGTGAATCATGAGAGACAATGGACTCTGAAAAACAATCTGAGGGGTATGAAGCGGCAGGGGGTGGGAGGTTGGGGGATCCAAGTGGTGGATATCAGAGAGGGCACGGATTGCATGGAGCACTAGGTGTGGTGCAAAAATAAGGAATACTGTATGCTGAAAAAAAAAAGACTAAAGTTGTCTTTTATTTTCCAATCCAACATGCCGCATTTCAATTCTTTCACATAATTAAAATAAACAAAGTGTACATCTGAAACTAATACTGCACTGTGTGTTAAGAAACTGGAATTTCAATAAAAAATTAACACGGGGTGCCTGGATTGCTCAGTGGGTTAAAGTCTCTGCCTTTGGCTCAGGTCATGATCTCAGGGTTCTGAGATCAAGCCCTGCATGGGGCTCTCTGCTCAGCAGGGAGCCTGCTTCCCTTCCTCTCTCTCTGTGGGTCTCTCAGCCTACTTGTGATCTCTGTCAAATGGATAAATAAAATCTTTAAAAAAAATAAAAAATTGGTCAAGATGGCAGAGAAGTAGCAGGCTGAGACTACTTCAGCTAGCAGGAGATCAGCTAGATAGATTATAAAGATTGCAAACACCTACAAATCCAAAGGCATATCGAAGAGAAGAAGAACAGCAATTCTAGAAACAGAAAATCATCCACTTTCTGAAAGGTAGGACTGGTGGAGAAGTAAAACCAAAGCAACAGAAAGATAGACCCCGGGGGGAGGGGCTGGCTCCCGGCAAGCAGCGGAGCAATGGAACACAAAATCAGGACTTTTAAAAGTCTGTTTTGCTGAGGGACATCAGTCCAGAGTCTAAACCGGAGTGAAGCCCACATGGGGTCAGCGTGGCCTCAGGTCCCGCAGGGTCACAGAAGGATTGGGGGTGTCTGAGTGTCGCAGAGCTTACAGGTATTAGAATGGGGAAGCCAGCTACAGAGACAGAGCTGAGAGTGAGCTCACAGCTCAGGGTTACCTTGAGCCGGTCCCAGGCTCGGTGAGCTCGGAGCGCAGCTGGAGGTCAGGCTGACGGGAGTGATTGGGCGCTGTTCTCTGAGGGCTCACTGAGGATTGGGGCCCGGGTTCTCAGCTCCTCTGGGCTGGAGACCAGGAGGCTGCCATTTTCATTCCATCCTCCAGAACTCTATGGAAAGCGCTTAAGGAACAAAAGCTCCTGAAAGCAAACCCAAGCGGATTACTCAGCCTGGCCCCGGTAAGGGTGATGTAATTCAGCCTGGGGCAAAGACACTTGAGAATCACTACAACAGGCCCCTCCCCCAGAAGATCAACAAGAAATCCAGCCAAGACCAAGTTTACCTACCGAGGAGTTCAGGTTCAGTACCAAGGAGAGCAGCAGAATTCCAGAGGAGGAGAAAGCAAAGCACAGAACTCATGGCTTTCTCCCCATGATTCTTTAGTCTTGCAGTTAATTTAATTTTTTTCTTTTTCAATTTTTTTCTCTTCTTCTGCTAAAAGTTTTTTTAACTTTTACCATTTTCTTTTTTAACGTTTTTTTAACTAGTTTGTCTAATATATATATATTTTTTTTCTTTTTTATACTTTTTTATACTTTTTCTTTATTTGTTTTCTTTTTTTAATTGTTTCTTCTTTTTTTTCTCTTTCTGAACCTCTTTTTATCCCCTTTCTCCCCCCTCATGATTTAGGATCTCTTCTGATATGATTAAAGCATATTTTCGTGGGGTTGTTGCCACCCTTTTAGTATTTTACTTGCTCCTTCATATACTCTTATCTGGACAAAATGACAAGGCGGAAATATTCACCACAAAAAAAAAACAAGAGATAGTACCAAAGGCTAGGGACCTAATCAATACAGACATTGGTAATATGTCAGAGCTAGAGTTCAGAATGACGATTCTCAAGGTTCTAGCTGAGCTCGAAAAAGGCATAGAAGATATTAGAGAAACTCTCTCGGGAGATATAAAAGCCCTTTCTGGAGAAATAAAAGAACTAAAATCTAACCAAGTTGAAATAAAAAAAGCTATTGATGAGGTGCAATAAAAAATGGAGGCTCTCACTGCTAGGATAAATGAGGCAGAAGAAAAATTAGTGATATAGAAGACCAAATGACAGAGAATAAAGAAGCTGAGCAAAGAGGGACAAACAGATAGTGGACCACGAGGAGAGAATTCCAGAGATAAGTGACACCATAAGATGAAACAACATTAGAATATTTGGGATTTCTGAAGAAGAAGAAAGAGAGAGGGGAGCAGAAGGTATATTGGAGAGAATTATTGGAGAGAATTTCCCCAATATGGCAAATGGAACAAGCATCAAAATCCAGGAGGTGCAGAGAACGCCCCTCAAAATCAACAAGAACAGGTCCACACCCCGTCACCTAATAGTAAAATTTACAAGTCTTAGTGACAAAGAGAAAATCCTGAAAGCAGCCTGGGAAAAGAAGTCTGTAACATACAATGGTAAAAATATTACATTGGCAGCAGACTTATCCACAGAGACCTGGCAGGCCAGAAAGAGCTGGCATGATATATTCAGAGCAGTAAAAAGAAAAACATACAGCCAAGAATACTATATCCAACTAGGCTATCATTGAAAATAGAAGGAGAGATAAAAAACCTCCAGGACAAACAAAAACTGAAAGAATTTACAAACACGAAACCAGCTCTACAGGAAATATTGAAATATTGAAAGGGGTCCTCTAAGCAAAGAGAGAGCCTATAAGTGGTATATTAGAAAGGTACAGAGACAATATACAGTAACAGTCACCTTACAGGCATTGAATTCATATCTCTCAATAGTTACCCTGAATGTTAATGGGCTAAATGCCCCTATCAAAAGACACAGGGTATCAGAATGGATTACAAAAAAACACAACCCATCAATATGTTGCTTACAAGAAACTCATTTTAAACCCAAAGACACCTCCAGATTTAAAGTGAGGGGGTGGAAAACAATTTACCATGCTAAAGGACATCAGAAGAAAGCAGAACTGGCAATCCTTATATCAGATCAATTAGATTTTAAGCCAAAGACTATAATAAGAGATGAGGAAGGACACTATATCATACTCAAAGGATCTGTCCAACAAGAAGATCTAACAATTTTAAATATCTATGCCCCTAACATGGGAGCAGCCAACTATATAAACCAATTCATAACAAAATCAAAGAAACACATCAACCATAATACAATAAAACTAGGGGACTTTAACACTCCTCTCACTGAAATGGACAGATCATCCAAGCAAAAGATCAACAAGGAAATAAAGTCCTTAAATGACACACTGCCCAGATGGGCATCACAGATATATTCAGAACATTTCATCCCAAAGCAGCAGAATACAAATTCTTCTCTAGTGCATGGAACATTCTCCAGAATAGATCACATTCTGGGTCCTAAATCAGGTCTCAACTGGTATCAAAAGATTGGGAACATTCCCTGCATATTTTCAGACCACAATGCTCTGAAGCTAGAACTCAATCACAAGAGGAAATTTGGAAAGAACCCAAATACATGGAGACTAAACAGCATCCTTCTAAAGAATGAATGGGTCAACCAGGAAATTAAAGAATAATTGAAAAAATTCATGGAAACAAATGATAATGAAAACACAACAGTTCAAAATCTGTGGGACACAACAAAGGCAGTCCTGAGAGGAAAATATATACCAGTACAAGCCTTTCTCAAGAAACAAGAAAGGTCTCAGGTACACAACCTAAACCTACACCTAAAGGAGATGGAGAAAAAACAAGAAAGAAACCCTAAACCCAGCAGGAGAATAGAAATCATAAAGATCAGAGCAGAAATAGAAACCAAAAAAACAATAGAACAAATCAACGAAACTAGGAGCTGGTTCCTTGAAATAAGATTGATAAACTTCTGGCAAGACTTATCAAAAAGAAAAGAGAAAGGACCCAAATAAATAAAATTATGAATGAAAGAGGAGAGATCACAACCAACACCAAAGAAATACAATTATAAGAACATACTATGAACAACTCTATGCCAACAAATTTGACAGTCTGGAAGAAATGGATGCATTCCTAGAGACATATAAACTACCAAAACTGAACCAGGAAGAAATAGAAAGCCTGAACAGATCCATAACAGGTAAGGAGATCGAAACAGTCATCAAAAATCTCCAAACAAACAAAAGCCCAGGGCCAGACGGCTTCCCAGGGGAATTCTACCAAACATTTAAAGAAGAACTAATTCCTATTCTCCTGAAACTGTTCCAAAAAATAGAAATGGAAGTAAAACTTCCAAACTCATTTTATGAGGCCAACATCACCTTGATCCCAAAACCAGACATGGATCCCATCAAAAAATAGAACTACAGACCAATATCCTTGATGAACACAGATGCAAAAATTCTTACCAAAATACTAGCCAATAGGATTCAACAGTACATTAAAAGGATTATTCACCACAACCAAGTGGGATTTATGCCGGGGCTGCAAGGTTGGTTCAACATCCGCAAATCAGTCAATGTGATACAACACATCAATAAAAGAAAGAGCAAGAACCATATGATACTCTCAATAGATGCTGAAAAAGCATTTGACAAAGTACAGCATCCCTTCCTGATCAAAACTCTTCAAAGTGTAGGGATAGAGGGCACATACCTCAATATCATCAAAGCCATCTAAGAAAAACCCACCGCAAATATCATTCTCAATGGAGAAAAATTGAAAACTTTTCTGCTAAGGTCAGGAACACGGCAGGGATGTCCATTATCACCACTGCTATTCAACATAGTACTAGAGGTCCTAGCCTCAGCAATCAGACAACAAAAGGAAACTAAAGGCATCCAAATCAGCAAAGAATAAGTCAAACTATAACTCTTCATAGATGATATGATCCTATATTTGGAAAACCCAAAAGACTCCACTCCAAAACTATTAGAACTTGTACAGGAATTCAGTAAAGTGTCAGGATATAAAATCAATGCACAGAAATCAGTTGCATTTCTCTACACCAAGAACAAGACAGAAGAAAGAGAAATTAAGGAGTCCATCCCATTTACAATTGCACCCAAAACCATACGATACCTAGGAATAAACGTAATCAAGGAGGCAAAGAATCTATACTCAGAAAACTATAAAGTACTCATGAAAGAAATTGAGGAAGACACAAAGAAATGGAAAAATGTTCCATGCTCCTGGATTGGAAGAATAAATATTGTGAAAATATATATGCTACCTAATGCAATCTACACATTTAATGCAATTCATATTAAAGTACTGTCCGTCTTTTTCAAAGAAATGGAAAAAATAATCCTAAAATTTATATGGAACCAGAAAGACCTCGAATAGCCAAAAGAATATAGAAAAAGAAAGCCAAAGTTGGTGTCATCACAATTCCACACTTCAAGCTCTATTACAAAGTTGTCATCATCAAGACTGCATGGTACTGGCACAAAAACAGACACATAGATCAATGGAACAGAATAAAGAGCCCAGAAACAGACCCTCAACTCTATGGTTAACTAATCTTCGACAAAGCAGGAAAGAATGTCCAATGGAAAAAAGACAGCCTCTTCAAAAATGGTGTTGGGAAAATTGGACAGCCACATGCAGAAAAATGAAATTGGACCATTTCCTTACACCACACACGAAAATAGACTCAAAATGGATGAAGGACCTCAGTGTGAGAAAGGAATCCATAAAAATCCTTGAGGAGAACACAGGCAGCAACCTCTTTGACCTCAACTGCAGCAAATTCTCCTAGGAACATCGCCAAAGGCAAGGGAAGCAAGGGCAAAAATGAACTATTGGGATTTCATCAAGATCAAAAGCTTTTGCACAGCAAAGGAAACAGTTAACAAAACCAAAAGACAACTGACAGAATGGGAGAAGGTATTTGAAAATGACATATCAGATAAAGGGCTAGTGTCCAAAATCTATAAAAAACTTAGCAAACTCAACACTGAAAGAACAAATAATCCAATCAAAAAATGCGCAGAGGACATGAACAGACATTTCTGCAACGAAGACATCCAGATGGCCAAGAGACACAGGAAAAAGTGCTTCATATCACTCGGCATCAGGGAAATACAAATCAAAACCACAATGAGATATCACCTCACACCACTCAGAATGGCTAAAATCAACAAGTCAGTAAATGATAGATGCTGGTGAGGATGCGGAGAAAGTAGAACTCTCCTACACTTTTGGTGGGAATGCATTCTGGTGCAACCACTCTGGAAAACAGCATGGAGGTTCCTCAAAATGTTGAAAATAGAACTACCCTATGACCCAGCAATTGCACTACTGGGTATTTACCCTAAAGATACCAGTGTAGTGATCCGAAGGGGCACGTGCACCCGAATATTTATAGCAGCAATGTCTACAATAGCCAAACTATGGAAAAAACCTAGATGTCCATGAACAGATGAATGGATAAAGAAGATGTGGTATATACACACAATGGAATACTATGCAGCCATCAAAAGAAATGAAATCTTGCCATTTGCGACAACATGGATGGAACTAGAGCGTATCATGCTTAGCGAAATAAGTCAAGCAGAGAAAGACAACTATCATATGATCTCCCTGATATGAGGAAGTGGTGATGCAACATGGGGGGTTATGGGGGTAGGAAAAGAATAAATGAAACAAGATGGGATTGGGAGGGAGACAAACCATAAGTGACTCTTAATCTCACAAAACAAACTGTGGGTTGCTGGGGGAGAGGGGTTGGGAGAAGGGGGCTGGGGTTATGGACATTGGGAGGGTATGTGCTATGGTGAGTGCTGTGAAGTGTGTAAACCTGGCAATTCACAGACCTGTACCCCTGGGGATAAAAATATATTATATGTTTATTAAAAAAATAAATAATAAAAATTAAAATTAACAATTTAAATAAATAAATAAATAAACGTACTGTATCGTTTAGGTCATGTTACAATCCATGAGCCCTGTCCAAAAAATATCTCAGATGTTCCAAAAAATAACATATATGGGGGTTTTTTTGGTTTGTTTGTTTTTTACCTCTACTTAGGCACCAGTTACACTTTCAGTTAGTTACTTAACCTTGTCCTCATTGTGGGTTTTTTTCTTGTTTATATCATAGTAGATTGTAAGCTCCAAATAGTAGTGACCAAATTGTCCACCTTTGTAACTCCCACAAAATCTAGTAAGACCCCTGCCTATGGTTTACTAAATGTGTGTTAAATGAAAATAGATTCTTAGTGTAAAATTTGTTGTATAGCTTCCCTTTTTTTAATTATTGTAATAGCCCCTTTTGTAGCCTCCCTACTTTCACTGAACAAATAAGGCTTTGAGCAAATTTTTCTATTCATATCATTCTCTCTCCAGCTTGTTCTCCTTATTACTCCTCATGTTCAAGAGGCTGTCAGACTTTTATTATCATAAATTGAACTAAGAATGTGTTCTAAAATGATATTTGGACTATATAATAAAAAATGTTATTAAGAATTGAGCCCATTTTGGATTTCTCTAGGGTTCATTGTGCTTTGGTTGTGGTTGATATTTTTGACTCTGTTCATTCGGTCAATCATCCTTTGGCAGAATGACTAGGAGAAGGAACTCACAACTAATTAAAGAATCAGAGGCAATATCCTCTTCCACAGAACCCATGGATATGGATATAACCAAGACGTCAGAGATAGAATTCAGGATAGCAATTATAAAGGTACTACCTAGGCTTGAAGAAAGCATACATGCAACACAGAACTTCTGCAGGCAGGCACAAGGTTTAATCAGGCCAAATTTAAAAATACTATGAATGAGATGCAATGTAAATTGCATGTTCTAACAGATAAGGTAACTGAGGCAGAAGAGAGAATGAGTGATCTAGAAGACAGGCTGATGTAAAAGAATAAAGTTGAAAAAAACAGAGAAAAACAACTTAGTACATGAGAGAGACTTAGAGAATTTAATGATAAACTGAAAAGAACCAATGACAGGATCATTGGCATCCAAGAGAGGGTGGGGAAAGGAAGAGAGTTAGAATTTATATTTGAGCAAATCTTGGTTTGGAACTTCCTTAATCTGGGGAAGGAAACAATCATTCACATCCAAGAGGTAGGGAGGACCCTTCTGCAAATCAGTAATAAAAAAAAAAATAATCAAATCTCCCTGACATATAAGAGTGAATTTTGCAAACCTTAGAGCCAAGGAAACTATCCTGAGAGCACCCAGGGGGAAGAGAGTTCTTATATATGGAGGGAGAAATATCAGAATAACATCAGAGCTATCCACAGAAACATGGCAGGCCAGAAGGGGCTGGCAAGATATATTCAGAGAACTAAATGAAAAGAAAGTTCAGCCAAGAATACTTCATACAGCAAAGCTATCATTTAGAATGGAAGGAGAGATATAGAATTTCCAGGACAGATAGAAACTGAAAGAATATGTGACCACCAAGCCAACCCTGCAAAAAATATTAAGGGTGATGCTGTAAGCAGAGAGACCTCAAGAGTAACACAGACCAGAAAGAAAGAAAAAAACAGAAACAATGTACAGAAACAGAAACTTTACAAGCAATGCACTGGTACTCAGTTAATATCTTTTTTAAATTTTATTTTATTTTTTTAGTGTTCCAAGATTCATTGTTTATGCATCACACCCAGTGCTCCATGCAATATGTGACCTCCTTAATACCCACCACCAAGATCACCTAGCTCCCCAACCCCCTCCAAAACCCTCAGTTTGTTTCTCAGGGTCCACAGTCTCTCATTGTTCATCTCCCCCTCTGATTTCCCCCAATTCACTTTTCCTTTCCTTCTCCTAATGTCCTCCATGGTATTCCTTGTGCTCCACAAGTAAGTGAAACTATATGATAATTGACTCTCTCTGCTTGACTTATTTCACTCTGCGTAATCTCCTCCAGCCCTTCCCATGATGATACAAAAGTTGGGTATTCATCCTTTCTGATGGAGGCATAATATTCCATTGTATATAAGGACCATATCTTCTTTATCCATTCATCTGTTGAAGGGCATCTTGGCTCTTTCCACAGTTTGGTGACTGTGGCCCTTGCTGCTAGTAACATTGGAGTAGAGATGGCCCTTCTTTTTGCTACATCTGTATCATTGGGGTAAATACCCAGTAGTGCAATTGCAGGGTCATAAGGAACCTCTATTTTTAATTTCTTGAGGAATCTCCACAGTGTTCTCCAAAGAGGCTGCACCAACTTGCATTCCCACCAACAGTGTAAGAGGGTTCCCCTTTCTCCACATCCTCTCCAATACTTGTTGTTTCCTGTCTTGTTAATTTTGGCCATTCTACCTGGTGTAAGGTGGTATCTCAATGTGGTTTTGATTTTAATTTCCCTGATGGCCAGTGAACATTTTTTCATGTGTCTGTCAACCATTTGTATGTCTTCTTTCGAGAAGTGTCTGTTCATGCATTCTGCCCATTTTTTTGACATGATAATCTGTTTTGTTTGTGTTGAGTTTGAGGAGTTCTTTATAGTTCTTGGATATCAGCCCTTTTTCTGTGGTGTCACTTGTGAATAAATCCATATCTTTCAATAGTCATTCTCAGTATAAATGGGCTGGATGCTCTCATGAAAAGACACAGGGTTTCAGATTGGATAAAAAACCAGGACCCATTCATATGCTGTCTACAAGAGACTCATTTTGAACCTAAAGACACATCCAGATTGAAAATGAGGGGATGAAGAACAATTTATCACACTAATGGACTTCAAAACAAAGCTGGGGTACAAATCCTCATATCAGAGAAATTAGATTTTAAACCAAAGATTGTAGTAAGAGATGAAGAAAGACACTATATCATACTTAAAGGGTCTATCCAACAAGAATATCCAATAATTGTAAATATCTATGCCCCCAACATGGGAGCACCTAATTATATAAACCAATTAATAATCAAAGTAAAAAAAAATCAATAATGATACATTAATAGTAGGAAACTTCAACACTCCACTCACAGTAACTGGCAGATCATCTAGCAGAAGATCAAAAAAGAAACAAGAGCTTTGAATGACACATTGGACAAGATGGACTTCACAGACATACACAGAACATTCCATCCTAAAACAACAGAATACTCATACTTCTCTTGTGCACATGGAACTTTCTTCAGAATAGACTATGTACTGAGTCACAAATCAGGTCTCAACCAATACCAAAAGACTGAGATATTTCCTGCATATTTTCAGACTTCAGTGCTTTGAAACTGGAACTCAACAACAAGAAGAAATTTTGAAGGAACTCAAACACTTGAAAATTAAAGAGCATCCTGCTAAAGAATGATTGTGTCAACTGGGAAATTAAAGAAGAACTTAAACAATGCATTGGAACTAATGAGAATAAAAACACATCAGTTCAAAACCTATGGGATACTGCACAGGTGGTCCTAAGAGGGGACTACATAGCCTTCCGAGCCGCTCTCAAAAATTATAAAAATCCCAAATGCACAAGAAAACTTTACAATGAAAGGACCTGGAGAAAGAACAACAAATAAAGCCTAAACCAAACAGGAAAAAAGAAATACTGAACACTGGAGTGGAAATCAATGAAATTGAAACCAGAAAAAACAGTAGAACAGATCAACAAATCTAGAAGCTCATTATTTGAAAGAATTAATAATATCAATAAACTTCTGGTCATACTTATCCAAAAGAAAAGAAAAAGGACCCGAAGCAATAAAATCATGAATGAAAGGGAGAGGTCATGACTAATACCACGGAAATAGAAACAATTGTTAGAAATTTTTATCAGCAACTATATGCCAACAAATTAAGCAATTTGGAAGATATGGATGCATTTCTGGAAACTTATAAACCACAAAAATTGAAATAAGAAGAAATAGACAATCTGAACCAAACAATAACTAGCAAGGAAATTGAAGTAGTAATCAACCTCCCCAAAAAACAAGAGTCCAGGACCAGATGGCTTCCCAGGGGAATTCTACTGAACATTTAAAGAAGAAATAATACCTATTTTACTGAAGCTGTTTCAAAAAATAGAAATGGAAGCAAAACTTCTGAACTTGTTCTATAAGGCTAGCATTACTCTGATCCCAAAACCAGAGAGAGACACTATCAAAATGGAGAATTATAGACCCCAATATCGCTGATGAACATGGATGCCAAAATACTCTCCAAGATCCTAGCCAGTAGAATCCAACAGTACATTAGAAGGGTTATTCACCATGACCAGGTGAGATTTATTTCTGGGATGCACCAGTGGTTCAACATTCAGAAATTGATCAATGTGATAGAGCACATCAATAAAAGAAGGACAAGAACCATATGAGCCTCTCAATGATGCAGAAAAAGCATTTGACAAAATACAGCTTCCTTTCTTGATTAAAACTCTTCGAGGTATAGAGATAGAGGGAACATGCTTCAACATCATAAAAGCCATCTATGAAAAGCCCACAGAGATTATCTGAGGGGGAAAAACTGAGAATTTTCCCTTAAAGTCAAAAACATGATAGTGATAGCCACTCTCACCACTATTGTTCAACATAATACTGGAAGTCCTAGCCTTAGCAATGAGACAACAAAAAGAAATTAAAGGAATTCAACTTGGCAAAGAAGAAGTCAAAATCTCACTCCTCACAGATGACATAATACTTGTGTGGAAAACCCAAAACTCTACCCTAAAATTGCTGAAACTCATAAAGCCATTTAGCATCATGACAGTATACAAAATCAATGCACAGAAATCAGTTGCATTTCTATACACTAACAATGTAACTGAAGGAAGAGAAATTAAGGAATCAATCCCATTTACAATTGCACCAAAACCCATCTAGGAATAAACCTAATGAAAGAGGTAAAAGATCTGTACTCTAGAAACTAAAGAACACTGATGAAAGAAATTGAGGAAGATGCAAAGAGATGGAAAAACATTTCATGCTCATGGATTGGAAAAAATAAACATTAAAATTTCTATGCTACACAGAGCAATCTACACATTCAATGCAATCACTATCAATATACCACTGACATTTTTCACAGAGCCAGAACAAACAATCCTCAAATTTGTATGGAACCAGAAAAGACTCTCAAAAGTCAGGGAGTATGACTTCTTCATTGCCAATTTGGATACCTTTTATTTCTCTTTGTTGTCTGATTGCTGTTGCTAGGACTTCTAATACTATGTTGAACAAGAGTGGTGAAAGTGGGCATCCTTGTCATGTTCCTGATCTCAATGGGAAGGCTGCAAACTTTTTCCCATTGAGGGTGATATTTGCTGTGGGTCTTTCATAGATAGATTTGATGAGGTTCAGGAATGTTCCCTCTATCCCTATACTTTGAAGCATTTTAATCAGGAACGGATGCTGGACTTTGTCAAATGCTTTTTCTGCATCAATTGAGAGGACCATGTGGTTCTTCTCTCTTCTCATATTAATTTGTTGTATCACATTGATTGATTTGCGAATGTTGAACCATCCTTGTAGCCCAGGGATGAATCCCACCTGATCATCATGGTGGATAATCTTTTTAATGTGCTGTTGGATCCTGTTGGCTAGGATCTTGTTGAGAATCTTAGCATCCATATTCATCAGTGATATTGGTCTAAAATTCTCCTTTTTGGTAGTTTCTTTGCCTGGTTTGGGGATCAGGGTAATGCTGGCTTCATAGAAAGAGTCTGGAAGTTTTCCTTCTGCTTCAATTTTTTGAAACAGCTTCAGGAGAATAGGTGTTATTTCTTCTTTGAAAGTTTGGTAGAATTCCCCAGGGAATCCGTCAGGTCCTGGGCTCTTGTTTTTTGGGAGGTTTTTGATCACTGCTTCAATCTCGTTATTAGATATCGGTCTGTTCAGGTTGTCGAATTCTTCCTGGTTCAATTTTGGTAGTTTATAGTTTTCCAGGAATGCATCCATTTCATCTAGGTTGCTAAGCTTATTGGCATATAACTGTTGATAATAACTTCTGATGATTGTTTCTACTTCCTTGGTGTTCGTTGTGATCTCTCCCTTTTCATTCATGGGGTATCAGGTGGTGGGTATTATAGAGGGCACGGATTGCATGAAGCACTGGGTGTGGTGAAAAAATAATGAATATTGTTTTTCTGAAAATAAATTAATTAATTAAAAAAAAAAGGTCAGGGAGTATTGAAAAGGAAAACCAAAGCTGGGGGCATTACAATGCCTGACTCAAGCTATATTACAAAGATATGGTCATCAAGACAGCATGGTACTGGCACAAAAACAGACACATAAATCAATGGAACAGAATAGAGAGCAACAGTTGAGTCTATGGTCAACTAATCTTTGACAAAGCTGGAGAGAATAGCCAATGGAAAAAAAGACAGTCTTTTCAATAAATGGTGCTCAGAAAATTGGACAGCCACATGCAGAAGAATGAAACTGGGCCATTCTCTTACACCATACACCTAGATAAAATAAAAGTGGATGAAAGATCTAATTGTGAGGCAACCCACGGAATGGGAGAAGATATTTGCAAATGACAGTACAGACAAAAGGTTGATATCCAGGATCTATAATGAACTCCTCAAACTCAACACACACAAAACCAACAATCATATCAAAAAATGGGCAGAAGATATGGATAGACACTTCTCCAATAAAGACATACAAATGGCTATCAGACACATGAAAAAATGTTCATCATCATTAGCCATCAGGAAGTTTAAAATTAAAACGACATTGAGATATCACCTTACACCAGTTAGAATGGCCAAAATTAGCAAGACAGGAAACAACATGTGTTGGAGAGGATGTGGAGAAAGGGGAACCCTCTTCCACTGTTGGTGGGAATGCAAGTTGGTGCAGTCTCTTTGGAGAACAGTGTGGAGATTCCTCAAGAAATTAAAAATAGAACTTCCCTATGACCCTGCCATTGCACTCCTGTGTATTTACCCCAAAGATACAGATGTCGTGAAAAGAAGGGCCATCTGTACCCCAATGTTTATAGCAGCAATGGCCATGGTCGCCAAACTGTGGAAAGAACCAAGATGCCCTTCAATGGACGAATGGATAAGGAAGATATGGTCCATATACACTATGGAGTATTATGCCTCCATCAGAAAGGACAAATATCCAACTTTTGTAGCAACATGGATGGGACTGGAAGAGATTATGCTGAGTGAAATAAGTCAAGCAAAGAGAGTCAATTATCATATGGTTTCACTTATTTGTGGAGCATAACAAAAAGCATGGAGGACATGGGGAGTTAGGGAGAAGGGAGTTGGGGTAAATTGTAAGGGGAGGTGAATCATGAGAGACTATGGACTCTGAAAAACAATCTGAGGGTATTGAAAGGGCGGGGGGTGGGAGGACAGGGTACCAGGTGTTGGGTATTATAGAGAGCACGGATTGCATGGAGCACTGGGTGTGGTGAAAAAATAATGATACTGTTATGCTGAAAATAAATAAATGAAAAAAATCTAATTGTGTGATAAGAATCCATCAAAATCCTAGAGGAGAACAGAGGCAACAACCTCTTAAACCTTGGATAAAGCAACTTCTTTCAAAACACCTCTCCAAAGTCAAGGGAAACAAAAGTTAAAGTGAACTACGGGGATTTCAGCTAGATTAAAAGCTTCTGCATAACAAAGGAAACAATAAATAAAAGTAAAAGGTGACCTATGGAATGGGGGAAAAATATTTGTACATGACATTACAGATAAAGGGCTGGTATCCAAGATCTATAAAGAACTTCTCAAACTCAACACCCCCAAAACAAATAATCCATTTAAGAAATGGCAGAAGACATGAATAGACATTTCTCCAAAAAGGTCATACAAATGGCCATCAGACACATGAAAAAATGTTCCACATCACAGGGAATCAGGGAAATACAAATCAAAACCATAATGAGATGCCACCTTACATCAGTCAGAATGGTTAAAATTAACAAGACAGGGAAAAATAAATGTTGTCAAGGATGTGGAAAAAGGGGAAGCCTCTTATACTGTTGATAGGAATGCAAGCTAGTACAGCCACTCTGGAAAACAGTATGGAGCTTCCTCAGGATGTTAAAAATGGAGCTATCCTAAAACCCAGCAATTGAACTACTGGGTATTTACCCCAAAGATACAGCTGTAGTGATGCACCCCAATGTTCATAGCAACAATGTTTACAATAGCCAAACTGTGGAAGGAGCTAAGGTGTTCATCAGATGAATGTATAAAGAAGATGTGGCTCATATATAGAATGGAATATTACTCAGCCACCAGAAAGGATGAATAGTTACCATTTACATTGACATGGATGTGACTGGAGGGTATTATGCTAAGTGAAATAAGTTAATTAGAGGAAAACAATTATCATATGATTTCACTCATATATGGAACATATGGAATAGTGCAGAGGATAATAGGGGTATGGGGGGGAACTGGGAAAAAAAATCAAAGAGGGAAACAGACCATATGAAACTCGTGGATCGTGGATCCAGGTAACAAACTAAAGGTTGCAGAAAGGGAGGTGGGTGGGGAGATGTTGTAACTGGGTGTTGGGCATTAAAGATGAGCACTGGGTGATACACTCAACTAAAGAATCGTTGAACATTATATCAAAAGCCAGTGATATATTATATGTTGGATAATTAAATTTAAATAAAAAAGAATTAAAACCAGGTTTAGACATGTGTTTTAGGATTAGGAGATGCAGATAAAATGAACTGACAGAGAGATGATAGCAGTGCTATAGACCACTTAATATGTTACAACTTCCATTTTAAAGTAGTGAAGGGAATGGGCGTTTGAGGTAGTAAGAGCTTGAACTAGGGAAATGAGAATGAGGAAAGACAAACTGAAGGTAATGTAGGAATAAAAATTTTGGAAGGTCTTGAATGCCAGGTTGAAAAATTAGGATTTTATTAAAGTAGGTCTTTGGGCAACCAATGGAGGAATAACTGATGCTAGAGATTAAAATAATACAAACGTCACATTAATGTAAGTTGGGCACTTCTTAGCTTTCTGTGGAACCTTTTGCAAACAGTGAGGCCACTTTGGAGGCCCACATGGTACTTAAGGGGCAAATAATGGGGAACTGTACTAGGGAAGTGGTAATGAGGTGGGGAGAAGCGGGATAGTTCAAGAGAGATTCCAGAGCTAGAATAACCAGGAGTTAGTGGCATTTTGGATGTGGGAAGTGAAGGAGATAAAAGAGCATTGAGGATCCTGACCTTGAGCAGATGGATGGTTGAGTCATTCACTAAGGTGGATAACCCAGGAGAAGGAGCAATTTAGGGTGGTGGGAGAAAAAAGATAAATTCCCTCTCAAACATGTAGTAGCTGTGCTTATGGAAGCCATCCAAGGAGGTAGTCTTATTTATCTGCTTGTACAAAGTACTCATTTTAAAATATCACAGGTGTATGATTATTTAACCTTCAACCTAAAAAAGTTATAAACTTTCTAAGTTTTCTTGTGTCTTTCCATGTTTTATTGTCCATAGGATCAGGAAACTGCTTTTCATATGTTACCCCAAATTACTCTGATGTATTTTAAAACTATTCCCTACCTACTGTTGCTAGAATCCAAGAACAGATGCTCTGTCATCCTCCTTATAATCTCTTTTCACATTTTCAAAAAACTTCAAATACATGCACACATGAAATCCTGTCCATCCTTCTGTAAAACTTTCATTTTATTTCTGCTAGGAAATTATTTAATCTCTGAACTTCTGTAGTCATGTGTACCACTAACATGGCACTAAACAACTGTCAATTTTATACTTCTGTATATCTTTTTTGTATATCTCCTATCTCCTTACTAAACTGGTGGCTCTTTGGGGGCAGAAGTATGCATCCCCTCACAGCATCTGCCACCTTGTGAAAATTCATCAATTGGTACAAACATAAAAGAGAGTATAGCACAATGCTTTACACATAGTAGGTGCTGAAGAAATACTTGTCTAGTGAATGACAACTCAATGTGAACCTTCATTTGGTAAAATCAGCCTCATTGAACCCATTTTCTAAATGGTATGTTCTCACTGCTCCCCTGGTCATTAAGTGCATGTGACATGGTCATATAAGACCCAGTTACTAAACTTTACCCCTTTATCAACAGACATTTAAGCCCTCTTGATTATATTTTTTAAAAAATTCAAGAATAGTATGTAAATGTATTACATAAATGAAATTTTCAAGAGAATAGAACTTTAATTTGATCCACAAAAAACCCCACTCAAAAATGTGTGAGATGATGGATGTGATAATTGACAGGGGGAGTCCTTCACAATGTGTATGTGTGTGTGTGTGTGTGTGTGTGTGTGTGTGTGTATTAGAATTTCATTTCTCAATTGTACCTTGTTAAATCTGACAAAAACACAGGTATTTAACATAATTACATAAAGCATAATGCCGTTTTCCTAATCCAAAATTTTCTGGCCTCTCTTTTCATCACTCAAGCAAAACTCAGAAGCATTTACAAAGTTCTGAGCATTGTGAACTGGCTGCCTATCAAAGCACTACATTGTGGATAGTTCATCCTCCAAATTCACTCTTTTTATTCTTTGCAACCACCCCCCATTAGCTAACAATTCAAATCTACAAGCTCCAGCACTCAGTTCCCTTACTTCCTTGTCCTGATTGAGGAATGGTAGTTCAGTTAGTCATCCATACCTTTGTTTCTTTGTTTTTTTGACTGCTCAGAAGTCCCTCTTGATACCTACTAAAAGATTTGGTATAGGTCTTTAAATAAAGAGGAGAAGAAGGGAGTGAAGGAAGAATGTGTGCATCTTGTCCATGGCCTTTTCCCAGTGAGAAAAAGCAATCCTGATTTCCACAGACTCTTCACAAACATGTGTATCAAACCAAAAAACTAGCTAGCTTCATTTCCTTTAAAATGACCAGTCTTATTTAAATCAGTAGGGCCCTCTAATGATCCTCTAATGGGAGGATCAAAGATTGAGATCTCTGCATAGTTCAGTTCTTTTCTTAGAGGTAAATGGTCACTTGACATGAAAATTTTAAAAAATCACATTCCAGTCTTAGTCTTGAGACCTTTGGCAAGTAGTTTTTTCTGACTGGACCTAAGTCTCTACATATTTAAAATGAGGTAGTTGAATTAGACCATTTCTGTGGTTCCTTATGTTTCTGACATCCTGAAATAATAATAGCAACAACAATAAAATAATAATAATAGTAGTAGTAAAATTGAGCCTTTAAAATGAACTTATGTGCTAAAAATGTATCAGCAAATTTACATGAGTCTGGGACAGTAAAGGAGAAGCATATGTTCAAGGTAGACAATAATCTGCTATTCTTTGGAAAGTGAGAATTTAAAAGCTCTTTTAAAATTTTATAGCCCAATCTATTTTTTATATACAGATATATTGAAGAGTAATTCATATAACATAAAATTCATCTACTGTAGTGTACAATCCAATGATTTTTTTTTAATGAAAGTATAGAGTTCTGCAGCCTAGAATCACATAGCATCTAATCTGTTGCTTCTGGCTTCTTTTACTTATCATGTTGTTTTGAGATTCATTTATATTGTAGCATGTATCAGTTGTATATTTGTTTATATTACTGAATAGTATTCTGTCTTATAGATACACCCATATTTTCTTTATCCATGCAAAAGTTGGAAGATGTATTAATTGTTTATATTTTTTGCTATTGTGAATAATGTTTCTCTGAATACTTTCTGGTATAATTCTTACTTGATATACAATCCTCTGAATCTGCTGCTGGATTCAGTTCTCTAGTATTTTGTTAAGGACTTTTGCATTCCCAAGGGAATTGGTGTATAGTTTTATCTTGTGATGTCTTTACCTGGTCTAGTACGGGGATATTTCAGCCTAACAGATGAGTAAAGAAGTATTCCTTCCTGTTCTATTTTTGGAAGAGACACATAAACCCTGATGTTTATAGCAGCATTATCAACAAAGCCAAATAATGGAAAAAGTCTAAATGGCCATTGACTGATGAATGGATAAAGAAGGTGTGAGATATATATATATGATTATCTGATTTTATGAAGACATACTATATATATATATACTATATATCTGACAATCATGTCCCCAAAATGGGCAGAAAGTATGAAGAGACACTTCTCCAAAGAAGACATACAAATGGCTAACAGACACATGAAAAAATGTTCATCATCACTGGCCATCAGGGAGATTCAAATCAAAACCACATTGAGATAGAACCTTACACCTGTTAGAATGGCCAATATTAACAAGATAGTAAACAACATGTGTTGGAGAGGATGTGGAGAAAGGGGAACCCTCTTCCACTGTTGGTGGGAATGCAAGTTGGTGCAGCCACTTTGGAAAACAGTGTGGAGACTCCTCAAGAAATTAAAAATAGAGGTTCCCTATGACCCTGGAATTGCACTACTGGGTATTTACCCCAACGATACAGATGTAGTGAAAAGAAGGGCCATCTCTACTTTAATGTTCCTAGCAGCAAGGGCCACAGTCACCAAACTGTGGAAAGAGCCAAGATGCCGTTCAACAGATGAATGGATAAAGAAGATATGGTCCTTATATACAATGGAATATTATGTCTCCATCAGAAAGGATGAATACCCAACTTTTGTATCAACATGGACAGGGCTGGAGGAGATTATGCAGAGTGAAAAAAGTCAAGCAGAGAGAGTCAATTATCGTATGGTTTCACTTATTTGTGGAGCATAAGGAATAACATGGAGGACATGTGGAGCTGGAGAGAAGGGAGTTGGGGGAAATTGGAGGGGGAGATGAACCATGAGAGACTATGGATTCTGAGAAACAATCGAGGGTTTTGGAGGGAAGGGGGTGGGAGGATGAGTGGGCCTGGTGGTGGGTATTATGGAGGGCATGTATTGCATGGAACACTGGGTCTGGTGCGTAAACAATGAATTCTGGAACTCTGAAAAGAAATTTTTAAAAATTAAGGCTAGCTTGTGGGGGGAGGGGAAGAACTATCCTGAGTTATCTAAGCTCCATATTAAAATGATTAAGAATAAAAAAAATCTGTCTATGAAAATCCCACAGTGAATATCATTCTCAATGGGGAAAAACTGAGCCTTCCCATTGAGATTAGCAACACAAGGATGCCTAGTCTCTGTTGTTCAACATAATACTAGAAGTCCAAACAACAACAATCAGACAACAAAAATAAATAAAAGGTATTCAAATTGGCCAAGAAGAAGTCAAACTCTCTCTTTGCAGATGACATGATACTTCATAGGAAAACCCAAAAAAGTCCACACCCAAACTACTAGAACTCATACAGCAATTCAGTAATGTGACAGAATACAAAATCAACACACAGAAATCAGTTGCTTTCTTATACACTAACAGTGAAAATATAAAAAGGGAAATTAGAGAATTGATTCCATTTACTACAGCACCACGAACCATAACATACCTTGGAATAAACCTAATGAAAGAGGTAAAGGATCTGTACTCAAGGAACTACAGAACACTCATGAAAGAAATTGAAGAAGACACAAATAGATGGAAAAGCATTCCATGCTCATGGATTGGAAGAATAAACATTGTTAAAATGTATATACTGCCCAGAGCAAGCTATACTTTCAGTGCCATCCCAATCAAAATTCCACCGGCATTTTTCAAAGAGCTGGAGCAAACAATCCTAAAATTTTGTATGAAATCAAAAGAGACCCCGAATTGCTACAGAAATGTTGAAAAAGAAAAACAAAACTGGCAGAATCACGTTGCCAGATTTCAAGCTTTACAAAGCTGTGATCACCAAGACAGCATGGTACTGACACAAAAACAGACCATAGACCAGTGGAACAGAGTAGAGAGCCCAGATATAGACCCTCAACTCTATGGTCAAATAATATTCGACAAAGCAGGAAAGAATATACAGTGGAAAAAAGACAGTCTCTTCAATAAACGGTGTTGGGAAAATTGGGCAGCTATATGTAGAAGAATGAAACTCGACCATTCCCTTACACGATATACAAAGATAAACTCGAAATGGATGAAAACCTCACTCAACATGAGGCAGGAATCTATCAAAATCGTAGAGGGGAAGATAGGCAGTAACTTCTTAGACATCGGCCACAGCCATTTCCTTCAAGATATGTCTCCAAAAGCAAAGAAAACAAAAGCAAAAATCAACTTTTTAGACTTCATCAAGATAAGAACCTTCTGCACAGCAAGGGAAACAGTCAACAAAACAGAGGCAACCCACAGAATATGAGAAAAGATTTGTAAATGATACTATAGAAAAGGGCCAATATCCAAGATCTATAAAGAACTCCTCAAACTCAACACCCCAAAACCAGATAATCATGTCAAAAAATGGGCAGAAGACATGAACAGACACTTCTCCAAGGAAGACATACAAATGTATGTCTTCCATACAAATGGTTAACCCTTCTTTATTTTTTTTAAATTTAATTTTATGTTTCCATTGTTTCAAGATTCATTGTTTATGCACCACACCCAGTGCTCCATGCAATATGTGACCTCCTTAATATCCACCACCAGGATCACCTAATCCCCCACCCCCCTCCCCTCTAAAACCCTCAGTTTGTTTCTCAGAGTCCACAGTCTCTCATGGTTCATCTCCCCCTCTGATTTCCCCCAATTCACTTTTCCTTTCCTTCTCCTAATGTCCTCCATGGTATTCCTTATGCTTCAGAAATAAGTGAAACCATAAGATAATTGGCTCTCTCAGCTTAACTTCTTTCACTCTGCATAATCTCCTCCAGCTCTGTCCATGTTGATACAAAAGTTGGGTATTCATCCTTTCTGATGGAGACATAATATTCCACTATGTATACAGACCATATCTTCTTTATCCATTCATCTGTTGAAGGGCATCTTGGCTCTTTCCACAGTTTGGTGACTGTGGCCCTTGCTGCTAGGAACATTGGAGTAGAGATGGCCCTTCTTTTCACTACATCTGTATCGTTGGGGTAAATACCCAGTAGTGCAATTCCAGGGTCATAGGGAACCTCTATTTTTAATTTCTTGAGTCTCCACACTGTTTTCCAAAGTGGCTGCACCAACTTGCATTCCCACCAACAGTGGAAGAGGGTTCCCCTTTCTCCACATCCTCTCCAACACATGTTGTTTACTGTCTTGTTAATTTTGGCCATTCTAACAGGTGTAAGGTGGTATCACAATGTGGTTTTGTTTTGAATTTCCCTGATGGCTAATGATGCTGAACATTTTTTCATGTGTCTGTTAGCCATTTGTATGTCTTCTTTGGAGAAGTGTCTCTTCATACCTTCTGCCCATTTTTTGACATGATTCTCACTCTTTTTTTTTTTCAGTTTGAGGACTTCCTTATAGATCTTGGTTATCAGCCCTTTGTCTGTCATTGCAATTGTCATTTGCAAATATTTTCTCCCATTGGTTGGAGTGGAAATTTTTTTACTTTCTTTAAATGTTTGGAAGAATTCACTGGTGAAGCCTTCTGGTCCTGAGCTTTTTGTTGTTTGGAAATTTTTTTTTACCAATGATTCAGTCTCTTCACTTGTATTTATGTCTGTTCAGACTTTCAATTTTCTTGAGTATTCAGGTTGTTTACATATTTCTAGGAATTTGTCCTTTCCATCTAGGTTATCTTAATTTGTTATTATATAATTCTTTGTAGTATTCTCATATTTTCTTCATTTCAGTAGGATCCATAACAATGTTCTCTTTTTATTCCTGATTATAGTAATTTGAGTTCTCTCAGCTTTTTTGGGCTACCTAAAGTTATTTTTCTATGTCTTGTCTTTTCAAAGAACAAACTTTTGATTTTGTTTGTATTATAGATTTTCTATTTTTTAAATTTAATTTTTAAATTTTTTAATAAACATATAATGTATTTTTATCCCCAGGGGTACAGGTCTGGGAAATGCCAGGTTTACACATTTCACAGCACTCATCATAGCACATACCCTCCCCAATGTCCACATCCCCACCACCCTCTCCTGTCCCCCCTCCCCCCAGCAACCCTCAGTCTGTTTTTTGAGATTGAGTCTTTTATGGTTTGTCTCCCTCCCGATCACATCTTCTTTCATTTTTTCTTTTCCTACCCCCCAAACCCACCACATTGCATCTCCACTTCCTCATATCAGAGAGATCATATGATAATTGTCTTTCTCCAATTGACTTATTTCGCTAAGCATAATACCCTCTAGTTCCATCCATGTCGTCGCAAATGGCAAGAGTTCATTTCTTTTGATGGCTGCATAGTATTCCATTATATATATACCACCTCTTCTTTATCCATTCATCTGTTGATGGACATCTAGGTTCTTTCCACAGTTTGGCTATTGTGGACATTGCTACTATAAACATTCGGGTGCACGTGCCCCTTCAGAACACCACGTTTGTATCTTTAGGATATATACCCAGCAGTGCAATCGCTGGGTCATAGGGTAGCTCTATTTTCAGTTTTTTGAGGAACCTCCACACTGTTTTCCAGAGTGGTTGCACCAGCTTGCATTCCCACCAACAGTGTAGGAATGTTCCCCTCTCTCCACAACCTTGCCAGCATCTGTCATTTCTTGACTTGTTGATTTTAACCATTCTGACTGGTGTGAGGTGGTATCTCATTGTGGTTTTGATTTGTATTTTCCTGATGCTGAGTGATGTGGAGCATTTTTTCATGTATCTGTAGGCCATTTAGATGTCTTCGTTGCAGAAATGTCTGTTCATGTCCTCTGCCCATTTCTTGATTGGATTATTTGTTCTTTGGGTGTTGAGTTTGCTAACCTCTTTATGGATTTTGGACACTAGCCCTTTATCTGATATGTTATTTGCAAATATCTTCTTCCATTCTGTCAGTTGTCTTTTGGTTTTGTTAACTGTTTCTTTTGCTGTGCAAAAGCTTTTGATCTTGATGAAATCCCAATAGTTCCTTTTTGTCCTTGCTTCTGTTGCCTTTGGCGATGTTCCTAGGAAGATGTTGCTCCGGTTGAGGTCAAAGAGGTTGCTGCCTGTGTTCTCCTCAAGGATTTTGATGGATTGCTTTCTCACATTGAGGTCCTTCATCCATTTTGAGTCTATTTTCGTGTGTGGTGTAAGGAAATGGTCCAATTTCATTTTTCTGCATGTGGCTGTCCAATTTTCCCAGCACCTTTTGTTTAAGAGGCTGGTTTTTTTTTTTTTCCATTGACATTCCTTCCTGCTTTGTCGAAGATTAGTTGACCATAGAGTTGAAGGTCTGTTTCTGGGTTCTCTATTCTGTTCCATTGATCTATGTGTCTGTTTTTGTGCCAGTACCATACTGTCTTGATGATGACAGCTTTGTAATAGAGCTTGAAGTGTGGAATTGTGATGCCACCAACTTTGGTTTTCTTTTTCAATATTCTTTTGGCTATTCGAGGTCTTTTCTGGTTCCATATAAATTTTAGAATTATTTGTTCCATTTTTTTGAAAAGATGGATGGTACTTTGATAGGAATTGCATTAGATATGTAGATTGCTTTCGGTAACATAGACATTTTCACAATATTTATTCTTCCAATCCAGGAGCATGGAACATTTTTCCATTTCTTTGTGTATTCCTCAATTTCTTTCATGAGTACTCTATAGTTTTCTGAGTATAGATTATTAGCCTCTTTGGTTAGGTTTATTCCTAGGTGTCTTATGGTTTGGGGTGCAATTGTAAATGGGATTGACTCCTTAATTTCTCTTTCTTCTGTCTTGTTGTTGGTGTAGAGAAATGCAACTGATTTCTGTGCATTGATTTTATATCCTGACACTTTACTGAATTCCTGTACAAGTTCTAGCCGTTTTGGAGTGGAGTCTTTTGGGTTTTTCACATATAGTATCATATCATCTGGGAAGAGTGATAATTTGACTTCTTCTTTGCCAATTTGGATGCCTTTAATTTCCTTTTGTTGTCTGATTGCTGAGGCTAGGACTTCCAGTACTATATTGAATAGCAGTGGTGATCATGGACATCCCTGCCGTGTTCCTGACCTTAGCGGAAAAGCTTTCAGTTTTTCTCCATTGAGAATGATATTTGCGGTGGGTTTTTCTTAGATGACTTTGATGATATTGAGGTATGTGCCCTCTATCCCTACACTTTGAAGAGTTTTGATCAGGAAGGGATGCTGTACTTTGTCAAATGCTTTTTCAGCATGTATTGAGAGTATCATATGGTTCTTGCTCTTTCTTTTATTGATGTGTTGTATCACATTGACTGATTTGTGGATGTTGAACCAACCTTGCAGCCCTGGAATAAATCACACTTGGTCGTGATGAATAATCCTTTTAATGTACTATTGAATCCTATTGGCTAGTATTTTGGTGAGAATTTTCGCATCTGTGCTCATCAAGGATATTGTTCTATAGCTCTCTTTTTTGATGGGATCCTTGTCTGGTTTTGGGATCAAGGTGATGCTGGCCTCATAAAATGAGTTTGGAAGTTTTACTTCCATTTCTATTTTTTGGAACAGTTTCAGGAGAATAGAAATTAGTTCTTTAAATGTTTGGTAGAATTCCCCCGGGAAGCCATCTGGCCCTGGGCTTTTGTTTGTTTGGAGATTTTTAATGACTGTTTCAATCTCCTTACTGGTTATGGATCTGTTCAGGCTTTCTATTTCTTCCTGGTTCAGTTATGGTAGTTTATATGTTTCTAGGAATGCATCCATTTCTTCCAGATTGTCAAATTTGTTGGCGTAGAGTTGCTCATAGTATGTTCTTATAATTTTTTGTATTTCTTTGGTGTTAATTTTGATATCTCCTCTTTCATTCATGATTTTATTTATTTGGGTCCTTTCTCTTTTCTTTTTGATAAGTCTGGCCAGGGGATTATCAATTTTATTAATTCTTTCAAAGAACCAGCTCCTAGTTGTTTTTGATTTCTATTTCATTGATTTCTGCTCTGATCTTTATGATTTCTCTTCTCCTTCTGGGTTTAGGCTTTCTTTTTTGTTCTTTCTCCAGCTCCTTTAGTTGTAGGGTTAGGTTGTGTATTCGAGACCTTTCTTGTTTCTTGAGAAGGGCTTGTACCACTATATATTTTCTTCTCATGACTTCCTGATTTTGAACCAGTGTGTTTTCATTATCATTTGTTTCCATGAATTTTTTTCAATTCTTCTCTAATTTCCTGGTTGACCCATTCATTCTTTAGAAGGATGCTCTTTTGTCTCCATGTATTTGTGTTCTTTCCAAATTTCCTCTTGTGATTGAGTTCTAGCTTCAGAGCATTGTGGTCTGAAAACATGCAGGGAATGATCCCAATCTTTTGATACCAGTTGAGACCTGATTTATGATCCAGGTTGCGATATATTCTGGAGCATGTTCCAGGTGCACTAGAGAAGAATGTGTATTCTGTTGCTTTGGGATGAAATGTTCTGAATAGATCTGTGATGTCCCTCTGGTCCAGTGTGTCATTTAAGGCCTTTATTTCCTTGTTGATCTTTTGCTTGGGGATCTGTCCATTTCAGTGAGGGGAGTGTTAAAATCCCCTAGTATTATTATATTATTGTCGATGTGTTTCTTTGATTTTGTCATTAATTGGTTTATATAGGTGGCTGCTCCCACGTTAGGGGCATAGATATTTAAAATTGTTAGATCTTCTTGTTGGACAGACCCTTTGAGTATGATATAGTTCCCTTCCTCATCTCTTATTATAGTCTTTGGCTTAAAATCTAATTGATCTGATATAAGGATTGTCACCCCAGCTTTCTTCTGATGTCCATTAGCATGGTAAATTGTTTTCCACCGCATCACTTTAAATCTGGAGGTGTCTTCAGGTCTAAAATGAGTTTCTCATAGGCAACATATTGATGGGTTTTGTTTTTTTTATCCATTCTGATATGCTGTGTCTTTTGATAGGGGCATTGAGCCCATTTACATTCAGGGTAACTATTGAGAGATATGAATTAAGTGCCATTGTATTGCCTGTAAGGTGACTGTTACTGTATATTGTCTCTGTTCCTTTCTGATCTACTACTTTTAGGGTCTCTCTTTGCTTAGAGGATGCCTTTCAGTATTTCCTGTAGAGCTGGTTTGGTGTTTCCAAGTTCTTTCAGCTTTTGTTTTTCCTGGAAGTTTTTTATCTCTCCTTCTGTTTTGATGATAGCCTAGCTGGATATAGTATTCTTGGCTGCATGTTTTTCTCTTTTAGTGCTCTGAATACATCATGCCAGTTCTTTCTGGCCTGCCAGGTCTCTGTGGATAAGTCTGTTGCCAATCTAATGTTTTTACCCTTGTATGTTACAGACTTCTTTTCCCGGGCTGCTTTCAGGATTTTCTCTTTGTCACCAAGACTTGTAAATTTTATTTTCAGGTGATGTGGTGTGGACCTATTATTATTGATTTTGAGGAGTGTTCTTTGCATCTGCTGGATTTTGATGTTTGTTCCCTTTGCCATATTAGGGAAATTCTCTACAATAATTCTCTCCAATATACCTTCTGCTCCCCTCTCTCTTTCTTTTTCTTCTGGGATCCCAATTATTCCAATGTTGTGTCATCTTATGGTGTCACTTATCTCTCGAATTCTCTCCTCGTGGTCCAGTATTTGTTTGTCTCTCTTTTGCTCAACTTCTTTATTCTCTGTCATTTGGTCTTCTATGTCACTAATTCTTTCTTCTGCCTCATTTATCCTAGCAGTAAGCATTTCCATTTTTGATTGCACCTCATTAATAGCTTTTTTGATTTCAGCTTGGTTAGATTTTAGTTCTTTTATTTCTCCAGAAAGGGCTTTTATCTCTCCAGAGAGAGTTTCTCTGATATTTTCCATACCTTTTTCGAGCCCGGCTAGAACCTTGAGAATCATCATTCTGAACTCTATATCGGTCATATTATCAATGTCTGTATTGATTAGGTCTCCAGCCTTCAGTACTGCCTCTTGTTCTTTTTTTTTTTTTTTTTTTGTGATGAGTTTTTCCACCTTGTCATTTTGTCCAGATAAGATTTGCTTTCTCCTCCTCTGGAATTCAGCTGTTCTCCTTGGTGAGTGAAGTTGGTCTCTGCTGGGTTTCTTGTTGATCTTCTGGGAGAGGCGTCTATTGTAGTGATTCTCAAGTGTCTTTGCCAGATGCCCTTATCAGGGGCCAGGATAAGTAATCTGCTCAGGTTTGCTTTCAGGTGCTTTTGTTCCCTGAATGCTTTCTGTAGAGTTCTGGAGGATGGGAATGATAATGGCGGACTCCCGGTCTCCAGCCTCAAGGAGCCGAGAGCTTGGGGTCCCACTCCTCAGTGCGCCCTCACAGAAAAGTGCCCAATCACTCCCGTCTCCCTGGCCTTCAGCCACGTGCTTGGAGAAAAGTACTCACTCTGTCTCCCTGGCCTCTGGCCATGCTCTGATCTAACTCAGCCTGTGCCCGGTTCAAGGTAACCCTGAGCTTAGAGCTCACTCCTCGGCTTTGTTGCTGTAGCTGGCTTCACACCTTTAATACCTGTGAGCTCTGCGACATTCAGACACCCCCAGTCCTTCTGTGACCCCACAGGACCTGGGGTTACCCTGACTCTGTGTGGGCTTCCCCCCGGTTTAGGTTCTGGAACTCTGTCCCTCAGTAGAGCAGACTTTCAAAAGTCCTGATTTTGTGCTCTGTTGCTCCGCCGCTTGCCGGGAGCCAGCCCCTTCCCCCCACGGTCTATCTTCCTGTCGCTTTGGATTCACTTCTCCGCAGGTCCTACCTTTCAGAAAATGATCAATTTTCTGTTTCTAGAATTGTTGCTCTTCTTCTCCTCCTCAATTTCCCATTGGAATTGTAGGTTTTTGCAATGGTTAGATAAGCTATCTAGTTGATCTCCTGCTACCTGATGTCATCTTAGCCTGCTTGACTCCTTCTTCTTCTCCACCATCTTCTCCACCATCTTGACTCCTCCCCCTGATTTTCTATTTTTTATTTCACATATTTCTACCTACTATAATCTGTATTACTGCTTTCCTTCTTCCAGTTTTGGGGTTTCATACACTCTTCTTTTTCTAGTTTCTAGATGTAAAGTTATTGTTTGGGGATCTTCCTTATTTTAAGCTTTTTTTAAAAATTCCAGTTAGTTAACATACAGTGTTATATTACTTTCAGGGGTACAATGTAATGATTCAATAATTCCGTATATCACCCTGTGCTCATCACAAATGCATTCCTTAAACACCATCACCTGTTTAATTCATCCCCCCACCTACATCTTTTCTGGTAACAAACAGTTTGTTCTCTATAGTTAAAACTGTTTCTTGTTTGGTGCTTGTCTCTTTTTTTCCCTCTTTGTTCATTTGTTTTCTTTCCTAAATTCCACAAGTGAATGAAGTCATACACTATTTGTCTTTATCTGACTGACTTATTTCACTTAGCATAATACTCTGTACCCCTCCATGTCTTTGCAAATGGGAAAATTTCTTTCTTTATGGCTCAAAAATATTCCAGTGTGTGTGTGTGTGTACCACTTCTTTATCCATTCATCAGTCGCTGTACTTTTGAGCTGCTTGCATGATTTGCTATTGTAAATAATGTTGCTATAAACATAAGGATTCCTGTATACCTTTAAATTAGTGTTATTATGTTCTTTGGTAACACCTGGTATGCAATTGATGTAACATTTTGAGCCATACTGTTTTACAGTGTGAGTATACCAGTTTGAATTCCCAACAACAGAAAAAGAGGTTTCTTCTTTCTCCATATCCTCACCAACACCACTGTTTGTTCTGTTGTTAATTTTAGCAATTATGAGAGGTGTGATATCTGATTGGAGATTGGATTTGCATTTCCCTGATGATCACTGATGTTGAACATCTATAATATGTCTGTCGGCCATCTGAATGACTTCTTTGGATTAATTTCTATTCATGTCCTCTGCCCATTTTAATTGGATTATACTTTGGATGCTAATGATGTAAGTCTTTATATATTTTGGATAGTAACCGTTTATCAATATGTCATTCACAAATGTCTTCTCCCACTCCACAGGTTGCTTTTAGTTTTATTGATTGTTTCCTACACTGTGCAGTTTTTATGATGATGTAGTCCAAATAGTTTATTTTTTGCTTTCATTCTATTGACTCAGGAGATATCTCTAGAAAGAAGTTGCTTAGGCCAAAGTCAAAGAAGATACTTCCTGTGTTTTTTTTTATAATTTTTATGATTTCAGGTCTCACATTTAGATTTTTAATCAATTTTTAATTTATTTTTGTGTATGGTGTAAGAAAATGGTTCAGTTTCATTATTTTGCATGTTGCAATCTAGGTTTCCCAACATTTGTTGAAGAGACTCTTTTTTTCCCACTGGATATTCTTTCTTGCTATGTCAAAGATTAATAGACTAAATATTTGTGGGTTAAATTATGGAATTTCTATTTTGTTCCATTGGTCAATGTGTCTATTTTTGTGCCAGTACCATACTGTTTTGATCACTACAGCTTTCTCTTTTTTTTAATTTTCATTTTATATTTTATTTTATTTTTTAAAAAATTTTTCAATTTATTTATTTTCAGAAAAACAGTATTCATTATTTTTTCACCACACCCAGTGCTCCATGCAATCCATGCCCTCTATAATACCCACCACCTGGTACCCCAACCTCCCACACCCCCGCCATTTCAAACCCCTCAGTTGTTTTTCAGAGTCCATAGTCTCTCATGATTCACCTCCCCTTCCAATTGACCCAAACTCACTTCTCCTAACACCCCTTGTCCTGCATGATATTTGTTATGCTCCACAAATAAGTGAAACCATATGATAATTGACTCTCTTTGCTTGACTTATTTCACTCAGCATAATCTCTTCCAGTCCCGTCCATGTTGATACAAAAGTTGGGTATTCATCCTTTCTGATGGAGACATAATACTCCATAGTGTATATGGACCACATCTTCCTTATCCATTCATCCGTTGAAGGGCATCTTGGTTCTTTCCATAGTTTGGCGACCGTGGCCATTGCTGCTATAAACATTGGGGTACAGATGGCCCTTCTTTTCACGACATCTGTATCTTTGGGGTAGATACCCAGGAGTGCAATGGCAGGGTCATAGGGAAGTTCTATTTTTAATTTCTTGAGGAATCTCCACACTGTTCTCCAAAGAGGCTGCACCAACTTGCATTCCCACCAACAGTGGAAGAGGGTTCCCCTTTCTCCACATCCTCTCCAACACATGTTGTTTCCTGCCTTGCTAATTTTGGCCATTCTAACTGGTGTAAGGTGATATCTCAATGTGGTTTTAATTTGAATCTCCCTGAGGGCTAGTGATGATGAACATTTTTTCATGTGTCTGATAGCCATTTGTATGTCTTCAATGGAGAAGTGTCTGTTCATATCTTCTACCCATTGTTTGATATGCTTGCCTGTTTCGTGTGTGTTGAGTTTGAGGAGTTCATTATAGATCCTGGATATCAACCTTTTGTCTGTACTGTCATTTGCAAATATCTTCTCCCATTCCGTGGGTTGCCTCTTTGTTTTCTTGATTGTTTCCTTGGCTGTGCAGAAGCTTTTGATTTTGATGAGGTCCCAAAAGTTTATTTTCACTTTTGTTTCCTTTGCCTTTGGAGACATATCTTGAAAGAAGTTGCTGTGGCTGATATCGAAGAGGTTACTGCCTATGTTCTCCTCTAGGATTCTGATGGATTCCTGTCTCACGTTGAGGTCTTTTATCTATTTTGAGTTTATCTTTGTGTACGGTGTAAGAGAATGGTCGAGTTTCATTCTTCTACATATAGCTGTCCAGTTTTCCCAGCACCAGTTATTGAAGAGACTGTCTTTTTTCCACTGTATATTTTTTCCTGTTTTGTCGAAGATTAATTGACCATAGAGTTGAGGGTCCATATCTGGGCTCTCTACTCTGTTCCACTGGTCTATGTGTCTGTTTTTATGCCAGTACCATGCTGTCTGGGTGATCACAGCTTTGTAATAAAGCTTGAAATCAGGTAATGTGATGCCCCCAGCTTTATTTTTGTTTTTCGACATTGCCTTAGCGATTCAGGGTCTCTTCTGATTCCATACAAATTTTAGGATTATTTGCTCCAGCTCTTTGAAGAATACTGGTGGAATTTTGATTGGAATGGCATTAAAAGTACATATTGCTCTAGGCAGTATAGACATTTTAACAATGTTTATTCTTCCGATCCAAGAGCATGGAATGGTCTTCCATCTTTTTGTGTCTTCTTCAATTTCTTTCATGAGTGTTCTGTAGTTCCTCAAGTACAGATCCTTTACCTCTTTTGTTAGGTTTATTCCCAGGTATCTTATGGTTCTTGGTGCTATAGTAAATGGAATCGATTCTCTAATTTCCCTTTCTGCATTTTCATTGTTAGTGTATAAGAAAGCCACTGATTTCTGCACATTGACTTTGTATCCTGCCACGTTGCTGAATTGCTGTATGAGTTCTAGTAGTTTGGGGGTGGAGTCTTTTGGGTTTTCCATATAAGGAATCATGTCATCTGCGAAGAGAGAGAGTTTGACTTCTTCATTACCAATTTGGATACCTTTTATTTCTCTTTGTTGTCTGATTGCTGTTGCTAGGACTTCTAATACTATGTTGAACAAGAGTGGTGAAAGTGGGCATCCTTGTCGTGTTCCTGATCTCAACGGGAAGGCTGCAAGCTTTTTCCCATTGAGGGTGATATTTGCTGTGGGTCTTTCATAGATAGATTTGATGAGGTTCAGGAATGTTCCCTCTATCCCTATACTTTGAAGCATTTTAATCAGGAACGGATGCTGGATTTTGTCAAATGCTTTTTCTGCATCGATTGAGAGAACCATGTGGTTCTTCTCTCTTCTCTTATTAATTTGTTGTATCACATTGATTGATTTGCTAATGTTGAACCATCCTTGTAGCCCAGGGATGAATCCCACCTGGTCATGGTGGATAATCTTTTTAATGTGCTGTTGGATCCTGTTGGCTAGGATCTTGTTGAGAATCTTAGCATCCATATTCATCAGTGATATTGGTCTAAAATTCTCCTTTTTGGTAGTTTCTTTGCCTGGTTTGGGGATCAGGGTAATGCTGGCTTCATAGAAAGAGTCTGGATGTTTTCCTTCTGCTTCAATTTTTTGAAACAGCTTCAGGAGAATAGGTGTTATTTCTTCTTTGAAAGTTTGGTAGAATTCCCCAGGGAATCCGTCAGGTCCTGGGCTCTTATTTTTTGGGAGGTTTTTGATCACTGCTTCAATCTCGTTATTAGATATCAGTCTATTCAGGTTGTCGATTTCTTCCTGGTTCAGTTTTGGTAGTTTATAGTTTTCCAGGAATGCATCCATTTCATCTAGGTTGCTAAGCTTATTGGCATATAACTGTTGATAATAACTTCTGATGATTGTTTCTACTTCCTTGGTGTTCGTTGTGGTCTCTCCCTTTTCATTCATAATTTTATGAATTTGGGCTTTCTCTCTTTTCTTTTGGATTAGTGTTGCCAATGGTTTATCGATATTATTGATTCTTTCAAAAAACCAGCTTCTAGTTTCATTGATACATTCTACTCTATCTCTGGTTTCTACCTCATTGATCTCAGCTCTAATCTTGATGATTTCCCTTCTTATGTGTGGAGTTGGTTTGATTTTTTTTGTTGATTCTCCAGTTCTTTAAGGTGTAGAGACAGCTGGTGTATTCTGGATTTTTCAATTTTTTTGAGGGAGGCTTGGATGGCTATGTATTTCCCCCTTAAAACTGCCTTTGCTGTATCCCATAGGTTTTGGACCAAAGTGTCTTCATTCTCATTGGTTTCCGTGAATTGTTTCAGTTCTTCTTTGATCTCCTGGTTGATCCAAACATTCTTAAGCAAGGTGGTCTTTAGCTTCCAGGTGTTTGAGTTCCTTCTGAACTTTTCCTTGTGATTGAGCTCCAGTTTCAAAGCATTGTGATCTGAGAATATGCAGGGAATAATATCAGTCTTTTGGTATCGGTTGAGTCCTGATTTGTGACCCAGTATGTTGTTTATTCTGGAGAAGGTTCCGTGTGCACTTGAGAAGAATGACTATTCTGCTGTCTTAGCGTGGAATGTTCTGTATATATCTATGAGGTCCATCTGGTCCAATGTGTCATTCAATGCTCTTGTTTCTTTACTGATTTTCTGCTTCGATGATCTGTCTGTTTCTGAGAGAGGCGTGTTAAGATCTCCTACGATTAGTGTATTCATATCAATATGACTCTTTATCTTGATTAACAGTTTTCTTAAGTAATTGGCTGCTCCCATATTGGGAGCATAGATATTTACAATTGTTAGATCATCTTGGTGGATAGTCCCTTTAAGGATTATGTAGTGTCCTTCTGTATCTCTGACTACAGTCTTTAGTTTAAAATCTAATTTATCTGATATGAGAATCACTACCCCAGCCTTCTTTTGAGGCCCATTGGCATGAAAGATGCTTCTCCATCCCTTCACTTTCAGTCTGCGTGTATCTTTAGGTTCAAAATGGGTCTCTTGTAGACAACATATGGATGGGTCCTGTCGTTTTATCCAATCTGCAACCCTGTGCCATTTTATGGGCGCATTTAGGCCATTCACATTGAGAGTGATTATTGATAGATGCGTTTTTATTGCCATCAAGTTACCTTTGAAGTCTTTCTTTCTGTAGACTGTCTCTATATTTCTGTTCAATGCTATTCTTGGGATTTTTCCTCCTTTAAAGAAGCCCCCTTAATATTTCCTGCAGTATCGGCCTGGTGGTTGCATAGTCTTTTAAGCCTTGCCGGTCCTGGAAACTCTTTATTTCTCCCTCCATTCTGAAATTCAGTCTTGCTGGATAAAGTATTCTTGGCTGCATGTTCTTCTCATTCAGTGCCCTGAATATATCTTTCCAGCCCTTTCTGGCTTGCCAGGTCTCTGTGGACAGGTCTGATGTTATTCTGATGGGCTTCCCTCTGTAAGTAAGAAGGCTCTTTGCCCTGGCGGCTTTCAAGAGATTATACCTACAATTATAATTCCTCAATTTGACTATCAGGTGTCGTGATGTTTTTTTGGAATGTATAATCTTGGGTGGAGACCGTTCAGCCTCTAGTACATGAATGCTGGTTCCATTCGCGAGATTGGGAAAATTTCCATGAAGGACTTGTTCCACTATATCTTCTAGACTTCTTTCTTTCTCCTCCCCTTCAGGGATTCCAATAATTCTGATGTTGGAATGCTTCATGGCATCATTTATTTCCCTGATTCTGTTTTCGTGGTTTCTAAGCTGTTTGTTCCAGGCTTCCTCCTGATCCTTTCTCTCTATCTGTTTGTCTTCCAGATCACTAATTCTATCTGCTGTCTCAGTTACCCTAGCTTTGAGAGAGTTTAGATTAGATTGGAACTCATTGAGGGCATTATGAACCTCCTCCCTGGTAGCTTTAAGCTCCGCCCTAACATTGTGAACATCCTGTCTGGTCGCTTTCAGTTCGGCCCTAATCAATTCCATTTGGTCATCCATGGCTTTCTCCAACCTAGCTATTGCCTGGATAATTGTTAGCCTGAATTCTCTTTCCAACATATTGTCTATGTTGATAGCTGTTAGCTCTGTTGCAGAAGGTCCATCCTCTGTATTTTTCTTCTTTTGGGCATTCCTCCTCCTAGTCATTTTGGTGGGAGATGACTGAACAGATGTAGCTGGATGTGTCAACTGTGGTGCAGTGAAGGTGCACCCTGGAACACTTCTGAGCAGTCAGGATTCCTCACCCAAACGAGAGACAAAAGAAAAGAAAAAAAAAAAGAAAAAAAAAAGAAAAGAAGAAAAAGAGAGAGAGAGAGAGAGACAGGAAAGAAAGGGAAGATGAAAAAGAAGGTTCAGCCCGGACAGGCCCCAAGGTAAGATTTATGAGGTAGACAAACAAAAAGAGATAAAAAGACTGATACAAGTATATGACAAGAGAAAAAAAATATATATATGCAAATAAAGAAGGAACCTCTTCAAAAAGAACCCCAAGTGTAAAATTTATATGCTATCAGGACAAACACAAAAAACACAGAAACACAGGTGGAAGAAGATGGGAGAGCTTTTATAAATTCTCAGTGTGTGCGAGGAAGGTTGTTTTGATTCTTCCTGGATGTATCTTGATATCTTTGTTAAGGACCCAACTTTCCTAAGATAAAGGGGATTAAAAATTGGTTTACCTATAGGGGTAGTATTGATTGGGGAAAGGGGATTACTTTGAAGTTTAACTCTATGTGAATATTAGAAGATAAAAATAGAAAGGAATAAACTAGACTAAACTAAAGTAAAATTTTAAAAAAGGAATTCAAAAAAATAAAAATGCAAAAGTAAAACATAGGTGTATGTATCAAAAAGTTCAGGTTAGAAAGGTATTATGGAATTTGATGTACTGTACAGCTCGCTGTGATGGTAAATAGGTTAAAAAAATTACCTATGTGTAAAAAAAAATGAACCGGAATAGTGCGAATGAGTGAACCATACAGGTATTCCTACGAAATAGTGGTGGTTCTTTTGTAGTCCTTTTTTTCTTTTTTTTTTTCTTGGTTTGTTTTCTGGGGGAGGGGCCTGCCACGTTGGTTGTCAGTCAATGAAGTTTCCTGAGTTAAGTCCTCCCGCCCCCCTCAAGGGGGTGGGCTCTGAGGAAACTGGTTTTTTTTCAGGCTTTTGTTCTCTGGCGGTTTTTATGCTTGTTCACTTTTTTTTTTTTCTCTCACCTTGACCGCCTTTGATGGTTTTTGTAGTTTTGGAGGAAAACAAACCACACCCTGATCTCCCTCTCAGAGAGAGGCCTCAGTCTGGGTGCAGAGCCCAAATAAGTCCCCCCTTGGCCGCTGGCAGAGCAGGTTCCAAGTTGCAGACCCTGGGGGTGCAGGATCTTTTGCTTGTACCCCAAACCAAGGCAGCGTCAGCTGTCTGGGAGCTCCTGATCCCCAGAGAGGTTCCAAGCAGTGATCGCACACTGAGATTTTGCCGCTGGCCAGGGCTGGGAGTGCCTGGCTTGCGCGCACCTCTTTCAGAGGCGGCTATGGGTTGCGCGCACATCTCAGGCACTGAGAACTGGACGCAAGTCCGTAAGCACCAGGCTGGGCTTTTGCGCACCTCTGTCAGGGGAGAGTTTGGGGCGCGCAGCTTAGGCTTTGAAACAATGGCGTGGGTCAAAGAGCGCAGGCCGGGCCTTTGTAACTCAGGGGAGCATGAGGGACGTGTGCGCGTATCTCAGGCTTTGTGGTAGGGCTCGCGCGTTCCGCTGACTGGCGTGGCTCCCATCCCCTCACAGGAGCCAGAACCCACGCATTCTCGGGCTCACTGGCGGCTTAGGGACCAAGAGCTGGTTTCTCCACAGCACTCTCTCTGCCTCAGCGCCACGGGAGGCTGTCCTGGGACCGGGGCCTTAAGTCCCTGTCCCTAGCCGCCCCGATTCCCACAATTTCCCCCCGTGATTTTTTGCTCTTTTGGAGTGCTTTCAACCAGTCTCCAAGTTAATGCTGGTCCCCAGACGCAGGGCACTCTCGCTCGTATTGGGGTATTACTTTCCAACCGGTGGACTCTGGTGGTTCCCTCCCCCTTGTGTTTATCTTCCGATATCAGTCGCTGTTCCCACTCTGCTTTACCTGCCCACTGGTGTCTTCTGCCCCTGTAGAGATCCAGACGTGTATAATTCTGATCTCAGGCTGATTTCATGGGTGCTCAGAGTTCTTTGGTAGGTAATCAGCTCACTTTGGGGTACAGGCTGAAAAGGCGCTTCCTCCTACTCCCCGCCATCTTGTCCCCCCCCCCCCCACTACAGCTTTTTAATATAACTTGAAGTCTGGATCTTTAACTTTGTTTTTCTTTTTCAAGGTCGCTTTGGTTATTTGGGATCTTTTGTGGTTCCATATAAATTTTAGGATTCTTTGAACTCTGAAAAATGTTGGTGGTATTTTGATAGGGCTTGCCTTAAATGTGTAGATTGTTTTGGGAAGTATAGCCACTTTAACAGTATTTGTTCTTCCAATCCCTGAGAAGGGATTGCATTTCCATTTCTTTGTGCCATTTTCAATTTTTTTCAGCAGTATTTTACAGTTTTCAGAATATAGATCTTCTGCCTCCTGAGGGCTGGTTAGGTTTATTCCTAGGTATCTTACATTATTTGGTGCAATTATAAAGGGAACTGATTCCTTGATTTCTCTTTCTGCTGCTTCATTATTGGCACATAGAAATGCAGCAGATTTCTCTACACTGATCTTATGCATCATGACTTGACTGACTTTGTGTATCAGTTCTAGCAATTTTTTTAGTGGAGTCTTTCAAGTTTTCTATATAGAGTATTATGTCATCTGCAAATAGGGTGACTTTGAATTCTTCCTTGCTGAGTTGGATGTCTTTTATTTCTTTTTGTTGTCTGATTGCTGAGCCTAGAACTTTCAGTACGATGTTGAATAAAAGTGATGAGAGTGGATATCCATGTCTTTTTTCTGACTCTATAGGTAAAGGTCTCAGTTTTTCCCCATGAGGATGATTTTGGCTATGTGTTTTTCATACACGGCCTTTATGATGTTGAGGTGTGTTCTCTCTAGCCTTACACTGTTGAGGGTTTTTAACATGAATTGATGTACTTCATCAAATGCGTTTTCTGCATCCATTGACAGGATTATATGGTTCTTATCCTTTATCATATTAATGTGATGTGTAATGTTAATTGATTTGTGGGTATTGGATGACCCTTGCAACCCAGGAATAAATCCCACTTGAACTTGATGAATGATGTTTTAATGTATTGTTTAATTTGGTTTGCTTGCATTTTGTTGAGGACTTTTGTATCTATGTTCATCAGCTATATTGACATATACTTCTCTTTTTTTAGTGGAATATTTTCTGATTTTGGTATTAGGGTAATGCTGGCCTCATAGAATGAATTTTGAAGTTTTCCTTACAATTATTTTTTTTAGTATTTTGAGAAGAATAGGAATATTAATTTTCCTTTAAATATTGGTAGAATTTTCTTGTGAATGATCCTGGACTTTTATGTGTTGGGAGTTTTTTGATTACTGATATAATTTCATTGCTGGTTATCAGTCTTCAAGTTTCCCATTTCTTCTTGTTTCAGTTTTGGTAATTGATAGGGTTCTAAGAATATGTCCATTTCCTCTAGGTAGTACAGTTTGTTAACATATTGGGTTTTTTTCTTTCAAGATTTTATTTAAATTCAATTTTAGCTCACAGACAGCATATTATTAGTTTCAGGGATAGAATTAATGATTCATCAGTTGCGTACATCACCCAGTGCTCATCACATCATGTGCCCTCCTTAATGCCCATCACCCTGTTACCCCATCTCCCCACCTCCCTTTCTGCACACCTCAGTTTGTTTCCCAGAGTCAAGAGTCTCTCATGATTTGTCTCCCTCTCTGATTTCTTCCCATTCAGTTTTTCTGACCTTCCCCTATGATCCTCTGCGGTATTTTTTATATTCCACATATGAATGAAACCCTATGATAATTGCCTTTTCTAATTGACTTATTTCACTTAGCATAATACTCTCCATTTCCATATATATCAATGTAAATTGTAGGTATTCATCCTTTGTGATGACTGAGTAATATATATATGAACTGCATCTTCTTTATCCATACATTCGTTGAAGGACATCTCAACTCCTTCCATTATTTGGCTATTGTGGACATTGCTGCTATGAACATTGGGGTACATATGCTCCTTCTTTTCACTACATCTGTATCTTTAGGGCAAATACTCAGTAGTTCAATTGCTGCATCATATAGTAGCTCCCTTTATAGTATCCTGAGGAACCTCCATACTGTTTTCCAGACTGGCTGTACCAGCTTGCATTCCCACCAACAGTGTAAGAGGGTTCCCTTTCTCCACAACCTCTCCAACATTTGTTGTTTCCTGTCTTGTTAATTTAGCCATTATAACTGGTGTAAGGTTTTGATTTTTATTTCCCTGATGCCCAGTGATGTGGAGCATTTTTTCATGTGTCTGATGGCCATCTGTATGTCTTCTCTGGTGAAATGTCCATTCATGTCTTCTGCCCATTTCTTGACTGGATTATTTGTTGTTTGGGTGTTGAGCTCGAGAAGTTCTTTCTTTTTTTTTTTAAGATTTTATTTATTTATTTGACAGACAGAGATCACAAGTAGGCAGAGAGGCAGGCGGGGTGGTGGTGGTGGTGGAGCATGCTCTCCGCTGAGCAGAGAGCCTGATGTGGGACTCGATCCAAGGACCCTGAGATCACAACCCAAGCTGAAGGCAGAGGCTTAACCCACTGAGTCACCCAGGCGCCTGGAGAAGTTCTTTATAGATCTTGGACCTGATATGTCATTTGCAAATATCTTCTCCCATTCCATAGGTTGCCTTTTAGTTTTGTTGACTGTTTCCTTTACTGTGCAGAAGCTTTTGTCTTGATTAATCCCCAATAGTTTATTTTTGTTTTTATTTCTGTTGCATCCAGAGACAAGTCTAGCAGGAAGCTGCTGCAGCCAATGTCAATAAAATTGCTGCCTGTGTTCTCCTCTAGGATTTTGATGGTTTCCTGTCTCATATTTAGGTCTTTCAACCATTTTGAGTTTATTTTTGTATATGGTGTAAGAAAGCAGTCCAGTTTCATTCATCTGCATGTGGATGACCAATTTTCCCAACACCATTTGTTGAAGAGACTGTCTGTTTTTTCTATTGGATGTTCTTTCCTACTGTGTCGAAGATTAGTTGACCATAGAGTTGAGGATCCATTTCTGGATTCTCTATTATTTTCCATTTCCCTAATTGTCAGATTTTGTGCTAGTACACAGTCTTAATGATTATGGCTTTGTAATACAGCATGAAGTCTGGCATTGTGATGCTCCAAGCTTTGGTTTGCTTTTCCAACATTCCTCATTCATAGTCTTTTCTGGTTCCATACAAATTTTAGGATTATTTTTCCAGCTCTTCAAAAAATGCTGGTAGTATTTTGATAGAGATTGCATTGAATGTGTAGATTGCTCTGGGTAGCAGAGACATTTTAACAGTATTCATTCCTCCAATTCTGGAGCATGGAATGTTTTTCCATTTCTTTGTGTCTTCCTTTGCTGCATCCAGAAGGTTTTGAACTGTCATGTCTTATACTCATTTGTTTCAAAGTATTTTTTAATATTATTTTTTTTATATTATTTTTTTTATATTATTTTATTTATTTTCAGCATAACAGTATTCATTATTTTTGCACCACACCCAGTGCTCCATGCAATCCGTGCCCTCTATAATACACACCACCTGGTACCCCAACCTCCCGCCCCCTGCCACTTCAAACCCCTCAGTTTGTTTTTCAGAGTCCATAGTCTCTCATGATTCAGCTCCCCTTCCAATTTACCCCAATTCCCTTCTCCTCACTAACTCCCCATGTCCTCCATGCTATTTGTTATGCTCCACAAATAAGTGAAACCATATGATAACTGACTCTCTCTGCTTGACTTATTTCACTCAGCATAATCTCTTCGAGTCCCGTCCTTGTTGCTACAAAAGTTGGGTATTCATCCTGTCTGATGGCGACATAATACTCCATAGTGTATATGGACCACATCTTCCTTATCCATTTGTCCGTTGAAGGGCATCTTGGTTCTTTCCACAGTTTGGCGACCCTGGCCATTGCTGCTATAAACATTGGGGTACAGATGGCCCTTCTTTTCATGACATCTATATCTTTGGGGTAAATACCCAGGAGTGCAATGGCAGGATCATAGGGAAGTTCTATTTTTAATTTCTTGAGGAATCTCCACACTGTTCTCCAAAGAGGCTGCACCAACTTGCATTCCCACCAACAGTGGAAGAGGGTTCCCCTTTCTCCACATCCCCTCCATCACATGTTGTTTCCTGCCTTGCTAATTTTGGCCATTCTAACTGGTGTAAGGTGATATCTCAATGTGGTTTTAATTTGAATCTCCCTGAGGGCTAGTGATGATGAACGTTTTTCATGTGTCTGATAGCCATTTGTATGTCTTCATTGGAGAAGTGTCTGTTCATATCTTCTGCCCATTTTTTTATATGATTGCCTGTTTCATGTGTGTTGAGTTTGAGGAGATCATTATAGATCCTGGATATCAACCTTTTGTCTGTACTGTCATTTGCAAATATCTTCTCCCATTTCGTGGGTTGCCTCTTTGTTTTTTTGACTGTTTCCTTTGCTGTGCAGAAGCTTTTGATTTTTTTAAATTAAATTAATTAATTTATTTTCAGAAAACCAATATTCATTATTTTTCACCACACCCAGTGCTCCATGCAATCCGTGCCCTCTATAATACCCACCACCTGGTACCCCAACCTCCCACACCCCCGCCACTTCAAATCCCTCAGTTGTTTTTCAGAGTCCATAGTCTCTCATGATTCAGCTCCCCTTCCAATTTACCCCAACTCTCTTCTCCTCTCTAACACCCGTTGTCCTCCATGCTATTTGTTTTGCTCCAAAAATAAGTGAAACCAAATGATAATTGGCTCTCTCTGCTTGACTTATTTCACTTAGCATAATCTCTTCCTCCCATCCATGTTGCTACAAAAGTTGGGTATTCATCCTTTCTGATGGAGGCATAATACTCCATAGTGTATATGGACCACATCTTCCTTATCCATTCGTCCATCTTGGTTCTTTCCACAGTTTGGCGACCCCGGCCATTGCTGCTATAAACATTGGGGTACAGATGGCCCTCTTTTCACGACATCTGTATCTTTGGGGTAAATACCCAGGAGTGCAATGGCAGGGTCATAGGGAAGTTCTATTTTTAATTTCTTGAGGAATCTCCACACTGTTCTCCAAAGAGGCTGCACCAACTTGCATTCCCACCAACAGTGGAAGAGGGTTCCCCTTTCTCCACATCCTCTCCAACACATGTTGTTTCCTGTTTTGTTAATTTTGGCCATTCTAACTGGTGTAAGGTGATATCTCAATGTGGTTTTAATTTGAATTTCCCTGATGGCTAGTGATGATGAACATTTTTTCATGTGTCTGATAGCCATTTGTATGTCTTCATTGGAAAAGTGTCTGTTCATATCTTCTGCCCATTTTTTGATATGTTTGCCTGTTTCGTGTGTGTTGAGTTTGAGGAGATCATTATAGATCCTGGATATCAACCTTTTGTCTGTACTGTCATTTGCAAATATCTTCTCCCATTCCGTGGGTTGCCTCTTTGTTTTTTTGACTCTTTCCTTTGCTGTGCAGAAGCTTCTGATTTTGATGAAGTCCCAAAAGTTTATTTTTGCTTTTGTTTCCTTTGCCTTTGGAGACATATTTTGAAAGAAGTTGCTGTGGCTGATATCGAAGAGATTACTGCCTATGTTCTCCTCTAGGATTCTGATGGATTCCTGTCTCACGTTGAGGTCACTTATCCATTTTGAGTTTATCTTTGTGTACGGTGTAAGAGAATGGTCGAGTTTCATTCTTCTACATATAGCTGTCCAGTTTTCCCAGCACCAGTTATTGAAGAGAATGTCTTTTTTCCACTGTATATTTTTTCCTGTTTTGTCGAGGATTAATTGACCATAGAGTTGAGGGTCCATATCTGGGCTCTCTACTCTGTTCCACTGGTCTATGTGTCTGTTTTTATGCCAGTACCATGCTGTCTGGGTGATCACAGCTTTGTAATATAGCTTGAAATCAAGTAACTTGATGCCCGCTGCTTTATTTTTGTTTTTCAACATTTCCTTAGCAATTCGGGGTCTCTTCTGATTTCATACAAATTTTTGGATTATTTGCTCCAGCTCTTTGAAGAATACTGGTGGAATTTTGATTGGAATGGCATTAAAAGTACATATTGCTCTAGGCAGTATAGACATTTTAACAATGTTTATTCTTCCGATCCAAGAGCATGGAATGGTCTTCCATCTTTTTGTGTCTTCTTCAATTTCTTTCATGAGTGTTCTGTAGTTCCTCAAGTACAGATCCTTTACCTCTTTGGTTAGGTTTATTCCCAGGTATCTTATGGTTCTTGGTGCTATAGTAAATGGAATCTATTATCTAATTTCCCCTTCTGCATTTTCATTGTTAGTGTATAAGAAAGCCACTGATTTCTGCACATTGACTTTGTATCCTGCCACGTTGCTGAATTGCTGTATGAATTCTAGTAGTTTGGGGGTGGAGTCTTTTGGGTTTTCCATATAAAGAATCATGTCATCTGCGAAGAGAGAGTTTGACTTCTTCATTGCCAATTTGGATACCTTTTATTTCTCTTTGTTGTCTGATTGCTGTTGCTAGGACTTCTAATACTATGTTGAACAAGAGTGGTGAAAGTGGGTATCCTTGTCTTGTTCCTGATCTCAACGGGAAGGCTGCAAGCTTTTTCCCATTGAGGATGATATTTGCTGTGGGTCTTTCATAGATAGATTTGATGAGGTTCAGGAATGTTCCCTCCATCCCTATACTTTGAAGCGTTTTAATCAGAAACGGATGCTGGATTTTGTCAAATGCTTTTTCTGCATTGATTGAGAGAGCCATGTGGTTCTTCTCTCTTCTCATATTAATTTCTTGTTTCACATTGATTGATTTGTGAATGTTGAACCATCCTTGTAGCTCAGGGATGAATCCCACCTGATCATGGTGGATAATCTTTTTAATGCGCTGTTGATTTTGATTTTGATGAAGTCCCAAAAGTTTATTTTCACTTTTGTTTCCTTTGCCTTTGGAGACATATCTTGAAAGAAGTTGCTGTGGCTGATATCGAAGAGGTTACTGCCTATGTTCTCCTCCAGGATTCTGATGGATTCCTGTCTCACGTTGAGGTCACTTATCCATTTTGAGTTAATCTTTGTGTACGGTGTAAGAGAATGGTCGAGTTTCATTCTTCTACATATAGCTGTCCAGTTTTCCCAGCACCAGTTATTGAAGAGAATGTCTTTTTTCCACTGTATATTTTTTCCTGTTTTGTTAGGATTAATTGACCATAGAGTTGAGGGTCCATATCTGGGCTCTCTACTCTGTTCCACTGGTCTATGTGTCTTTTTTATGCCAGTAACATGCTGTCTGGGTGATCACAGCTTTGTAGTAAAGCTTGAAATCAGGTAACGTGATGCCCCCCATTTTATTTTTGTTTTTCAACATTTCCTTAGCAATTCAGGGTCTCTTCTGAGTCCATACAAATTTTAGGATTATTTGCTCCAGCTCTTTGAAGAATACCGGTGGAATTTTGATCGGAATAGCATTAAAGGTATATATTGCTCTAGGCAGTATAGACATTTTAACAATGTTTATTCTTCCGATCCAAGAGCATGGAATGGTCTTCCATCTTTTTGTGTCTTCAATTTCTTTCATGAGTGTTCTTAGTTCCTCAAGTACAGATCCTTTACCTCTTTGGTTAGGTTTATTCCCAGGTATCTTATGGTTCTTGGTGCTATAGTAAATGGAATCGATTATCTAATTTCCCCTTCTGCATTTTCATTGTTAGTGTATAAGAAAGCCACTGATTTCTGCACATTGACTTTGTATCCTGCCACGTTGCTGAATTGCTGTATGAATTCTAGTAGTTTGGGGGTGGAGTCTTTTGGGTTTTCCATATAAAGAATCATGTCATCTGCGAAGAGAGAGTTTGACTTCTTCATTGCCAATTTGGATACCTTTTATTTCTCTTTGTTGTCTGATTGCTGTTGCTAGGACTTCTAATACTATGTTGAACAAGAGTGGTGAAAGTGGGTATCCTTGTCTTGTTCCTGATCTCAACGGGAAGGCTGCAAGCTTTTTCCCCTTGAGGATGATATTTGCTGTGGGTCTTTCATAGATAGATTTGATGAGGTTCAGGAATGTTCCCTCCATCCCTATACTTTGAAGCGTTTTAATCAGAAACGGATGCTGGATTTTGTCAAATGCTTTTTCTGCATTGATTGAGAGAGCCATGTGGTTCTTCTCTCTTCTCATGTTAATTTCTTGTTTCACATTGATTGATTTGTGAATGTTGAACCATCCTTGTAGCCCAGGGATGAATCCCACCTGATCATGGTGGATAATCTTTTTAATGTGCTGTTGATTTTGATTTTGATGAAGTCCCAAAAGTTTATTTTCACTTTTGTTTCCTTTGCCTTTGGAGACATATCTTGAAAGAAGTTGCTGTGGCTGATATTGAAGAGATTACTGCCTATGTTCTCCTCTAGGATTCTGATGGATTCCTGTCTCATGTTGAGGTCTTTTACCCATTTTGAGTTAATCTTTGTGTACGGTGTAAGAGAATGGTCGAGTTTCATTCTTCTACTTATAGCTGTCCTGTTTTCCCAGCACCATTTATTGAAAAGACTCTTCTTTAATTTCATGGTTGACCCATTAATTCTTTATTTTTTAACTTTTATTGTGTTATGATAGTTACCATAAAATACATCATTACTTTTTGATGCAGTGTTCCAAGATTCATTATTGATGTACAACACCTAGTGCTTCATGCAATATGTGCCCTCCTTAATTTGAACCACAGTTCATTCTTTAAAAGGATGTTGTTTAACCTCCATGTATTTGTGGTCCTTCCAATTTTATTCTTGTGATTGACTTCAAGTTTCATAGCATTGTGGTCTGAAAAGATGCATGGTATGATCTCCATCTTTTTGTACCAGTTCAGTCCTTATTTGTGACCTTGTATGTGGTCTGTTCTGGAGAATATTCCATGTGCATTTAAAAATCATTTATATTCTGCAGCTTTAAGTTGATATGCTCTGAATATATCTGTTAAAACCATATGTCCAGTTTGTCATTGAATACCTTTGTTTCCTTATCGATATTCTGCTTAGATCATCTGTCTGTTGCTGTGAGTGTGGTGATAAAGGCTATACTATCATTGTATTATTATCAATGATTTCCTTTTTTAAAAATATTTTATTTATTTATTTGATAGAGAACACAATTAGGTAGAGCAGCAAGCAGAAGGAGAGAGAAAAGCAGGCTCTCTGCTGAGAAGGGAGCCCGATGTGGGACTCGATCCCAGGACCCTGGGATCATTATCCAATCTGAAGACAGCTGCTTAACCAACTGAGCTACCCAGGCACCCTCAGTGTGTTTCATTAATTTTGTTATTCATTGGCTTATATAATTGTCTGCTCCAAAGTTAGGATCCTAAATATTTATAATTGTTAGATCTTCTTGTTGAATAGAATGCTTTATTATGATATAGTGTCCTTCTTTGTCTCTATCACACTCTTTGGCTTAAAATCTAATTTGTCTGATATAAAGATGGCTACTCCAGCATACTTTTGATGTCCATTACCATGATAAATTATTCTGCACCCCCTCACTTTCAATTTGGATATGCCTTTGGTCCTAAAACAACTCTTGTAAGCAGCATATCAATGACCATTTTTAAAAAATCCATTCTGATACCCTTATATATTTTGATTGGAGCATTTAGTCCATTTACATTCAGATTGGTAATTGAAAGAGGGGTGCCTCTGGTTGGCTCAGCTGGTTAAGCGTTTGCCTTCAGCTCAGGTCCTGATCTCAGGGTCCTTTGATTGAGCCCCACATCAGGCTCCCTGCTCAATGGGGAACCTGTTTCTCCCTCTTCTTTGCCTGTTGCTTCTTCTGGTTATGCTCTCTCTGTCAAATAAATAAATAATTTTAAAAGTGCTCCTAAAAAAAGATCAATCATTGAAAGATATGAGTTTAGTGCCATTGTATTACCTGTAATGTCACTGTTTCTGTAGATTGTCTCTGTTCCTTTCCTGTCTTTGTTACTTTGGGGCCCTCCCTGTCTGCTCAAAGGATCCCCTTTGATATTCTTGCACGACTTATTTACTGTTCACAAATTCATTTAGTTTTTGCTTGTCCTGGAAACTCTTTATCTCTCCTATTTTGTGTGACAGCATTTCTGCATAAAATATTATTGGCTGCATATTTTTACCACCTAACAATTGAATATATCATTCCAGTCCTTTCTGGTCTGCCAGGTCTCTGTGTTCAGGTCTGCTGCCAACCTTATATATCTACCCCTGTAGGATAGGGATCTCTTGTTGTGAGTTGGTTTCCACAATTTTCCCTTTATGTTTGTAATTTTTAAGCTTCCTTATAATATATTGAGGTATTGACCTGGTTTTGTTAATTTTGAGTGGGAGGTTCTCTCTGCCTCCTGGACTTGAATGTCAGTTTTCTTCCCTAGATTAGGGAAGTTCTGAGCTACATTTTGTTCAAATAAACCCTTTGCTCTTTTTCCCCCTCTTCTCTCTCTGGAACTCCTATAATACAGATAGTATTTTGCTTTATTGCATTGCTGCTTTCCCAAATTCTACCTTCATGATCTAATAGTTTTGTTTCCCTCTTCTTTTTAGCTTCCTTATTTTGCATAATTTTATCTGCTGTATCATTGTGTCACTCTTCTGCTTTGTTCATCCTCATTTTTATGGCCTCTAATTGGAACTGCATCTCCATAAAAGCATTCTTAATTTTGACCTGACTAGATTTTAGTTCTTTTACCTCTACAATAAGGGATTCTGTAGTGTCTTCTATGCTTTTTTCCAAGCCCAGATATTATCTTTATAATTTTTGTTTAAATTTCTAGTTCAGACATCTTACTTATATCCATATTGATTAAAACTGTGGCAGTGAGTACTACCTCCTGTTCTTTCTTTCAGGGTGAATTTCTCCATCTTGTCGTTTTGTCCAGAAAAGAAAAGAAGAAAGAAAGAGAAAAGAACATAAAAAACAAAAACAAGAATAAAAACAACAAAAAGAAAAAAACTAAATCCTGCATGTGTTTTCTTCTACTTCTTAAAAGAAAATAGATTCTAAAATAAGGAAGAAAAACATATATATCTATATTTATCCATGTATCTATATAAAATAAAATACAATGAAAGGAAATAAAAATACATAAAACATATACAAAATTAAAATTAAAAATGAATTAAAAGGAATTTAAAAAATAAGAAAATAACAAAAAATTATACTAAGAGACTAAAGGATAAAAATACAAAGAGTGCCATATACAGTTTTTCCTAAGAGCTGAAGCATTTTAGGCTTCTCTGATCAGTAAACTTGATGATAGCTAGTTATCTGTGCTGGTCTTCTGGGGGAGGGGATTGTTGCCCTAATTCACAGGTGGACATGTCCTGGTGGAAATTGTCCTTCAGCAGGTGGAGGCAAATCTTGGTATAAGCAGCTCCAGACTCCATTAGGTGTAACTGTTTTGCTCCCTGAAGGCTTTCAGCACTGATGGGTAGGATGAATATAGCTATGCCCATTCTCTAGCCTGTAGTGGAAAATTCACACCCCCAGTATTCAGTGAGCTCTCAGTCAACCACTGTTGTCTCCCCAGTTTCTATCAGAACTCTGCATTCACCTGGCCTGTGAGGGAGTGCTTTTATCTCAGCCATGTGACTGAGTTCCAAAACTTCAAATTTTACAGACTCCTGCAGCAAGGACCCACGTTGTTTCTTCTGGGGGTGTGGAAGGGTCTTATCATTCTTCTGCCTTTTACTGGACCTCTCCCAGTAAAGTGGTCCTCAACAGAGTAGCAGTTTGCAGTTTATGGAAACACAGAGCAGAAAGCCAGCACCGAGATTTGCTGTTCTCCCCTGGCTTCTATGCTTCTATGACTGGAAATTCTGCCATACTCAGGCACCACCTATTGTTCTTGGGATTCCAGGGATCCTGAGACCAGGCTGTCACAGCAGGGATTCTGCCCCACTATGATGCCTGAGCAGCTTTAAGCCAGGCATTTCCCCCACTGCAGCAGACTTCTGAAAGTTCCCATTTTGCACTCTGCTGCTTATAATACTTCACAGTAGCCTCCTTAATCAGGTTCCCTTCTCTCTGCTGTATCCTCAGCTATATCACAAGTTTCTGCATCTCCTATCTTCCAAATGGTGGTACTTTTCTACTGATAGAGACTTGCAGCATTTGTTTTGTTAGAACTCCAATTGATTTCTTAGGTGTTCAGAATGATTTGATAACTATCTAATTGTATTTGAGGAACAAGACAAACCTAGGGTCCCTCTTATCTCCTACATCCCCCATTAATAGTCTTGCTGGGATGGTTTAGTGACCATTGTTTCCTTTAGTTTTGTCCTTTAGTTTTTGATTGTCTGGGAAATGATCTCTACTACTCTGAATGATAGCATTGCTGGTTAGAGTATTCTTGGTTGCAAATTTTTCCCACTTAGTACTTTGAATATATCATGCCACTCCCTTCTGGCTTTCCTAGGTTTTGTTGAGAAACCTCCAGCTAGCCTTGTGGATTTTCCCTTGTAAGTAAATGACTTCTTTTCTCTTTCTGTGTTTAAGGATTTTTCCTTATTCACTATATTTTGCAAATTTAATTACACTATATGCTGGTGTTTGTGGGAATTCACAGTGCTTGGATAGATAAAATCTGACTTGTATATGCCTTCCTGGATGAAACTGACTTAAAAGCAAAGGAACATGCCATGAACGATGGGACTTCTTCGAAGTTTCTTGGCTAAAAGTGGCCAGATTCTTACCGCAGCTCAAGGTTCTCATCTAGGGAGTATATGTTTAAATTTTGAAGAAAAACATGCACCTCTGGGGCCCTTGGGTGGCTCGCTGGGTTAGGCCTTTGCCTTCCACTCAGGTCATGATCTCAGGGTCCTGGGATCAAGCCCCACACCGGGATCTCTGCTCAGCAGGGAGCCTGCTTCCCCCTCTCTCTCTGTCTGCCTCTCTGCCTACTTATGATCTCTCCCTCTGTCAAATAAATAAATAAAATCTTTAAAAAAAAACCAAACAGGCACCTCTGCTGGTCATGAACTTCACAAACTCCTTGCTTTTCATGCATTTCGCAAGCGCTGCTTGCCCTTATCACACACTGCTCCATATATTACTGTCCTGATCATTAAAACTACACATTCCTTCTTGTTTTGCTCTTGCACTCGGTGTATTGATAAAACTCATAATAAAAGCTGAGACAAAACTTGACTCAGAGCCTTTCGCCACTAGACTATCTGGTCCCCAAGCCCTCTCCTCTTATCCTACCAAGGTGTCTGGAGTAATCTTTTCATTCACTGTCTCAGGGTTTGCTGGGTAAACCTGACAGGTGCTGACCTGCTCTTGTTGATTTTTATGGGAGTTCTCTGTGCCTCCTGTGTCAGGATGTATGTTTCCTCCCCTAGATTATGGAAGTTTTCAGCTATTATTTTTTCAAATGAATTTTCTAATTCCTGTTCTCTCTTCTTCTTCTGGGATTCTTATAACACAAATATTACATTTGATGGAGTCACTGAGTTCCTGAAGTATGTTCTCCTTTTGCATAATTCTTCTTTCTCTCTTTCATTCACCTTCATTGCTTTGCATTACTTTGTCTTCTATGTCATTAATTCATTCCACTGCTTCTTCCAGCCTGCTGTTCATAGCATCCAGCACAATTCTAATCTCATTTATTGAATTCCATCTTTGATTGATTCTTTTTAACATTTTATCATTATGGTAAGGGTCACATTGAAGTCTTCTATTTTTGTCTGTAGCCCAGTGAGTTTTCTTATGATGCTTTAAATTCTCCATCAGGCATATTACTTATATCTGCTTTGGTAGATCTCTGGCCTTGGTCTTACCTTTTTTTTTTTTTTTTTAAAGACTTTACTTATTTATTTGTCACAGAGAGAGAGAGTGCACCAGCAGTTAGAGTGGCAGGCATGGGCAGGGAGAGAAGGAGGCTCCCCACCGAGTAAGGAGCCTGATGTGGGACTTGATCAAGGACCCTGGATCATAACCTGAGCCAAAGGTAGACGCTTAACTGACTGAGCCACCCAGGCATCTCACCTTGCTCTTTTATTTGGGATAAATTCCTCTGTATTTGCATTTTGTCTAAGCCTCTGTTTTCTTCTCTGTGTTAGAAAAGCCAATTATGTCCCCTGCTTCTGAAAGTAATATCCTTGTGAAGAGGTCATGTAGTGTCCTGTTCCTAGTGCTTCAGGGAGTAACTCTGGTGTGCACTGCCTGTACTCTGATGTTTTGTTCTTCTTGCTCTATCATTCATTCCAGTCACCTGCAGAGGCTCTCCTTGCCTGCAGTGGGCAGTTTACTTCTTGGCCTAAATGTGGTGAGTTTGAACTAGGCATGCTCTGGTCTGCTTTAGAAATGAGACCTGTCACCACCTCCACCAGAACTGAGGCCCTGCAAAACTCTCTGGTTGGGAGATGTGGTATGGGAAGGGGTTTGTTCTGGTCTTCTGGGGGAGAGCCCTAACATGCTGAGAATGAGGCAAGCATAACTGGCAAGGACAGTTCCCCCAGAGCACAACAGGGTGGGGCTTGCTGTGAGCATGTTAGGCAGCCAATGTCCATACTGCACTGCTTCCCACAGGTGGCTCTGTGTTTAATGTGAGGGGTTGGGGAGGGAAATGTCACCCATCAGCTCCTTTGTTTCTGGAGAGGTATGTCCATGAATGCTACTTCTCAGGTATGTGCTCTGAGAATAGTGAATAATCTCCCCACAGTGTGGCTCAGGAGCTCTTCAAATTGCTGTTTCAACACTGTTTGCCACTGGATTTTTTGCCTGCCATCTCACTAGCAACAGCACAGCACCCTCTATGCTCTATCCCAGTGAAACCCACTGACCTCTAAAACTTCAGACTTTCAGCCCTGTTGGTTGCAAGACTTCAAGAAATTATGCCCCTCTCATTTCCTAAGCCAATGGCTTTAAGGAAATGTTCTCCTTGTGCATTCCCCTGTGTTCTCTCTGTCACCCTTCTCCACTACTATGGCTCCCTCCCATCCATAGCACTTGCAATCCATTTCTTCGCTAAACCACATTTCTGAACTTTTAACCTTCTCTCATGTGGCTTCTTTTCTTCTTTAGTTGTGAAGTTTGCTCTATCAGCCTTTAGGTCAATTTCTAGGGTATTTAGGATGACTTAGTAGCTTTCAAGTTGTCTTCATAGGATGAGGCAAGCCTAGGGTCCTCCTGCTCTGCAGCTATCTTCATGCCTCAGAGATTTTCTTTTTTGATGCAGTCATTTACAGCAACAAATTTCCCTCTTAGTACTGCTTTTAATACATCTCACGAATTTGGGTATATTTTTGTTTTCATTCATTGAAAAATACTGTCCAAGTTCCCTTGTAATTTCTACTTTATTTTATTTTTTTAAAAAATTTTTATTTGTTTATTTGACAGACAGAGATCACAAGTAGGCAGACAGGCAAGCAGTGGGGGGGGGGTAAGGGGGTAGGGAAGTAGGCTCCCCACTGAGCAGAGAGCCCCATGCAGGGCTCGATCCCAGGACCCTGGAACCATGATCCAAGCCAAAGGCAGAGGCTTTAACCCACTGAGCCACCCAGGCACCCCTGTAATTTCTACTTTAATCCATTGGCTAAGACTGTGCTGTTTAATATATACCCATCTGTGAATTTTCCAATTTTCTTTCTCTTATTTCTTTTTAGTTTTATTCCATTGTGGTTGGGAAACACACTTTGTACAGTTTCACTCTTTTAAAAATTTATTCATGTGCCTGCAATGTCACCAATCCCACGCATTGTGTCTTTGGCCACCACTGCACTTTAAAGCAGTTGAGCCTGGACTACCCGCTCAGTTCAAATTTTGATAACACTTTGTATGTGCACTGCCCATCCACCACCCACAGAGATGCTGCATGCCACTGGCCACCAAAAACATGCCCCTGTACCAGGCACTAGGAAGCCACCCAAATTTGAGGGATCCAGCCTAAGACTAGAGGCTCAATGCAAATTTTGCTAACACTACCTCCTACCACTGAGCCCTTCTGTAGTTATGCCCATTCAGAGCTGACCTGCCTTTGTCTCACTAACATTACACAGAGAGCAAGATCAACCCACAACAGGCAGTCATTGTATACATCTGGACTGAAAGGAAAAGTGTCTCTGACACAATAGTTGGACACAAGCACCACACACAGGAAACTCCCCTGAATTGCCCGTTTCTGGTAAACAGGGGACTCTGCACTTCAGGTTAATACAGGACCCCCTTCTTCATAGAGCCCTACTTTCAAGAGCAGAAGACATACCTGACTTTCCTAAAATGCAGAAACAGACACAGAGAGATAGACAAAATGAAGAGACAGAGAAATAAGTCCTAAAAGAAAGGACACAACAAAGTCTCAGCAGGAGATCTAAGCAAAACAGAAATAAGTAGTATTCCTGAGAGAAAATTTAATCCCATTATCATAAAGATACTCTAGACTTCAGAAAAGGATGGAAAACATCAGTGAGACTTGTGAAAATAGGTAAAAAATAATATATCAGAGAAGAACTCAATAAATGAAATTGAAAATACAATAGATAGAAAATAATATGTTACAAGAAGCAGAGGGATGTATCAGTGACCTGAAGATAGAGTAAAGGAAAGCAGTCAAGCTGAATAGGTGAGAGATAAACAAATACTGCATAGTGAGAATAAAGGTAGAGAACACAGTGACTCCTTTAAGTGTAATAACAATCCCATTACAAAGTTCCCAGAAGAAGAGGAGAAAGGTGGGCAGGATATGCACTTGAAGAAATAATAGCTGAAAATTTCCTGAACATGGGTAGGGACACAGATGCAGATTCAGGAATTTCCCCAATAAATTAAACCCAAACAGGTCCACACCAAGACTTATAATAATTAAAGTGGGAAAAAATAGTGATTAAAAAAATGTAAAGATTACAAGAGAAAAGAAGAGAGTTACAAAGGAATCCCACCAAGTCTGTCAGCTGACTTTGCAGCAGAAACTTTGCAGGCCAGATGAGAATGTATTCAAAGTGCTGAAAGGGAAACATCTGAAGGCAGGAATACTTTACCCAGTGAGGCTAACATTCAGAATGGAAGGGGACAGAGAGTTTTCCATACAAAGAGAAGTTAAAATAATTGATCCGTAAACCAGCCCTACAAGAAATGTGACCAGGGACTCTGTGAGTAGAAAACAAAAACCATAAATAAGAGTAAGAATAATAGGAAGCACAAAATAAAAGGATGTAAAAGATGCTACCAAATATCTGAAATGTGGAGGGGAGTAAAGATAGAATTCAAAAATATGTGATCATCTATGGTCAGGGAGAAGACAGCGATGTCCACTCTTATCATTGTTATTTAACATAGCACTGGAAGTCCTACCCTCGGCAGTCAGAAAACAAAAAGATATATAAAACACCCCAAATGGAAAGGAATAAGTCAGACTTTCACTATTTGAAGATGACATCATACTTTGTAGAAAACCTGAAAGACTTCATGAAAACATTGCTAGAACTGATACATGAATTCAGCAAAGACAGGATACAAAATCAACATATAAAAATTTGTTGCATGTCTATACAGTACATGTCTATACATTTATATATATAATGAAGCAGCAGAAAGAGAAATCAAGGAATACATCCTGTTTACAATTGCACCAAAAACCATAAAATACCTAGGGTAAATGTAACCAATGAAGTAAAAGATCTGTGCTCTGAAAACTATAGAAAACTTATGAAAGAAATTAAAGATGATACAAATAAATGGAAAGGCATGCCATGTTCATGGACTAGAAGAACAAATATTGTGAAAAGGTCTAAGCTACCCAAAGCAATTTACATACTTAATGCAAACCTTATCAAAATACCATCAACATTTCCCACAGAGCTCGAAAAAACAATCCTAAAATTTGTATGAAACCACAAAAGACCCTGAATAGCCAAAGCAATTCTGAAATAGAAAAACAAAGCTGCAGACATCACAATTACAGACTTAAAGTTATATTACAAAGCAGTAGTCATCAAGACAAAATGGTACTGGCACAAAGACAGACAAATAGATCAATGGAACAGAATAGAAAACTTGGAAATGGACTCATAACTATATGGTCAAGTAATAATTAACAAAGCAAGAAAGAACATTCAGTGGAAAAAAGACAGTCTCTTTAACAAATGGTGTTGGGAAAACTGGACAATCACATGCAAAAGAATGAAACTGGACCACTTTCTTAGCCTGCACAAAAAAAGTAAATTCAAAATGGATAAGACAGGAAACTGTCAAAATCCTAGAGGAGAACATAGGCAGAAATGTCTTTGACATTGATCATACCAACTTCTTACCAGATAGGTCTCCAGACACAAGGAAAACAAAAGAAAAACTGAGCTATTGTGACTTCATCAAGATAAAGTTTCTTCATAGTTAAGGAAGCAATCAAAAAAGCTAAAAGGCAACCTGCAGAATGGGAGAAGATATTTGCAAATGATATATATGATTAAGGGCCAGTATCCAAAATCTAAAAAGACTTACCAAACTCAACACCCAAAACACAAAGAGTCCAGTTATAAGGCACGAGCAGAAGACATGAATTCACATTTTTCCAAAGACACATGAAAAGATGCTCAACATCACTCATCATCAGGGAAATACAAATCAAAACCATAATGAGATATCATCTCACCCTTGTCAGAATGGCGAAAATAAACAACACAGGAAACAACAGATGTTGGCAAGAATGTGTAGAAAGGGGCTCCCTCTTACATTGTTGATGGGAATGCAAACTGGTACAGCCACTCTGGAAAACAGCATGGAGTTTCCTCAAAAAGTTACAAACAGAACTACACTATGACCCAATAATTGCACTAACTAGGTATTTACCCAAAGGATAATAAAGGCTGATTCAAAGGGACACAAGAACCATAGTGTTTATAACACCATTATCAACAGTAGTGAAATTACGGAAAAAGCCCCAATATCCATTAACTGGTAAATGAATTTAAATAAAAGCTTGAAACAAACAAACAAAAAATAGAATACCATCAGTAAACCACATATTACTAAAAAAAATGATCACCAGCTTAATATAAACTACTATATACAGAAGCTGTTATATTTAAACTAAGTTGTAACCACCAATCACATAGCGGTAATGGATATGAAAACATAAAGGATAAAGAACCCAAGTATATCACTAAAGAAAACCAGAAAATCATGAAAGTAAGAAAGAGAAGAATCAATCAGACAATGAGCTAGAAATACAACCACAAGACAAGTAACAGAATGGCAAGAAATATTTATCTATGTGGTGAAAAAATAATGAATACTGTTATGCTGAAAATAAATTAAAAAGAAATTTAAAAAAGAAATATTTATCTATTGTAATTACTTTGTAATTTGTAAATTGTCTAAATGCTCTAATCAAAAGAGATAGGGTGATAGAATGAATATAAACAAGACATCTTTTTTTTGAGAGGGAGAGGCAGAGAGAGGGAGCATGAGTTAGAAGGTAGGGGTAGAAGGAAAGAGAGAGAGAGATCATCTTAAGCAAGCTCCATACCCACAGCAGAGATGAAGGTGGGGTTCAATCTCATGACCATCAGATCACAACCTGAGCTGAAATCAAGAGTTGGATGTAGTCGCCAAACTGGAAAGAATCAAGATGCCCTTCAATGGATGAATGGATAAAGAAGATGTGGTCCATATATACTATGGATTACTATGCTTCCATCAGAAAGGATGAATACCCAACTTTTGTATCAACATGGATGGGACTGGAAGAGTTATGCTGAGTGAAATAAGTCAAGCAGAGAGAGTCAATTACCATATGGTTTCGCTTATTTGTGGAGCATAAGGAATAACATGGAGGACATGGGGAGCTGGAGAGGAGAAGGGAGTTGGGGGAAATTGGAGGGGAAGACAAACCATGGGAGACTGTGGATTCTGAACAACTAACTGAGGGTTTGGGGGTGGATAGGAAGTTGGGTAAGCCTGATGGTAGGTATTGTGGAGGGCACGTATTGCATGGAGCACTGGGTGTGGTACATAAACAATGAATTCTGGAACACTGAAAAGAAATTTAAAAATTTTTTAAAAAAGAGTTGGATGCTTAACCAACTAAGCCACCCAGACACCCCAAAACAAGACCTATCTATATGCCATCTATAAGAGACTCAAGTCAGACTGAAAGATATCTGCATAATGAAAGTGAAAAGATGGAGAAACATTTTTCATGCAAATGGTGGTCAAAATAGAGATAGATTAACAATATTTATATAGGACAAAATAGATTTTCAAACAAAGTCTGTAAAAAGAGACAAAGAAGGACACTATATAATAATAAGGGAGGCAAATAAACAAGAAGATATAAGAATTGTAAATATATAAATATATATACCCCCAACCTGGGAGCACCGAAATACATGCAACATTTAATGACAAACATAAAGGAATGAATCCATAGTAATAAAATAATAGTAGAGGACTTTAACACCACACTTAGAGCAATGGACAGATCATCTAAACAATAAATCAACAAGGAAACAGTGACTTTGAAAGACACACTAAACCAGATGTCTCTAACAGATATACTCAGAACATGCCATCCTGAAAAAGTAAAATACACATTCTTTTCAAGTGCACTTGGAACATTCACCAGAATAGATCACATATTAGGTCACAAAACAAGCCCCAACAAATTAAAAAAAAATTCCGGTCATAACATGCATCTTTTCTGACCACAACACTGTGAATTAGAAATCAACCACAAGAAAAAAAATCTTGAAAGAGCACAAATACATGAAGATTAAATAACATGCTACTAAAGAATGAATAGGTCATCCAAAACATCAATGGAGAAATGAAAAAGTACAAGGAAACAAATGAAAATGAAAACACAATGATCCAATACCTTTGGGATGGAACAACAAAGAATAGTTCTAAGAGAGAAGTTTATAGCATTACAGGCCTATCTCAAAAAGAAAGAAAATCCTGAAATAAACAACTTAAACTTACACCTAAAGCCTAAAGGAGCTAGAAAAATAACAAAAAACCCAAAAAGCAGCAGAAGGAAGGAAATAACAAAGATTTGAGCATAAATAAATGAAATAGAAACTAGAAAAACAATGGAACAGTTCAATATAACCAGGAGCAGATTCTTTGAAAAGATCAAGAAAATTAATAAAACTCTGGCCAGACTCATCAATATAAAAGGAAGGACTCAAACAAAATCACCACTGAGAGAAGAGAATTAGCAACCAACACCACAATAGTCCAAACAATTGTTAGAGAATATTGTAAAAACTAGGGGCACATGGCTGGCTTAGTCAGAAGAGCATGTGACTCAATCTTGTAGTCATGAGAGAAGATTACTAAAAAAAAAAAAGAAAAAGAAAAAAAAGAATAAACTTTAAAAAAGGAAAAAATTATATGCCAAAAAACCACAGTCTAGAAGTGGATAAATTCCTAGAAACATAAAAGTGAAATAGAAAGAAGTAGAAAATCTGAACAGACTGATAACCAGCAAAGAAATCAAATCAGTAGTCAAAAAAACTCCCAAAAAAGAAAAGTCCAGGACCAGATGGCTTCATAGGTGAATTCTACCAAATATTTAAAGAAGACTTAATACATATTCTTCTCAAATTATTTTGAAAAATAGAAGATGAAGATGAGAGTTGAGATGGTGGAGGAGTAGGGGGACCCTAAGTATGTCTCATTCCCTGAATACAACTAGATTGTTGTCAAATCATTCTGAGCACCTGAGAAATCAATCAACAACCTGAGAAAACAGATATTGCAAGTCGACAAGGAGAAAAACCACTCCCTTTTGGATAGTAGGAGGTGTGGAGACTTGAGTCAGGTGTGATATAGATGAGGATAAGGGGGTGGGGGAGGCTGTTGAAGCAGGCTACCACAAAGTATTACAATAAGTAACAATAAGTACAATAAGTAGCAAAGGACAGAATCCAGACTTTTAGAAGTCTGCTACAGTAGGGGATGTGCCTGACCTAAAGGTGCTCAGATGGTGAAGTGGGGCAGAATCCCAGGTGTGACAGTGTGGTCTGAGGGATCCCCTGGTCTCAAGAAGAATGGGTAACACCTTAGTGAAGCACTGTTCCCAGGCCTAGAAGCATAGAAGCCAGCTGAGGACATTGAGTCTAGGTGCTAGCTTTCTGCTCTCTGTTGCCTTAAACTGCAAACCACAAATTTGTTGTGCCACTGCTTTCCTGGGATGAGTCCAGCAAAACGCAAAAGACTGGAGAAACCCTCCCCAGGAGGAACAGCACAGGTAAGCACCATAGTAGTCCCAACAATTTGGAGTTTTAAAACTCCATCCTGTGTCTGAGATTAAAAAAAAAAAAAAAAAAAGCTTGGACACAGGCAGGGTGAACTAGAGCACAGTTATGACAGAAACCAGAGAGACAAGAGTGATTGATTGCTCTTTTGTGAGTGCTCATTGAAGACTGGGGGCTGCGAATTTCTAGCACCGGGGCTAGAGAACAGGGCACCACCATATTCATGCTGCCCATCAGTGCTGAAAGCCTTCAGAGAGCAAAATAGCTCCACCTAGAGGTGGAGTCTGGAGCCTTGGACACCAATTGCTGCCTCCCTGTGCACTGTAGGTGCTTGCCCTTCCACTAGGGCAAGCCCACCTGAGAATTAGTGCAACAGGCCCCTCCCCCAGAAGACCAACACAAATTACTCATACTGTTTACTGGTCATAGATGGCTGCAAAGCTTTAGCTCTAGGGGAAAATAGTATCTAGCATACTTTCTACTTTTATTCTTTAATTTATTATTATTTTTTCAGTTATTTTTCTTATTTTTTCAATTCTTTTAAAATTTTTGTATTTATATGTGCTTTATATATATTTTTATTCTTTCCTTTTATTGTCTCATATATATATATATATATTCTTTATTTTCAAATCTAGTTTCTTTTTTTTTTAAAGATTTTATTTATTTGTCAGAGAGAGAGAGGGCACAGGCATCCACAATGGCAGGCAGAGACAGAGGGAGAAGCAGGCTCCCTGTGGAGCCAGGAGCCCGATGTGGGACTCGATCCCAGGACGCTGGGATCATGACCTGAGCCGAAGGCAGCTGCTTAACCAACTGAGCCACCCAGGCGTCCCCAAATCTAGTTTCTTTTAACAAGGAGACCAAACACACTGAGGATCTAGAGAGTTTGTTGTTGTTGTTATTGTTGTTTTTCTTTTTCTTTCTTCTTTACTATTCTGGAAAAAATGATGAGATGGAGAAATCCAAATACCAAAAGAAAGAACAGAAGGTAGTACTCACAGCCAGGGATTTAATTAATATAAATATAAGTAAGATCTCTGAATTATGATTTAAAACAACAATTATAAGGATAATAATTGATAATAATATATAACAAATATAAGGATCATAGTTGATAATAAATGGGCTTGAAAAATGCATGGGAGACACTAGAGAATCCATTATGGTAGAGATAAAAGAACTAAAATCTAGTCAGGCCAAAACTATAAATGCTATAACCAATATGTACTCCCAAGTGGAAGCCATAAAAAAATGAGGATGAACAAAGCAGAAGAGTGAATAAATGATATAGAAGATAAAATTATGGGAAATAATGCATTTGAAAAGAAGAAACAAAACTATTAGATCACAAAGGTAGACTTAGGGAATGCACCGATTCCCTAAAGCAAAATAATATCCATATTATGGACATTTCAGAAGAAGAGTGTGAAAAGATGGCAAAAGGTTTATTTGAACAAATTATATCTGATAGCTTCCCTAATCTGGGGAAGGAAATAGACATTCAAGTCCAAGAGGCACAGAGAACTCCCCTTAAAATAAACAAAAATAGGTCAACATCACAATATATTTTGGTGAAACTTGCAAATTTCAGACATAAAGAGAAAATCCTGAAAGGAGCTTGAGGCAAGAGCTCCTTAACCTATAAAGGTAGAAACAATAGACTGGCAGCAGACCTATCCACAAAGAATTGGCAGGCCAGAAAGGACTGGCATGACATTCAACATGCTAATGGGAAAATATATGCAACCAAGAATATTTATCCAACAAGGTTATCATTCAGAATAAGGAGAGATAAAAAGTTTCCCAAACAAAAACTACATACTAAACCTGTCCTGCAAGAAATATTAAAGGGGATGCTTTGAGTGGAAAAAGAACTAAAAATTGACAATGACCAGAAAGGAAGAGACAAGGTACAGGAACAGCAACATTACAGGAAATACGATGGCAATAAATTTGTATTTTTAAAATTACTAATACAAATGTAAATGGACTAAATGCTCCAATCAAAGAATATAAGGTATCAGAACGGATATTTTAAAAAGCCCACTGATATGTTGCTTGCAAGAGACTCATTTTATTTTTTAATGTTTTTGTATCATTATTTCTTAGTTTTTTTTTAATTAAAAATTTTTTTACTATGTTAATTTACTCACCATACAGTACATCATTCATTTTGGATGGAGTGTTCCATGATACAGTATTTACATATAACACCCAGTGCTCCATAATATATATGCCCTCCTTAGTAGCCATTACTGTTCTATCCCATTCCTCCTGCATCTCCCCTTTAAAACCCTCAGTTTGTTTCTTGGGGTCCATGGTCTCTCATGGTTCATCTTATCCTCATTTGTCTCCTTCATTTAAGAGACTCATTTTAGACACAAAGGCATGCCCACATTGAAAGTGAGAGAATGGAGAAGAATTTATCATGCTAACTGACATCAAAAGAAAATTAGAGTAACCATACTTATATCAGATGAACTAGATTTTAAACCAAAGAGTGTAATATGAGATGAAGAAGGACACTATATCACAATAAAGGGGTCTATCCAACAAGAGGCTCTAACAATGATAAATATTTAGTCCCCTAACTTGGAAGCAGCCAAATATATAGACCAATTAACAACATAAATAAAGAAACTCATTGATAATAATACAATAATAGGAGGATACTTCAACACCCCACTCACAGCAATGGACAGATCATGGAACAGAAAATCAACAAGGAAATAAGGGCTTTGAGTGACACACTGGAACAGACGGACTTCACAGATATATTGAGAGCATTTCATCTTAAAGCAGCAGAACACACATTCTTTTTGAGTGTCCATGGAACATTCTCCAGAATAGATCACATACTGGGTCACAAATCAGGTTTCAACCAGTACAAAAAGATTGAGATCATACCATGCACTTTCAGACCACATCAGTTTGAAACTTGAAGACAACCACAAGAAGAAATTTGGAAGGACCACAAATACATGGAGGTTAAAGACCATACTATTAGAGTGGATGGATCAACAGGAAATTAGAGACAAATTTTAAAAATACACAGAAGCAAATGAAAATAAAACAGGACAGGTCAACCTTTGACTACCTTTGTAGCAAAGGTAGTCCTAAGAGGGAAGTATATAGCCACACAGGCCTTCCTCGAGAACAAAGAAAAGTCTCAAATACACAACCAAACATTACACATAAAGGACCTGGAAAAAAAACCCAGCTGTTAAGACTTAAATCCAGCAGAAGAAGAAAAATAATAAAGGTCAGAGCAGAAATCAATGATATAGAAATAAAAAAAATAAGTAGAACAGATCAGCAAAACTAGGAGCTATTTCTCTGAAAGAATTAATAGATTGATAGCCTTCTAGCCAGACTTATCAAAAAGAAAAGAGAAAAGACCCAAATAAAGTCATGAATAGACGAGGAGAGATCACAACCAACACCACAGAAATGCAAACAATTATAAGAGAATATTATGAGCAATTATGTGAAGAAATTAGGCCATCTGGAATAGATACATTACTAGAAACACAAACTACCAAAACTGGAACAAGAAGCGATAGAAAACCTGAAAGAACCCATAAACAGCAAAGAAAAGGAACCAATCATCAAAGATATCCCAACAAACAAGATTCCAGTGCTGGATGGCTTCCTGGGGGGAATTCTACTAAACATTTAAAGAAGAATTAATACCTATCTTCTGAAAATATTCCAAAAATTAGAAATGGAATGAAAACTTCCAAATTCATTCTATGATGCCAACATTACTTTGATCCCAAAACCAAGTCCCCCACAATATGTACATATAAAAGTGAAAAAATTATACTGAAAGGCTGAAGAATCAAAAAACAAACCCAACAAATTCTATATACCGTTTTCCCCAAGAGCTGAAGCTTTGCAATTTTCTATAATGAGGAAACTTGGTGCTAGCCAGTTATTCCTGCTGGTCTTCTGGGGGAAGGTCCTGTTGCATTGATTCTTGGGGGCACTTGCACTTGTGGAAATGCATCTCCACTGCCAGGGTCTAGTCTCAGTGTAAGTGGCTCCAGATTCCACTATGTGGCAGTTTTGCTCTCTGAAGGCTTTCAGCCCCAATGGGCTGGATGAAAATATGGTGTCCCAGAGCTGAAAGTTCGTACCCCCTACTCTTCAGTGAGCCCTCACAGAAAGCATTCACTTTTGTCTTCCTGGTTTCCACCCAAACTTTGTGTTTTCCCAACCCATGAGCAATAATTTTTATCTCAGGCACATGATTGAGTTTCAAGTCTCCAAATTTTATAGACACCTACATCATGGACCCATGCTGTTACTCTCAGGGGAGGGAGGGGTGTCTTGTCACACTTCTCTCTATTGCTGGCCCCTGCCAGGAGAGCAGTTCTGTGACCATGCAGCAGTTCACAGTTTACAGCAACACAGAGCAGAAAGCCAGCACCAAGACTCGCTGTTTTCACCCAGCTTACCTGCTCCAATACCTGGGAACTCTGCCACATTCTGCCATCCCAGTTCTCCTTTGACCCCAGGGATTCTGAGACCATGCTGTCCCACCTGAGATTTCCCCTGCTTCACCACCTGAGCACCTTTAAGCCAGGGACATCCCCCACTGTAGTAGAATTCTAAAAGTTCTGATTTTGTGCTCTGCTGCCTATAATACTTTGTGGTAGCCTCCTTAAGCCAGCTCTATCACCACTCCCATATCCTCTGTTATATAGCCTTGGATTCAAGTTTCTACACCTCCTACCTTCCCCAAAGTCGTCACTTTTCTATTTGTAGAATTGCAATATTTCTTTTTCTCAGATCTCTGATTGATTTCACAGATGTTCAGAATGATTTGATATCTAGCTGAATTCCAGGAACCAGATGAATTTAGGGGCCCCCTACTCCTGTGCTGTCTTAACTCCTCTTCTAACAAACATTTAAAGAAGAATTAATACCTATTATTCTGAAATGATTCCAAAAATAGAAATGAATGCAAACTTCCAAACTCATTCTAGCAACATTACCCTGATCCCCAAACCAGACAAAGGCACATTAAAGGAGAATTGCAGATCAATATTCCTGATGATCATGGATGGAAAATTCCCAAAAGATACTTGCTAATCAAATTCAAGAGTACATAAAAAGGATTATTCACAACCATTAAGCAGGATTTATCCAGGGTTGCAGGGGTGGTTCAACATCCACAAATCAACTGGAATGAGATACCACTAACATATAGAATTGTATACAATATCCCTAATGGGCGTAGATGTAAAAATCCTCAAACAAATACTAGAAAACTGAGCAGAAGAATACCTTAAAAAACCATTCACACAATCAAGTGAGATTTATTCTTGTACAAATAGTTCAATATTCACAAATCAATCAGCGTGATACATCATATCAATAAGTGAAAGGATAAGAACCATACAATCATTTAGATAAATTTCAGAAAAAACATTTGAGAAAGTACAATATCCATTCATGATAAAAAGCCCTCAACAAAGTTTGTTGACATGGGTATATTTCAACATAATAAAAGCTGCATATTAAAATCCCACAACTAAAATCATCCTCAATAATGAAAAGCAGAAATCTTTTCCTCTATGGTCAGGAGTAAGACAGGAATGTCAACTCTCACCACTTCTATTCAACATAGTATACTGTAAGTCCTAACCACAGTAATCAGATAACAAAAAGAAAAAAAGTATCCACGTCAATAGGGAAGAAGTCAAACTATCACTATCTGCAGATGACATCATACTTTATGTAGAAAACCTGAAAGATTCCATCAAAAAACTGTTAGAACTGATACAGGAATTCTTCAGTCAGGTCACAAGATACAATATCAACATATAGAGTTCTGTTGCATTGCTATACATCAAAAATGAAGCAGCAGAAAGAGAAAATAAGGAATCAGTTCCATGTACAATTGCAACAAAATTAATAAAATACCTAACCAATAATAATAATAATATAACTAACCAAAGTGCTGAAAGTTTTCTAGCTCTGAAAACTAGAAAACACTGATGAAAGAAATTGAAGATGACACAAAGAATTGGAAAGATATTCCTTTCTTATGGATTTGAAGAAAGAATAATGTTAAATTGGCTATACTACCCAAAACATTCTACACATTTAATGCAATACCTATCAAAATACCAAAAGTATTTTTCACAGAATTTAAAAAAAATCAAAAATGTATATTTAGCCATAAAAGACCCTTCATTGCCAAATCAATTTTGAAAAAAAGCAGACCAAAACTAGACTTTTGCAAAAATGGTGGAAGATAGGGGACCTTGTTTCATGTAGTCCCTTGAATTTAGCACCTATGAATTCAACCTGAGATGGAAGAAAAGAATTGCTGGAATTCTACAGTTAGCACACTGACCACATTTCCCAAGGTAGGAGATGCAAAGAAGTGAATATGAGGGGTATGTATCAGAAGATAAATGGCAGGGGGTGGGGAGGAAACTCCTGAAAACCAGCTACTGGAAAGTGATAAAGCAGCAGAGCTCAATATCAGAACTTTTAGAAGTCTGCTCCAGTGAGAGACATCCCTGCCTGAAAGGTGCTAAGGTGCTGAAGCAGGGCAGAATCCTAGGTGGGATATTGTTGTCTTAGGATCCCCAGAATCCCAGAAAGAACAGGGGTGCCTGAACTGGCAGAGTTCCCAAGCATTGGAGTGGGAATTCAGCTATGGTCAGTGAGCCTAACTCAGTTTGCCATAAACTGCAAACCAGGGCAGGATTGAGTGAATACTTTCTGTTTGGGGAACCCTGCAAGCAGTAGACCAGTGGTGACCCCCCTCCTTCTCCTGGGAAGATCAGCACAGGTGCACACCACAGGAATCTGCAGAGTTTGGAGGCACACAAAAGTGAAGAGTGCATTTCCCTGAGGGTTTACTGAAGAGAGGGCCATGATATTTCAGCTCTGGTGCTGGAGATTAAGGCAATGCCATTTTAATTTTCAACTTCTAAAGCCATATAGAGAGCCTTCAGGGAATGAAAGCTACATGGAGCAACCCAAAGCAACTTACACTGAGCCTGGCCCACTAAAATGAGTGGTGAAACTCTGCCCAAGTAGACACTTGAGATTCCATGAAGCAGGCATTTCCCCCAGAAGACCAGCTAGAACGTCAGATGGATATCAACTTTACCAAACACACAAAACTGCAAAACTCCTGTGCTAGGGGAAATTAGTATATAGAATTTGAGGTTGTTTCCTCATGATTCTTTTATCTTTCAGTTTAAATTTTTTATGCTTTTCTTTTTTTTCCTTTTCAACTAGGTTCTTATTTTATTAATTCTTTGTTTTAAAGTTTTCTTTTAATTTTCATTTTACATTTGCTTTTCTTTTATTTTTAAATTTTTTATTTTTTATAAACATATATTTTTATCCCCAGGGGTACAGGTCTGTGAATCGCCAGGTTTACACACTTCACAGCACTCACCAAAGCACATACCCTCTCCAGTGTCCATAGCCCCACCCCCCTTCTCTCAACCCCCCTCCCCCCAGCAACCCTAAGTTTGTTTTGTGAGATTAAGAGTCACTTATGGTTTGTCTCCCTCCCAATCCCATCTTGTTTCATTGATTATTCTCCTACCTACTTAAGCCCCCATGTTGCATCACCACTTCCTCATATCAGGGAGATCATATGATAGTTGTCTTTCTCTGCTTGACTTATTTCGCTAAGCATGATATGCTCTAGTTCCATCCATGTTGTCGCAAATGGCAAGATTTCATTTCTTTTGGTGGCTTTACATTTACATTTCATAGATATAGTCTTCATTTTTAATTTCCTTTCACTGTATTCAACTTATTTTTGTAGATACAGAAGTTTTGCTTTCTTTACAATTTTGGGATTTAGAATCTTCTAAAAAGCATACCAAAATACACTCAGGACCAAATGGATTGCCCTGTTTTATATACTTGGGAGATTATATTCTCTCTTTTTTTGCTTCTCTTTCTTTTCTTTTTTGGTTTCCAAATTCTTCAGATTTGTCTAGTGTGGATTTTGTTTGGGTCATGGTTGATATTTTTGATTTGGTTTTCTCATTAATCCATTCTTCTCTGGGCAGAATAACTAGAAAACGATAATGCTCCCTGACATGGATATAGTCAATATGGCTAGATGTAAAATATTGGAGCTGAAATTCAGGATGATGATTATAAAGTTACTAGCTGGGCTTTAAAAAAGCATGAAAGACACTAGAGAATCTTAGTGCAGAAATAAAATCTAATCAGGCCAAAACTAAAAGTGCTTTAGCTGAGATACTGTCTAAAATGGATGCTCTAACAGCAAGGGTAAATGAGGCAGAAGAGAGAGTCAGGGACATAGAAGACAAGATGATGGGAAGGAATGGGCTGAGGAACAGAGAGAAAAATGACTAATGGATGATGAGGAGAGGCTTTGAGAAATCAACAATACCATAAAGCAAAAAATATTAGATATGGGGGTCCAAGAAGGAGGAGAGGGAAAGAAGGCATATTTGAGCAAAGAATTGATATGGACATTCCTAATCTGGGGAAGAAAACAGGCATTTAAGTTTAGGAGGTAGAAAGACGCCCACTCAAAATCAATAAAAATAGATCAACACACAGGCACATAATAGTGAAGCTCGCAAATTTCAGAGATAAAGAGAAAATCCTGAAAGCAGCTCAAAGCAAATGTTTCTACCATTAACCTATAATGGTAGAAACATTAGACTGGCAGCAGACCTATCCACAGAGACCTGGAAGGTCAGAAAGACTGGCATGATATAATCAGGGTACTAAATGAGAAAAACATGCAGCCAAGAGTACTTTATCCAGCAAGGCTGTCATTCAGAATGTAAGGAGAGATAAAGAGCCTCCAGGACAAAGAGAAATGAGAAAAATTTGAGATCACGAAACCAGCCTTGCAAGAAATATTAAAGGGGATCATATAAATGAAGAGAGAGCCCAGAAGCAGCATAGGCCAGAAAGAAACAGAGACAATCTACAGAAACGGGGACTTTGTGGGGACTGCATCAGCACTAAATTCCTGTCAGTAGGTACAATGAATATAAATGGTTTAAATGTTCCAATCAAAAGACACAGAGTATCAGACTGGGTAAAAAAGCAAAACCCATTCATATGCTCTCTATACATTTTAGACCTAAAGATGCCTCCAGATTGAAAGTGAGAGGTTGGAGTACCACTGATCATGGTAATGGACATCAAAAGAAATCTGGAGTAGCAATCACCATATCAGCCAAATTAGATTTTAAGCCAAAGACTCTAATAAGGGATGAAGAGGGACACTATATCATACTTAAATGGTCTACCCAACAAGAGATCTAACAATTCTAAATATTTATGCTCCTAACTCAGGAATAGACAATTATGTCAACCAATTAATAATAAAATTAAAGAAACACATTGATAGTAATACAATAATGGTGGGGGATTTCAACACCCCACTTGCAGCAATGGACAGATCATACAATCAGAAGACCAACAAGGAAACAGGGGCTTTGAATGAGACACTGGACCAAATGGACTTCATGGATAAATACAGAGCATTCTATCCTAAGGCAACAGAATACACATTCTTCTCCAGTGCCCATGAAACATTCTCCAAAATTGATCACATACTGGATTACAAATCAGGCCTCAAGAGGTACCAAAAGATTGGGATTATTCCCTGTATAAACACTGTATGTTTTCAGACCACAATGCTTTGAAATGTAATCTCAACCACGAGAGAGAATTTGGAAGGAACTCAAATACTTGGAGGTTAAATGCACCCCATTAAAGAATGAGTCAACCAGGATAAAGAAAAACTTTAACATCACAGAAACAAATGAAAATGAAACACAGCTACCCAAACCTTTAGGATGCAGCAAAGTCAGTCCTAAGAGGCAAGTAAATAACAATACAAGTCTTTCTCAAAAAAAAAAAAAAATTAGAAAAGTCTCAAAATCCAAGCTAAACTTACACCTAAAGGAGCGGGAGAAGGAACAGCAAATAAAGCCTAAACCAAGCAGGAACAGAGAAATGATAAAGATTAGAGCAGAAATCAATGAAATAGAAACCAAAAGAACAGAAGAACAGACAGTGAAACTAGAAGCTTATTCTTTGAAAGAATAAGATAGAGAGCCTGGTGATGGGTATTATAGATGGCACATATTGCATGGAGCACTGGGTGTGGTGCATAAACAATGAATTTTGGAGCACTGAAAAGAAAAAAAAAAGAATAAGACCAAGAAGCCCCTGGCCAGATATATCAAAAGGAAAAGGGAAAGGAACAAAATTAACAAAATCATGAATGAAAGAGGAGAGATCACGACCAATACCAAGGAAATACAAATTATTTTAAGAACATATTATGAGGTTCCCCCAACCTCCCACCCCCCACCACTTAAAACCCCTCAGATTGTTTTTCAGAGTCCATAGTCTCTCATGGTTCTCCTCCCCTTACAATTTACCCCAACTCCCTATGTCCACCATGCTATATGTTATGCTCCACAAATAAGTGAAACCATATGATAATTGACTCTCTCTGCTTGACTTATTTCACTCAGCATAATCTCCTCCAGTCCCGTCCATGTTGCTACAAAAGTTGGGTATTTATCCTTTCTGATGGAGGCATAACACTCCATAGTGTAAATGGACCACATCTTCCTTATCCATTCATCCACTGAAGGGCATCTTGGTTCTTTCCACAGTTGTATGGAGCACTGGGTGTGGTACAAAAACAATGAATACTCTTATGTTGAAAATAAATAAAAAATAAATATAAAAAAAAGAACATACTATGAGGGGCGCCTGGGTGGCTCAGTGGGTTAAAGCCTCTGCTTTCAGTTCAGGTCATGATCCCAGGGTCCTGGGATCGAGACCCACATTGGGCTCTCTGCTCAGCAAGGAGCCTGCTTTCCTTCCTCTCTCTCTGCCTGCCTCTCTGCCTACTTGTGATCTCTGTCTGTCAAATAAATTTTTAAAAAATTAAAAAAAAAGAACATATTATGAACAACTATATGCAACAAATTAGGCAATCTGGAAGGAATGGATGCATTCCTGGAAACATAAACACCAAAACTGACATAAGAAGAAATAGAAAACTGGAACAGAGCTATAACCAGCAAAGAAATTGAATTGGTCTTCAAAAATCTCCCAAGGAAAAAGAGTCCAGTACCAGATAGCTTCCCAGGGAAATTCTACAAAACACTTAAGGAAGAATTAATACCTATTCTTCTGAAAGTTTTCAAAAAGTTAGAAATGGAAGGGAAACCTCCAAGCTCATTCTATGAGGCCAGCATTACCTTGATATAAAAATCAGACAAAGACCCCAATCAAAAAGGAGAATTACAGACCAATAATGCTGATGAACATGGATGCCAAAATTCTCACCAAGGTAATCATCAGTAGGATCCAACAGTACATCAAAATGATTATTTACAACCACTAAGGGAGTTTTATTCCTGGTCTGCAGGTAGGTTCCATATTGGCAAATCAATCAACATGATACATCACATTAATAAAAGAAAGGACAAGATCTTCTTAATCAATTGCAGAAAAAGAATTTGACAAAATACAGCATTCTTCCTTAATTAAACTCTCCACAGACTGGGGATAGTGGAAACATAACTTAATATCATAAAAGCCATCTATGTAAAGCCCACAGCAAATATGATTATCAATTGGGAAAAACAGAGTTTTTCCCTGAAAGTCAGGAACATGACAGGGATGCTCACTGCCACCACTACTGTTGAACATAGTACTCGAAGTCCTAGCCTCAGCAATTAGACAACAAAAGGAAATAAAAGGCATTTAACTTGGCAAAGAAGAAGTCAAAATCTCACTCCTCACAGATGACATGTTACTTTATGTGGAAAACCCAAAAGTGTCCCCCCCCAAATTCTTAGATCTCCTACAGGAATTCAGCATCATGACAGGATATAAAATCAATGCACAGAGGTCAGTAGCATTTCTATACACTAACAATGTGACTGAAGAATGAGAAATTAAAGAATTGATCCCATTTGCAATTGCACAAAAAACCCTTAAGATATCTAGGAATAAACCTAACTGAAGAGGTAAAGAATCTTTACCCTAAAAATTGCAGAACATTTATGAAAGAAGTTGAGGAAGACAGAAAGAAATGGAAAAATATTCCATGTTCATGGATTGGAAGAACAAACATTATTAAAATTTCTATGCTACACAGAGCAATCTACAAATTCAATGCAATCTCTATCAAAATACTATCAACATTTTTCACAGAGCTAGAACAAATAATCCTAAAATTTTTATGGAATCAGAAAAGACCCCAAACAGCTGGAGAAATGTTGAAAAAGAAAACCAAACCTGATGGCATCACAGTGACAGACTTCAAGCTATATTACAAAGCTGTGATCATCAAGACAGTATGGTCCTGGCACAAAAACAGATGCATAGATCAATGAAACAGAATAGAGAGCCCAGAAATGGACCCTCAACTCTATGGTCAATTAATTTTTGACAAAGCAGGAATGAAGCTCCAATGGAAAAAGGCAGTTTCTTCAAACATGGTGTTGGTAAAATTGGGCAACCACACGTTGAAGAATGAAACTGGACAATTTTCTTATACCATACACAAAAATAAACTTGAAACGGATGAAAAACTTAAATGGATCCATCAAAATCCTAGAAAAGAAAACATGCAGCACCTTCTTTGACCTCAGTCACAGCAACTTCTTGCTAGATGGATTTCCAAAGGTAAGGAAAACAAAAGCAAAAATGCATTATTGGGACTTCATCAAGATAAAAAGCTTCTGCACAGAAAAAGAAACAGTTAACAAACTAAAGGCAATTTACAGAATGGAAGAAGATATTTGTAAATGACATCAAATAAAGGGCTAGTATCCAGGACTATTAATCACTTTTAAAAACTCAACACCCAAAAAACAAATAATCCAATCAAGGAATGGGCAGAAATCATGAACAGATAATTCTCCAAAGAAGACATACAAATGGCCAACAGACACATGAAAAAATGCTCCACATTGCTGGGCGTCAGGGAAATGTAAATCAAAACCACAATGAGATACCACCTCTGACCAGTCTGAATGGCTAAAATTAAAAAGACAGGAAACAAATGTTGGTGAGGTGAAGAAAGGGGAGCCCTTTAACACTACTGGTGGGAATGCAAGCTAATATAGCCACTCTGGAAAACAGTATGGAGATTCCTCAAGAAGTTAAAAATAAGGGAGGAGTCAAGATGGCAGAGAAGTAGCAGGCTGAGACTATATCAGGTAGCAGGAGATCAGCTAGATAGCTTATCAAACCATTGCAAACACCTACAAATCCAACAGGAGATCAAAGAGAAGAAGAGCAGCAATTCTAGAAACAGAAAATCCACCACTTTCTGAAAGGTAGGACCAGTGGAGAAGTGAATCCAAAGTGATGGAAAGATAGACCGTGGGGGGAGGGGACAGCTCCCAGCAAGCAGCAGAACAATGGAGCAGTAAATCAGGATTTTTTTTAAAAGTCTGCTCCATTGAGGGACATTGCTCCAGAGGCTAAACCGAGGTGAAGCCCATGGAGGGACAGCATGGCCGCAAGTCCTGCAGGGTCGCAGAAGGATCGGGGGTGTCTGAGTGTCACAGAGCTCACAGGTGTTAGAATGGGGAAACCAGCTACAGAGATAGAGCCAAGGAGTGAGCTCTCAGCTTGGGGTTACCTTGAACCAGTTACAGGCTGGGTGAGCTCGTAGTGCAGCAGGAGGCCAGGAAGAAGGGAGTGATTGAGTGCTTTTCTCTGAGGGCACACTGAGGAGTGGGGCCCAAGCTCTCAGCTCCTCTGGGCCAGAGATTGTGAGGCCGCCATTTTCATTCCTGTCCTCTGGAACTCTACGGAAAGCATTCAGGGAACAAAAGCTCCCGAAAGCCAACCCAAGTGGATTACTTAGCCTGGCCTCTGCTAAGGGCGGTGCAATTCCGCCTCAGGAAGACACTTGAGAATCCCTACAACAGGCCCCTCCCACAGGTCAACAAGAAATCCGGCCAAGACCAAGTTCACTTACCAAGGAGAACAGCGGAGTTCCAGAGGAGGAGAAAACAAAGCATGAAACTCATGGCTTTCGCCCCATGATTCTTTAGTCTTGCAGATAATTTAATTTTTAAAAAAATTTGTTGTTGCTGTAAACATTGGGCTACAGATGGCCCTTCTTTTCATGACATCTGTATCTTTGGGGTAAATACCCAGTAGTGCAATGGCAGGATCATAGGGAAGCTCTATTTTTAATTTCTCGAGGAATCTCCACACTGTTCTCCAAGGAGGCTGCACCAACTTGCATTCCCACCAACAGTGGAAGAGGGTTCCCCTTTTTCCACATCCTCTCCAACACATGCTGTTTCCTGTCTTGCTAATTTGGGCCATTCTAACTGGTGTAAGGTGATATCTCAATGTGGTTTAATTTGAATCTCCCTGATGGCTAGTGATGATGAACGTTTTTTCATGTGTCTGATAGCCATTTGTATGTCTTCATTGGAGAAGTGTCTGTTCATATCTTCTGCCCGTTTTTTGATAAGATTGTCTGTTTTGTGTATGTTGAGTTTGAGGAGTTCATTATAGATCCTGGATATCAACCTTTTGTCTGTACTGTCATTTGCAAATATCTTTTCCCATTCTGTGGGTTGCCTTTTTGTTTTTTTGACTGTTTCCTTTGCTGTGCAGAAGCTTTTGATTTTGATGAAGTCCCAAAAGTTTATTTTTGCTTTTTTTTCCTTTGCCTTTGGAGACATATCTTGAAAGAAGTTGCTGTGGCTGATATTGAAGAGATTACTGCCTATGTTCTCCTCTAGGGGAAAGAACCAAGATGCCCTTCAATGAATGAATGGATAAGGAAAATGTGGTCCATATACACTATGGAGTATTATGCCTCCATCAGAAAGGATGAATACCCAACTTTTGTAGCAACATGGACGGGACTGGAAGAGATTATGCTGAGTGAAATAAGTCAAGCAGAGAGAGTCAATTATCATATGGTTTCACTTATTTGTGGAGCGTAACTAATAGCATGGAGGACATGGGGACTTAGAGAGGAGTAGGGAGTTGGGGTAAATTGTAAGGGGAGGAGAACCATGAGAGACTATGGACTCTGAAAAACAATCTGAGGGGTTTGAAGTGGCGGGGGGGGTGGGAGGTTGGGGTACCAGGTGGTGGGTATTATAGAGGGCACGGATTGCATGGAGCACTGGGTGTGGTGAAAAATAATGAATACTGTTATGCTGAAAATTAAAAAAAATGGTAAAAAAAATTTGTTGTTTTTTTCTTCTGCTAAATTTTTTAAACTTTTACCCTTTATTTTTAAATGTCTTTTAACTAGTTTATCTTAACAATACCTTTCATAAAAAATAATCTTTTTTGAACCTTCATTACTATAGTCATATTTTCTCCTTCATTGTATCTAACTTTATTTTTTTGTATACACATAGGGTTTTTGCCTGTAAAAAATTGGGGTACCACATCTTCTAATAGATCAAAATATACCCTACATCTTGCTCCAGGTTTGTTCTAGTCTCCAGCCCAAGCAAGTTCTCTCCACTTTCTTTTTCTTTATTCTCCCAACCAACTTACTTTATCAACTCCTTTTTTAGAAATTAAGAAAAAGTTTATTCATCTTAGAGGCATATTCCATCCCTTCATTGTGTTTACCCTTATATATGTTTTTCATTTCTTAAAATTTGGGGAGGTAGTTTCTTCTAAGATACCAAAATAATCCCAAAATTAAATGGGTGACCCTGTTCCAGTCACCAGTCATATATATATATATATATATATATATATATAATTTTCTTTTTTTATATTTTTCTTTATTTGTTTTCTTTTTTTAAATTTTCTTTTCTGAACTTCTTTTTATCCCCCCCACACTATTTGGGGTCTCTTCTGATTTGGTTAAAGCACATTTTCCTGGGGTCTTTGCTACCCTTTTAGTATTTTATTTGCTCCTTCATATATTCTTATCTGGACAAAATGACAAGGCAGAAAAACTCACCACAAAAGAAGAACAAGAGGCAGTACTGAAGGCTAGGGACCTAATCAATATGGACATTGGTAATATGTCGGATCTAAAGTTCAGAATTACAATTCTCAGGGTTCTAGCTGGGCTCAAAAAAGGCATGGAAGATATTAGAGAAACCCTCTCCAGAGAGATAAAAGTCTTTTCTGGAGAAACAAAAAAACTAAAACCTAACCAAGTTGATATTAAAAAAGCTATTAATGAGGTGCAATGTGCTCTTACTGCTAGGATAAATGAGGCAGGTAAAGAATTAGTGATATAGAAGAAGAATGACAGAGAATAAAGAAGCTAATCAAAATAGGGACAAACAAATACTGGACCACAAGGGGGAGAATTTGAGAGATAAGTGACACCATAAGACGACACAACATTAGAATGACTGGGATCCCAGAAGAAAAAGAAAGAGAGAGGGGAGCAGACGGTATATTGAAGAGAATTATTGTAGAGAATGTCACTAATATGGCAAAGGGAACAAACATCAAAATCCAGAAGATGCAAAGAATGCCCTTCAAAATCAATAAAAATAGGTCCACACGCCATCATCTGATAGTAAAATTTACAAGTCTTAGCGACAAAGAGAAAATCCTGAAAGCAGCCCGGGAAAAGAAGTCTGTAACATACAAGGGTAAAAACATTAGATTGGCAACAGACTTATCCACAGAGACCTGGCAGGCCAGAAAGAACTGGCATGATGTATTCAGAGCACTAAACAAGAAAAACATGCAGCCAAGAATAATATATCCAGCTAGGCTATCATTGAAAATAGAAGGAGAGATAAAAAGCTTCCAGGCAAACCAAAGCTGAAAGAATTTGGAAACACCAAACCAGCTCTACAGGAAATATTGAAAGGCGTCCTCTAAGCAAAGAGTAGTAGATGAGAAAGGAACAGAGACAATATACAGTAACAGTCACCTTATAGGCAATACAATGGCACTTAATTCATATCTCTCAACAGTTACCCTGAATGTAAATGGGCTCAATGCCCCAATCAAAAGACACAGGGTATCAGAATAGATAAAAAATCAAAACCCTTCAATATGCTGCCTACGAGAAACTCATTTTAGACCTGAAGACACCTCCAGACTTAAAGTGAGGGGGTGGAAAACAATTTACCATGCTAATGGACATCAGAAGAAAGCTGGGGTGACAATCCTTATATCAGATCAATTAGATTTTAAGCCAAAGACTATAATAAGAGATGAGGAAGGGAACTATATCATACTCAAAGGGTCTGTCCAACAAGAAGATCTATCAATTTTAAATATCTATGCCCCTAACGTGGGAGCAGCCACCTATATAAACCAATTAATAACAAAATCAAAGGAACACATCGACAATAATATAATAATACTAGGGGACTTTAACACTCCCCTCACTGAAATGGGCAGATCATCCAAGCAAAAGATCAACAAGGAAATAAAGGCCTTAAATGATACACTGGACCAGAGGGACATCACAGATCTATTCAGAACATTTCATCCCAAAACAAACAGAATACACATTCTTCTCTAGTGCACATGGAACATTCTCCAGAATAGATCACATCCTGGGTCCTAAATCAGGTCTCAGCCAGTAACAAAAGATTGGGATCATTCCCTGCATGTTTTCAGACCACAATGCTCTGAAGCTAGAACTCAACCACAGGAGGAAATTTGGAAAGAACAGAAATGCTTGAAGACAAAAGAGCATCCTTCTAAAGAATGAATGGGTCAAACAGGAAATTAAAGAAGAATTGAAAAAATTCATGGAAACAAATGATAATGAAAACACAATGGTTCAAAATCTGTGGGACAGTGCTAAAGCAGTCCTGAGAGAAAAATATATAGTGGTACAAGCCCTTCTCAAGAAACAAGAAAGGTCTCAAGTACACAACCTAACCCTACAACTAAAGGAGCTGGAGAAAGAATGGGAGGAGAAGAGAAATCATAAAGATTGGAGCAGAAATCAATGAAATAGAAACAAACAAACAAACAAAAAACCCCAATAGAACAAATCAACAAAACTAGAAGCTGGTTCTTTGAAAGAATTAATAAGATTGATGAACCCCTGGCCAGACTTAACAAAGAGAAAAGAGAAAGGACCCAAATAAATGAAATCGTGAATGAAAGAGGAGAGATCACAACCAACACCAAAGATATACAAACAATTATAAGAACATACTATGAGCAACTCTACACCAACAAATTCGACAATCTGGAAGCAATGAATGCATTCCTAGAGACATATAAACTACCAAAACTGAACCAGGAAGAAGTAGAAAACCTGAACAGACCCATAACTAGTAAGGAGATTGAAACAGTCATCAAAAATCTCCAAACAAACAAAAGTCCAGAGCCAGACGGCTTCCCAGGGGAATTCTACCAAACATTTAAAGAAGAATACTTCTTATTCTCCTGAAACTGTTCCAAAATATAGAAATGGAAGGAAAACTTCCAAACTCATTTTATGAGGCCAGCATCACCTTGATCCTGAAGAATTACAGACCAATATCCTTGATGAACACAGATGCGAAAGTTCTCACCATAATACTAGCCATTAGGATCCAACAGTACATTAAAAGAATTATTCATCACGACCAAGTGGGATTAATTGCAGGGCTGCAAGGTTGGTTCAACATCCACAAATCAATCACTGTGATACAATACATTAATAAAAGAAAGAACAAGAACCATATGATACTCTCAATAGATGCTGAAAAAGCATTTGACAAAGTATAGCATCCCTTCCTGATCAAAACTCTTCAAAGTGTAGGGATAGAGGGCACAGACCTCAATATTATCAAAGCCATCTATGAGAAACCTACCGCAAATATCATTCTCAATGGAGAAAAACTGAATGCTTTTCTGCTAAGGTCAGGAACACGTCAGGGATGTCCATGATCACCACTGCTATTCAACATCGTACTAGAAGTCCTAGCCTCAGCAATCACACAACAAAAAGAAATTAAAGGCATTCAAATCAGCAAAGAAGAAGTCAAACTATCACTCTTTGCAGATGATATTATACTTTGTGTGGAAAACCCAAAAGACTCCACTCCAAAACTGCTAGAACTTGTACAGGAATTCAGTAAAGTGTCAGGATATAAAGTCAATGCACGGAAATCAACAACAAGACAGAAGAAAGAGAAATTAAAGAGTCAATCCCATTTTCAATTGCACCCAAAACCATAAGATACCTAGGAATGAATCTAACCAAAGAGGCAAAGAATCTATACTCAGAAAACTATAACGTACTCATGAAAGAAATTGAGGAAGACACAAAGAAATGGAAAAATGTTCCATGCTCCTGGATTGGAAGAACAAACATTGTGAAAATGTCTATGCAATCTACACATTTAATGCATTCCCTATCAAAATCCCATCCATTTATTTCAAAGAAATGGAACAAATAATCCTAAAATTTATATGGAACCAGAAAAGACCTCAAATATACAAAGGAATATTGAAAAAGAAAGCCAAAGTTGGTGGCATCACAATTCCAGACTTCAAGCTCTATTAAAAAGCTGTCATCATCAAGACAGTATAGATCAATGGAACAGAATAGAGAGCCCATAAATAGACCCTCAACTCTATGGTCAACTAATCTTCGACAAAGCAGGAAAGAATGTCCAATGGAAAAAAGACAGCCTCTTCAATAAATGGTGCTGGGAAAATTGGACAGCCACATGCAGAAAAATGAAATTGGACCATTTCCTTATACCACACATGAAAATAGACTCAAAATGGATGAAGAATCTCAATGTGAGAAAGGAATCCATCAAAATCCTTGAGGAGAACACAGGCAGCAACCTCTTCAACCTCAGCCACAGCAACTTCTTTCTAGAAACATCGCCAAAGCCAACAGAAGCAAGGGCAAAAATGAACTATTGGGACTTCATCAAAATCAAAAGCTTTGCACAGCAAAGGAAACAGTTAACAAAACCAAAAGATAGCTGACAGAGTGGGAGAAGATATTTGCAAATGACATATCAGATAAAGGGCTAGTGTCCAAAATCTATAAAGAGTTTGGCAAAC